>NW_026860476.1:0-434351 GCF_026571515.1 Ruditapes philippinarum
AGTTGAAATAGCTTATCAGGCCGAGGTAACAAGTGGCCACCTTGCAGGTTTATCAATTCGAAAAATAAAGAATTAAGCAATATTTAACTATATATACTTATCACAAGAGCACCGCTAGGAGGGGCATTATATGCCCGAACGTGTTTTTTTAGTAAGGATGAAGCATTTGTAAGACATGGGAATTAGCTGTTCATCCTATTAAATTAAACAGCTGTAGGTTGATTAATACTTAAGTTATTGTGCGGACACTGTTTTCAGTTTTAAGGTTATAGTGACCTTGACCTTTGACCTTGTGACCCCAATAGGGGTCTTCTAACCAATTAAGAAGTTTGAATATTGTGGGCCAAATGAACCTTTTGTTATGCTCCGGAAACTGTTTTCAGTTTAAAGGTAATATTGACCTTGACCTTTGACCTTGTGACCCAAAAATCAATAGGGGGCTTCTAACCAATATGCACAATAATCTTATGAATTTTGAATATTGTGGGCTAAATGGAACTTAAGTTATGCTCTAGAAACTATTTTCAGTATTAAGGTAAAAGTGACTTTGACCTTGACCTTGTGACCCCAAAATCAACAAGGGTCTTCTACCCAATATGGACAATCATCCTATGAAGTTTGAACATTGTGGGCCAAACGGAACTTACGTTATGCTCCGGAAACTGTTTTCAGCATTAAGGTAACAGTGACCTTGACCTTTGACCTTGTGACCCCAAAGTCAATAGGGATCTTTTTTACAATCATTTTATGAAGTTTGAACATTGTGGGTCAAATGGAACTTAAGTTTTGTTCCGGAAACTGTTTTCAGTTTTAAGGTAATACTGACCTTGACCTTTGACCTTTTGATCCCAATTCAACAGAGGTCTTCTACCCAATATGGACAATCATCCTATGAAGTGTGAATATTGTAGGCCAAATGGAACTTAAGTTATGCTCCGGAAACCAAATTGCTAACGGACGGACGGTCAGACGGACGGACGGACAGACAGACAGACGGACGTCAGAGGTTATAACATAATATGCCCTTTCGGGCATATATAAAAAAGATTTACCATGTGGGCAATCTCGTGGGACACTAGCCTTGCTGCAAACTGTACATACGAAGGGGAATCTTTGTCCAAATCTACCAGCATCAGATCGTCGGCATAAATTATAAGTCCCCAATTCTCCATTCCACCCGCAAGGTAATTTGATATCGCAATATTGTCTACAGTTTTGTTATAATTTATTATTGTACCATATAACATTATCTTAAATAATTATATATAATTCACGGTGTATTCATATTGTACGCTTGTCTTGCTTATAATTATTTTAAAGCAACTTAAAAGCGTCAATATTCATGTTACAAGTTTATCGCAATATTAGACAGTCCATAAACTATAGATATATGTGGATTTTTAACGTTAGAACTGCTTAGTATGTAGTATAAACAAGTACAGCCTGAATAATTTAATTTGTGTTTTTGTTTCTCAATATTTTGTCAGTTTATGGTGGTCGAACTTACATCTATACACCGTTAACATTTTTTCTAAATGCAAGCAAAATATTTGGTACAATCTTTACCTTGCTTCGGAAGTGGGTAAGATATTCCGAAGTAATCTACAAAATGTTCTTGCAATTTTACACCTAGATCTAAAGCGAACGTTGTTTTATTGATAACACTAGGTTTTGACCATGTGCGAAACTGAAAAAGATAAGAAAAGTAGTAAATTGAAATACATAAACATTTTTTGCAAGATGCATAAGCAAGTAATGATCAAGCACTGATAATTATTAGTAAAGACTGACCGCTCAAAGAATTTCTGATGATACAAAAGGATAACTGCGGATTATTCAGTACTTTTCACCTAAAACGGCTGTATAATTAAATTAAACTACATACAATGTTGCAGGTATTTCAATGTTTTTAGACTGCAAAAAAAAAGAGAAAGTGCACCATTTAATTCATACATTTCATAACATTTTAACTACCGAAAAAGCCACGAGTTATAAATAATAATTTAAGTAAATTTAATTTCTGTTATCTATATTTTTCAGTTCAGTTTTATTTTATTTGTGTGTGCGTGCGTGAAGGCGTGTGTGTGTGTGTGTGCGTGCGTGCGTGTGTGCGTGCGTGTGTGTGTGAAAAGATTGAGAATTGTCTTACTGTGACATTATTTGCTGTCGTCTTTTCCAGATGCCCAAAGTTACCAACAACGAAAGCTAGAAGGTACACAGACATCTTTGGAGTTCTTCCAAATGTATCTGCTATCCAATCATTGCCTCTAAAATATTCAACAAACGCTTTTGTCATAAAAAGTTAAGTACAACAATAAATCAGCAATATCAGTCGATCTACATGTTTTCATCTCAAGTTCAATACGAACATCTTGTTACTGGTATCGGCAAATTCCAAGCAAATATGAGATATGACTTGGTCTGTCAGTGCTTCTGAGGGAGAGATCATCCCTTTTATAAATTTTGGTATTTCAATAACATGTTCTTTCTATCTAAGTATATTTCCCATAAACAATGCTTAAATTATAATTATTTAAATTGCAAGGTCAGACTGGTATTTTCAAACAAACAAAGAAAAAAAAACAGCATAGGATGAATACTTTACATTATAGGCATTTATAATTATTATTCTAAATACAATGTGAAATATAACAAAATTGTTCGATTTTCAATAAGAGCACAGACTAATTAAAAGAAAAGGAGAGAGTACGCTTCCAGTATAGTATTTTGGGTATTTTATCGTTCACTTAGACTAAATAAATATATATACTGTTAAAGCCAAATCGATGTTTTTATTCAAGGTCCATAACTCAGCCAAAATATTCAACCAGAAAAGCCCTGTAATTTGCGCAACTACTTAAGGTCACGCTCAATTCTAAAAAAAAACATCATTTAAATAAATAAGTGGCATATGAGGAGTAGACGGGGCAACTATAACTAGAACTGCCACTCTCATGGCTGGATCATGGCTTGAATACCCCCGCATACCACTTTTTAGACAGTGACAAGTTAGAACTCAAGGACAACCACCCTGCCAAATCTGAGGTTACTAAGCCAGTGCATTGCTAAGATATGTATTCTCCATGCTTCAAATGTGAACATTTTAAAACAAGTTTTTTTTTGTCAAGGCCCCTGTGACCTTGAACTTTGACCCAGTGACCTCAAAAACAATAGGGGTCATCTACTAATAATGACTAACCTCCATGCAAAATATGAAGACTTTGGGGCAAAGGAATCTCAAGTTATTGGGCGGACAAGCTTTTTTTAGTCAAGGCCCCTGTGACCTTGACCTTTGATCCAGTGACCTCAAAATCAATAGGAGTCATCTACTAATCATGACTAACCTCCATGCCAAATATGAAGACTGTGGGTCAAAGGAATCTCAAGTTATTGGTCGGACAAGGTTTTTAAGTCAAGGTCCCTGTGACCTTGACCTTTGTCCCAGTGCCCTCAAAATAAATAGGGGTCATCTACTAATTATGACTAACCTCAATGCCAAATATGAAGACTGTGGACCAAAGGAATCTCAAGTTATTGGGAAGACAAGCTTTTTAAAGTCAAGGCCCCTGTGACCTTGATCTTTGACCCCAAAATCAATAGGGGTCATATACTAATCATGACTAACCTCCATGCCAAATATGAAGACTGTGGGTCAAAGGAATCTCAAGTTATTGGGCGAACAAGGTTTTTTAAGTCAAGGCCCCTGTGACCTTAACCTTTGACCCAGTGATCCCAAAATCAATAGGGGTCATCTACTTATCATGACTAACCTCCATGCCAAATATGAAGACTGTGGGCCAAAGGAATCTAAAGTTATCGGGCGGACAAGCTTTTTAAAGTCAAGGCCCCTGTGACCTTGACCTTTGGCCCAGTGACCCCAAAATCAATAGGGGTCATCAAATAATCATAACTAACCTTCATGCCAAAAAAGATATGAAGACTGTGGGCCAAAGGAATCTCAAGTTATTGGGCGGACAAGGAAAAACCGACGGACGGACGGGGAGACGTCCGGACGGCGACACAAAAATGTCATAAGAGACATGAAAAATGTAAGCTTGGTCATTACCTATTTGTCGAATTAGAAAGTGGCATATTGGATAACGATAACACTGATTTCTTCCTCACAAGAGTAACGTCGTATTGGGATTTAATCGCTGGTTCATCGAAGCATGGAAACGCTTTTCTTGCAGATATCGGTTGAAACTGGGTTGCGGCAAAATACCTGTAATCAAACAATATTACAAACTTTAAGAATTACTCGATAAGTTGAAACCTGCAGAACAATTTCCCCTGATCATTTCAATTATACAGAAGCAAAATACTCTTAAATTCGAATCTCTTTAACGTTTAAAAAATAAGTTTGCATCAGAACCACGTGCAAATGAACAACAGTTTTTTTCATTAAGAATTATATCGTAAATAGAGTTATATTAGCTGATAAAATCATTAGATTGTATACTTACTCTTTTTTACCCCCTTCCACATCAGAAGCGTAAAAGAATCCATCAAATATGGTACTCCCTAAAAAGCCATCAAATTTGTTTATGCTGAGCACGTACTTTTTACCCGCCTTAAGATATTGGTTTGTCAAGATGTATAAAAACTGTAGCTCTTTCTCAATCACATGTTTCTTGTACAAGTTTTCTGAGCTTCCCTCGAGATTCACAACGATTGGTCCTGAATATAGAGTATATGAGCCGCGTCATGACAAAACCAACATAATGGGTTTGCGACCAGCATGGATCCAGACCAGCCTGGGCATCCGCGCAGTCTGATCAGGATCCATGCTGTTCGCTATCAGTTTCTCTACTTGTTATAGGGTTTGCAAGCGAACAGCATGGATCCTGATCAGACTGCGCGGATGCGCAGGCTGGTCTGGATCCATGCTGGTCGCAAACCCATTATGTTGGTTTTGTCATGACGCGGCTCATATAACATTACACATCAAGTTGGAATGTAATATCATTCTTCTTCAACAATTTATTCAGTTTACATTATACATCCATTAAGCTGCATGCCTCTAAATGAGCTATTTCAAGCAAATCAAATTTGAGAATAATGTACTAAATTTTTATGAAAAGTAAAAAAGATCAAAATTCAAGTAATAATCAAAATGTTATCTGCAATTTATGCCTGATTTTGCAGTATTTTTATCACCATATTTCTACTACGTGACTAACGCAGTAAGGACTTTATTTGCTTATTTTGACGCCTTTATAATAAACATAAAGTATACGTTAGCAATGTGTAAATATTTACGTTTTAAATACATTTTCAAAAATATCTTGAAAACTAGCATGAATCTGAAGGCATGCTGCTTAAAGACAATCAGATACTTTTACAAATTATGAACGTTCGATTGTTGTATACATTATGATTTCAGAAGTGCTGAAATGCATTTATTATAATATAAAGATATTTAAACTGTGAACCATCTATACATATACATCATCCTTAAAAGCTATTTCTTCCTTCGATATGAGCTATATCCAACCAGACACACACTTTTAAATTATGTCAACCAGACACACACTTTTAAATTGAGAGCATTCGAGTAACGTACATCGAAATGTCGAGTTGTTAGTCTTGGTGCGGCAATCATTTCCGACGAAGATTAGACAGAGGCAATTAAACTATTCAAATGAGTACAAATTTATCGAACATACATCTTTTCACACATTCAACTGGAATAAAGTTATATTGATTCGAACTGACACAGATGGAGCCTTGTAGAAGCAACTAAAACTTTAGACGTTTTTACAGCTGGAATGCGAATTGTGTACAGACGAACAATAAAATACACGTAGTGAGTAGGTAGTAGTGTATTTTAACAAAACGCAAATGAGCCGCATGATAAAACCAGCATGGATCCAGACCAGCCTGGGCATCCGCGCAGTCTGATCAGGATCCATGCTGTTCGCTATCAGTTTCTCTACTTGTAATAGGGTTTGTAAGCGAACAGCATGGATCCTGATCAGACTGCGCGGATGCGCAGGCTGGTCTGGATTCATGCTGGTCGCAAACGCATTATGTTGGTTTTGTCATGGCGCGGCTCAAATGTTTCTGTGTCCTAAGACAACATATAAAGCGCTTACCGTCTATAGACAGCCCATATATATTTAGAGTTATAATACTTGTGTCGATCAAACAATTCATTTCTATCGTCACAGAGCCACTCAAAGTAAAATCATCAGGAGTCGTATTATTGTAGATGTCAGGTTGTAATTCGATAGCATAAAGTAATGGGTCAAAGTCCTGTGGAAGGCGAACTACGTAATCCTTTGATTCTGAAAGAAAATTGTTCAATATGGACGTAAACATCATTTTAAGCACTAAAAGGTGTTCCTCTCTTTCTTGGCTTACTTTATGGGAAAGCAACATTCTTTGTGTCTTATGTTAATGTCCCAGCACTCTCCAGACATACACTCCATGACCATACCTATTTCAAGCACGTGTAGATCCATTTATAAAACCCCAATAGGTCATAGCAGGCAACAGATTGTATTCACATATGAATAGATTTGACATTCCTATCACCTAAGTTCTGAGAATAATGACATTTAACATAAAAACTTAAACTTTACTCTATACAATGCATTGCCGTTATCTAAATGTCTTTTAAAAATTGAATTATTAATTAAAAGAAATTGTAAATCGCTTATATGATACAACAGGCCGCTATTACAAGCGTATTGTTTAGATGAGTGAAGATGGCGGCCTTGCGGCGTGACGCTTAGATGCCCAAGCATTTAAAGTTGTTCAGAACTTTTTAAAAACAGTTTTAACAGCTATTTATGAAGTTTGTAAGACATATTGTGTTTAAAAAAGATATATCAACAGACAAAATACAATTTCAGAAAAGTTTCTGATTTTATCATTTTTGTGAAGCTGACTGCCTAGCGACCAAGCGGTCTGGCGACCTTAACTTTTAAACTTGTAGTTGTGAAAACAATCAAAACAGCACTTAATGAAATTTTGGTACATTATTTGACATATCTTGTCATCTCAAAATATATAAACAGTAAAAAACACTCTCAGAACAGTTTTTGATTCATCAAAGTTATAGACATTTTGTTGACACGGTACATCTTTTGACAACCATTGTTTCATAAAAATCCTAAAGGTGATATTTGTTCAAATAATACCCTTTTGCCCCGTAGAAAAAGTAAAATAGAAATAAAATAACATTGCTGTTGCACTTTAAAACTTTAATTTTAAATCACAAAGATAATATATGTTAACTACTCAGGCATTTTAAGTATCAAATAGAAGGGTATTACTAGATTGGCATTCAAGCAAAATATATTCAATTGCTACAGCCATATACATGCACTTGTTAAATTCTTTCTTTATTCGAAATATTGATGCAACTTTAGACAATTTGATATGCATTATTGTTCTAAAGTCAATGAAGAAGGACAGATATTTAAATATGCACATTGCTGGAATTTTAAAATATATTTCATTTGCTGTATAGTTTTGTATATTATTATATATTTCAGATATCAATACAACCGAACTGTTGTATACATATAACTATTTTTAGTAAGATAAAATAAGGAAGAAACATAATTAAGAATGTGGAGGAAATTTGTACCATTATATTCATTATATTCATTTCGAATTATAACGCTCGGCCGCCACCTTAAAAAAAAATCTCCCGTCGTAAAGTTGACTGAATTTTTCTGAAATTCTGATTTCATATTTTTCTGTTTATAATGTCTTATAAAAGATTTGTCTTAAAAACTTCATTTTAAGCCATTTAATTTGTATGTTAGGGATATAAGGTCGCTTGGCCGCTAGGCCGCATACTTCAAGCCGCCGGGCCGCAAGGCTGCCAACTTCACACATATGTTTTGTTTTTAAAACATTCAATGTTAAATATTGAATACTGCTAGGCAAAGAGGCGTAACGCTTGTCAACAGAAAATCAGACTCATTCTAACATTCTGCCATTTTTACTAATATAATTTCTTTCTTCACATAATCTTAAATTTGTTTTGGATGGTACAAGTATGCATGAAATATGTTTACTAAACGGTACTCATGTTAAATTTCAAACTTTGATAAACTGTCTGACACTGTCTGAATTGATCATCTGTTTTTAATATCGGACTGCTTTTTCAACAAATTATTGGATTAAACATCTCATGCTGTTCACAACAGTTCTGTACTTAACTTGTAAAATAATGATACGTTCTTAAGTAATAAAAGTAGCTATTGTTTGATTATATTTAACATCTCTTTGCATTTACCTATGGCTGTACATTCTGTTGTTTCCCATTTACGGGACTCTAAGCAATTAAGAACGGTTTTGTTTGAAATGTATCCCTGGAAACATCTCACGTCAGCCCGAGCCCCAATGTCTGTACTTCTATTAGACAAAAGAACGTTTGCGTTATCAATATCCGGAGCGGTTCCACATCCTGAAAGGAAAAATACATTACATGCTCTACATGTATCACCTTAAATTATTCAATTCACTAAAGATCAGTACATTTACCAAACTCCCGTTATGTTATAAGTCTATATAAAATAATGCCATGCATGAAGTGTAAGGTGTTAGGAGAAATTATTTAAATCCATATGAAGTTTTATGATGCAGACAACATTTTAAGCATATAATGATAACAGAATATATGTGTGTACTATGTTCATTTCCCCTTTCTTCAAACTCGTTACCCGACATATGTATTACACATTATCTTGTTAACAAGATAATAGATGAAATTATTTGAAAACCAACGTCTTCCATCCTCTTTGTGTTTTTAATTGTTATTTATTCATTTATTTATTTATTATTTTGACGTTTTAGAATAATGAAAATATACTAAATCAAGTACCCTTTTCCTCGTTGTCCTCAATAACCTAGAATAGAGTGTAAACAATCAATATGAAATCTGAATTTCCACTTCAAAGTATAAATCACAACTTGTTCATATGTTCTATAAATTATTTTGTAATCTCTGCAATACTTTAAAATTTGTTTTCTCTATTCTGAGAGTTAGCAAAACAAGTCGGTACATGCTCAGGTAATTCGCAGCAAAGATTAATGTGCATAAATATAAATCATTGATTTATTTGAAACGAAAAGTTCCTTTCAAATTCATATTTATACATTAAGATAAAAAAATCAACAATGCTTGATAAAATAGATCTGAAAACAATTCTGAACAATACTCTTTGAATTGTGTTGGTGTGCCGTAAAACCAAACAAAACATACACAACAAATTTCACATTCAATACTGCTTTCCTCCCAAGGTAAGCATCTTAGTAAGCATATAATATGCTCTTAATTAATTTAAACTCTTAATTAATTTAAATATTTTTCCATAAATGTTTTTTTTGTTTTTTGTTTTTTTTTGTTGTTTTTTTTTTCAGAAGAAATATCGTACATGTATTCAATTCAAAGACTGAAAATGCCTTCCAACGGTAATAAACGGTAATATTCTAGTAGCAGCATTTCATCACCCTTATTGTGAACTTATTGCATTACACTGACTTAACTTCTTAAGCTTATTTAATAGTTTACTTTACACAAAATTCTTAAATAATTCTTTTACTACTGTTTTTTAATCGTATTTAAGCAAAACGTGAAATATTTGATAGAGCGAAGGCAAAACTGGCGGATTTACGTAACTAAATCGTAATGGTAAATCGTAAATCTTTGATTTACTGACTATAAGTTATACATAAATTTGTTTCGAAAACAAATTTAATCATTTAAACATTATATTATTTTGTAGCGTTCTTACTTTCTTTATGGCACTGCTGTAGTACGATAGTCTAAATCCTTTGATGTTTTTATTACTGCACTTTTTGTTGACGAACGATGATCCCGTGAGGTACCATTTTGACTGATATTTACAGACTACTGGGGATCCGTTGTCAACCTAAAACAATAAATGTTATAGGTTACTAGTAAATAGTACAAAAGGTTGAACGAAATGTTTTTATCATCAAACACTAAATATATTTTCATAAAGCGTACAGCTATACTGAAGAAATGAGATGGTAACTGTAGTATATTTGTTGAGCACTGAATTTGTTTCTTCTGATTACATTACGACACAACGAACGGAAACCGTCAAGTGAATATAGCAATTTCCTACCAATGCAGTAGAAACATTAATTGTTTCAGTCACTTTAGTAAAAACATCGACATTGGTAGAAACAAATACATGTATACGAACATTAACATGTATAAATTTACAATTTCATCAACAGATGTTTTGAACATATTGGATTATGAAACATTCATATATGAGAATATTCAAACCATTGATGCATGTATATGTCAATCACATATGATCTCTGAAACTAAACCCTTTCCAAAGATACACCAGGTACAAAGAAGGGCGATTTTGATCAAATTGATAGGATCTACTTTAAAATAATGTAAGTTCAAACATAAAAGTCATCTATATGCTGCAAGAAATATAAAGAAAAGGCAGAAAGGTAGATACACAAACATGAACATGAACAGCTATGAGCTTAAACGCGTTTGTGCTTTTAAAGTCGAAATAATGTGCTCGTATACTTATTCATGACGCAGCTTACCTTACAAACAGATCCTGTTTTCGTACCAAAACAAAGTTTCCCTTTTCCTTTGCATTTGTTCCACTTTAACGAAACTGCTACCTCACTATGACGCTTCCCATTTTCTGGGGGGAAAAAACAAAACAACATATCTAGGATTGTTGTCAAATAGGAAATTCTAAGGTTTCACGTCGTTCGTAGTCTCTCACTGTCAACGAGTTGAGTATTTGAGCCGTGTCACGACAAAACCAACATAGTGCGTTTGCGACCAGCATGGATCCAGACCAGCCTGCACATCCGCGCAGTCTGAACAGGATCCATGCTGTTCGCTATCATTTTCTCTACTTGTAATAGGGTTTGTAAGCGAACAGCATGGATCCTGATCAGATTGCGCGGATGCGCAGGCTGGTCTGGATCCATGCTGGTCGCAAACGCACTATGTTGGTTTTGTCGTGACGCGGCTCATTTTATAATTACATGTAAATTGTTCACTGCCATTTTATTTATTAAAATATCCCATTCAAACATAGAAAAATAGAATCAGACTGAGTAATGAAACCCCTTAAACGGCTAAATTCAACATGTTGAAGCAAGTAATAGAAAAAAAAACATGCGTAAAACGTTTGATGTTTTGAAATAAGTTTTTTTTCAATAATTTGTTGCAAACTTTGAATAATCTATATCATGAGTATTTTAATTACGGGAATAGCCGTTTCGAGAGCTATATACCGACAAATTTTCACTCAGCATACTCACCAGTAAAGCCAACTACTTTGCAATTTGTCATTTTCTTGTCAAGTTTCGCTGTACTGAAACGATCTAAAGCTGTCACTTTATCATTACTTTCATCAACTTCCTTGTTCAGTTCCAACATTATAACATCGTTATTTTTCTTGTCTGGAACCTGAAAAACATTTTAGCATACAATGATTTATTATAATGTAAAGTGTGTAGTGTTAAATTGAATTACAGTACTAAACTATGAAATTATCGCACAATAACGATTGTGTCGTGTTGACAACAGGAAATTATATATGTAACAGAGTCAGTTACATGTACTAAGAATAAAAACATTTAGAAACAAAAAATGATTAGTACATTTGTATAAATATATATATAACATATATTATGCATGCTTTCATATCATTCAACTTTTCGTAGGGTGAAAGATAGCATACATAATTTTGTTGATAATGTTATCTTTATAATCGTTTATTTTAGGTTCTGAAATAAATTATTGTTGATATGATATATAATTTGTTTTGTGTGTGTGTGTTTTTTGTTTTTTGTTTTTTTTCGATTATAAATATTTATATATTTGTATAAGAAAGCTTGCTGTCTTTATGCACGAGGTATGTTTTAAAAATTTCGTGGATTCTTGTTGTCTATTTTTACTTGGTTCATAAAAACAAACTTGGTTGATATTATTCGAAAGGGTATATTTACTTCTGAAAGTGAGTTTTACTTTTAGTTTAAAAATTTATTTCTTTCACGAACTGTATGCTCTTTAATAACCAGGGCAACGCAACATGTGCATCAGCTTTCTATAGGGGTATTTTGTATTTTCCAGTAAATTAAGTCAGCCTTATTAAAGCTGATATGCTGTTAATTGAGTTCAAAACGTTTACCAGTCTGTTTTTAATAAATATCTGGAAAAAAGTGATCCCTCGGAAGCATTAAAGACAGCAAAATTAGATAAAAATTGCAGACTCAGTTTGATTGTGTCTGTACATGTGAGATAGTTAAAAAGTGCAACATCCCACACATGCCCCCTAGCACCGGCTTGAATGATTATCGTTTCTTAAGGAATATATCATAATTCATAGCATTGTTTATGTCATTTAATGTCTTAAAACTCCCATCTGTCGCAAGGAAAAGTAGTCTTTCAAGAAACTTGCTTGTAGTTTTAATATTGCAGTTATTTAGATTTTAACTACACCATAATTTTATCGATATATTTTTAAAATTGTTAATTTGAAATTGACGTACTTAATTATTATTACAATTGATAAACTGAATTGCAACATGTCATAGCTTAAGGCAGATTTTTGCAATAAACGTTAATCATTACACATGTTTTACCTTTTAACCCTTTTAATTGTTAATTTATAACATCATTTGATAATTATTGACAAACATTCAGGCAAGATAATACATAACTACCAAATTATATTGCTTGTATTTGCAATTATCAAAGTTATAAGAAAAAAAAGATAAAAAGAATATCTTTGGTAATAAAATATTTCAACATTATTATCTTAATGTAGGTTATTGAATGCCGTTAATATACATGTATAATAATTATGTTTCAAACTATTAATTAAAATCTTCTGTCCCTAAAGCACTAAAAATGCTAGACATGTATTTGGTATATTTTGTAAAAGTCCTGAACAAAAATGTCAAATATTGTATAAAATATCAAAATTGATATTGTGCTCATTATATTGGAGTTTAAAGGTTTTATAAGAACTAGAAGTAAAAGTTCTAAACTTATGTTCGCTTCTAATTTCGTATGACGCCATAACCGTTATCTGACTGTGTTTTTTTTGTGTTCCTTTCCTTATAGTTTTTTTTTCATTGATGATAACATTGTAGCATGTTCAGTATTTCTTATTTATTTTAAAGGGCGTGCATAAATTCTAATCATCATCATTCAAATAATATATATCTTTTACTTGAATTGTGTATTGCTGTAATTTTCAAATTAATAATTACAGAAAAAAAATCAAAGACGAATCATCAGAACTCATTATCTAATAACATTTATACCGTTATTATTGTTTATAAGCATAAGTTTATGGGACCCGATGATGGCCGAGCACTTGTTTAAAAATCACATTCTTTTTAGAAACTCTCATTACTGTAAATTTGATTGAAAGTCACAAATTCTGCTATTCTGCAAAGTGATTGATATTTGTTCTCATTAATAATGTTTTAACTTGGTTCATTATTCAGGATCGCCTGAGTACAGGCATCCCACATTTGCTATTTTTTGTAACCTGTACATTTTTTATGACACTCGCAAAACATTCTTGTTGTTTTCAATATGAACGTATGAAGTAAAAATCATACAAAAACCACCGTAAACATACATGTATTTGTTATATCAACGACACAACATGAGGTAGATTTTAACTCTGTTTTGGTAAGAATAATTATTCCCAAGAAATTATGCATACACTACTAACTATTGATCGAGGCATTAAATTAAATACAGATCTTAGGTGTGCGTATGCGACCAAAGCCAAAAACTGCGCATTTTTCAGACCTTAACATTGATGGAGAAACACGTTTTTGCTTGAATGTCATAGTTTTGCTTTTAAGCAATTGATGACGACTTTGTGAGACAGTCCTCGTATATCACTTGAACGAACACAAAGTGTTCTATTGCCACAAATAGTGAAACAGACACAACGGGCCCAAAGGTTTTATCGTGCTACTAAAATTAATTGGTTGTTATAAGATGCTATAAAAGACCAGAGGTTACATATATGTGTACATGTATTATAATTGTCAAAGGAATACTATTGTGTGAGTGCAAATATATTTATCTTACGAACAAATGTCATTACCTCAAGTTTCGTCACTTCGCGCATTACATCTGTACCCTTGCTTTGTGAAGAGCTCATGTACACTTTATACTGTGATACTTTCCTATAATTAGAATAAACCCTTTCAAATATGGTAAAAAGCATGCTGGAATACTTAGTTAAAAAATTAGACAACTATTTACTGTATGATGATGACGTTGGTGCCGGAAGATTTGAGCCGCGTCACGACAAAACTAACATAGTGCGTTTGCGACCAGCATGGATCCAGACCAGCCTGCACATCCGCGCAGTCTGAACAGGATCCATGCTGTTCGCTATCAGTTTCTCTTCTTGTAATAAGGTTTGTAAGCGAACAGCATGGATCCTGTTCAGACTGTGCGGATGCGCAGGCTGGTCTGGATCCATGCTGGTCGCAAACGTACTATGTTGGTTTTGTCGTGACGCGGCTCATTTGTTTTATATCTCTATTTTTTGTACCGAACTTTTGAATCCTGACACCAGTAATGTGATGACAGATATCCCATGGCTCTTTACTAACCGCGCCATAACGGTACTCATTCATACCCTTACAAGGTGAAAATTATATGTGCCAGAGTAAAGGGGGCATTTTGTTTAAATCCGTTAAACTTCCAGATATTCAATCGCTGTATTTGCAGTTATGTTACGTGCATGCAATTTGTCACAGTATTTGGGATTGTTTACGGTTAATATGGTTTCGTAAAATTTGTGCACGTGTAACAAAAATCAGACGCTATTTATTTAGGTTATTAGCTTCAATATACCTACATGTAACGTTGTAATAATGAATTAAATGGGTCATTCAAATGTTGAAGAGATGCAAATTAAATATATATAAAAGGTAAAAATAGTCTTACTTTTTATTAACGCAATTTTTCAGAGTAACCACCCATTTGCTATCAACAAGTATGCCATTGCAAATGTGTTTGTTATTAAGTTGTAACTTTACTGCAAATGAAAAGTCTCCTCCAGAAACTTCTTCGCCATTTTTAATTCTTTCCTCTTCATTGTTTTGGCACAATGCCAAGGTGATGACTGGAAAAGATTAAAACGACAGGAGTAAAATATTTTACTAAATGATTGAAATTATAATATGAGTATGCAACAGATTCTGGTTAATGTATGAACAATAATTCTTATCCACCCAATATGATGCTTAATCAGTCAAATATATTTTATATTCGTTTTCATAAAAAAGTGCGCGGAGTAAAACTCGTATTTACTAAATTGGGACTACTCTCTCAAATGTTTTTTTCTCTGACAGTCGGTAGTTTCAATTATTTCATTTACTCTATTTCAATACAATAATCCTAGTCATGTTGTCTGAAAACAGTTTAAGATGGCTTCGATAAATTTTGTAAACGTGCAAGGCGCTGACAAATAATCAAATATTACTGCGCGCTGTGCAATTGAAAATGTGTAGTAAGGTTGTGGTTTGGTAAACAACTCCCTAACCCTAACCCTAACCCCGTAAACAATTTTCTCTGTTTTTCTTGATGGTAAAATTATATAAAAATGTTTATTTTTCAGGATATGGAAATATTTTCAGGAAACAAGAAAACTCTCCATATATTTACAGTCGCCCTTCGGCCTCATGGAAATAAAATGTAAATTGTATTGAGAGCATTTTGTTGCAGGTCGCCATGACGTATAGTATCCTACCATTGTGCATTCTGTTTTTTAAATATATAACTGCGCGTTGTGCAATTGCAGATGCATAGCAAGTTTGGGTACAGTAAAACATTTGCATTGCTTTTTTCTAAACGGTCAAATGAAAAAAAGGTTATTTTTCGTTTTACCGGATATGTGGAAATATTTTCAGGAAAAAAGTTCCATATATTTTCATTCGCAGTTCAGGCTCATGAAAATATATAATATTTCATCATGTTTTGAGAAAATACATTTTATATACAACAAAAAGTATCCTTTTAATATTAAATGCATGAGTGACGTTCATTTTGAAAATATATTAGCTAAACAAACATGATAGTTTATAAAAGGACTAAAATTAAACAACAAAATAATATGAAGAACTTACATTTTAACAGCAATACAAATATCCCTAACTTCATAATTAGGCTATAATTATATACTGAATAAGCTTTGAATAGTATTATTTTGTCATTTCAGTTAATCATTTTTTTAATTAAAATGTTATATACCTTTTGGCAATATAAAATTTCTTTGGCCTGGTCATTTTTAATAAACGTGCCCGGGTGACGTAGGTGCATAATTAAAGAGTGTATCATAAATGGTCAAAAGGTGAAAAAACAACATTTTGTAATTTATTTTGCTGGCATATATTCAATTTTAAATTGAAAAGAACACAGATTTAAACAAAACAACACATACAACAACACAAAACACCACAAAATAACATAAAGGACACAATAAAAAAAGTGTTAGTCAGGCCTATTGTAACACAAAACCATCTCAACGTTCAAAGCCACACAAACAGACACCTAAAATATAAGAAATATGTGACATTTTAAAATGAAAAAGACCACTCAACAAAATGATTCAGGCTCTTCGTGCCATCACATTTTCTGAAGTTCTCAACAACGTAAGTAAAACTTGTTCTCTCTGGTGTCCCCCAAGGTTCGGTCCTGGGACCTTGCCTTTTCTTATCTTACATAAATGATCTCCCTGAAAGTGTTACGGGCAAGGTTAGACTATTTGCCTATATGCTATTAGACGATACAATAGCATACCAAACAATCAAATCAACCCAAGATGCACAAACCCTACAAAAAGATCCCAACAGTCTTGAAAACTGGAAATCTGATTGGTCTATGGAATTTAATCCAGATGAATGTGAAGCCCTTGGTATTAGCCGCAAGAAACATCCAATAATTAACATTCCCTTATAATTTACATGGTCAACAACTAAAATCAACATAGGCTGCAAAATATTTAGGGGTAACAATTAGTAAAGAACTATCTTGGACCAAAATTATAAATAACATGACAGCAAAAGCAAATAAATCACCTTGATTTTTTAAAAAGAAATGCCAAAACTTCTAACAAAAAGGTTACAGAATCTGCCTACAAAACTTATGTAAGGCCCCACTTAGAATACTGTTCTGTTACCCTACTATACAAAATCCAACACAATCTTGTGAGGGTCGACCATCACCATCTGACACCACTAGCTAATACCATATTCAAGGACACAATGCCATTCCTATTCAATTTTTCCTCAGAAGTATTCGTCTGTGGAATTGCCTACCTGTGTCCTTACAAGCTAGTCCCAGTTAAATTAGGCCTCTTTACTGGGAAGCTGCATCCTTTTTACCAGTTCTAAGTCAGCTTTGCTTTTAACTTTTTATCTCAGTCTTGTAGTTCTCTTTTAACTTGCTTTTATCTTATACCTATAAATTTGCACTAAACACATTTGTTTTAACGGCTATTCCCAGACAACGTGCCTGCTTAGTGTAATCGTTAACGATTTTAAAGCAGTATAATGTAGATGTAGATATGAAGTAACTTTTTGTTAAAATTCAACTCTTACCTTAATAACAAATGTACACTTTTCTAGCAATATCAAGACCCTATGAAACATCCAAGGGTCATCTGTGTCTGGGAGCCATTTAGTGGTGTTCAACCTGAAAACACGCCACTGTACCGTAAATATACGGATTTTAACTATTCGTAAAATGGCGTCCCACGGTAGAACAACCGGTTGGCCTAAAAGAGAAAGGAGTGATTCCTTTCCATCTCTTCAAAATCAAGGGCAGGAATCAAATCGAATGATTAATCTGTAATTGTTTATGTTTTTATGGACTTTATATTATTTCACTGTATCAAATATTTCAATAATTCACACTATAATTCTGAGAAACCTCGCGAAAATTGAAGACAGAAAAACAAAAAAAGGCTCTGTTTAAAATTGCTTTAATTAGCAGGCCTAGGATTTCACTCTCCGTTAATTTATAGATAGTCAAGAAATTGAAAGATTTTTCAATCCATAAATTTACAGATATTTAATGTGCAATTTGATGTTTTTCAATGTGCAATTTGCTGTTTTTAATTTTACACTAAAATCCGCAGCTTGAAACAAGTTGTTTTATTGATTGTTTATATTTACAAAGGCAATGGAGTGAGTTTCATCTTTGTATGATGATTTTTAAATTTTTGTTAAAATTGAAAATTGTTCTGAATCTTACCATATGTACTGATTAAGGCCCCCACGATTACACGTTTAAACGGATTCATTTCGATTTTCATTCATAAACGTTTACGATATTGTTTACCGTTTAATCGAAATGACCATATTGTCTTACAATTTTTTTAATCATTGCCTGTAATCATGGATTTTATCAATTCTAGTGGTTTATTCCAAAGTAAACAAACGGAAAATAGGTGTTTACAACCCTCCACACAGCATTACGGTGCAAAATTGCTCGTGACATAATACATTTTTGGTAAAGAAGGGGGTTACAATGCAAAAAATGTGTGCTGACTCAATCGTGATGAGCCCTGCACATTCTTTATTTGTACATGTATAAAAAATAGAAAGAAAGACATCATTTGGCTACTTAAATACATGGTGTGTATATTACATAGAGGTACCACCGTTTAAACGGTCTCGTTTCGGTTCTTAGCAATCGTGTAAACGTTTACAAAAAAATGTAAACGTGGGAGCCTTAGTACTGATACATTTAATCAAATAATACGTAAACTTATTCAATTTAACCTGCGGTTTTGAATTTTAATGTCACTTCTACTATTTTCCTATTTAATGTCTGTAAATTTACAGATAGAAAAATCTAATATGAAAAATGCAAAGCCTCAAAACAAGCTTGATTTACTTTTACTGTGAAATTAGGCGTTCATTTTATTTTACTATTTTTGATTAGACTGATATTGAATCAAATTGAAGTGAATTAAAGCAGGGTATACATTTGATTTTGAAAGTGGCATGTGTACAGTATAGAGTGGAAATTGCAAAACCAGGTTCAGGGCTCTCGATTGACACGGGGATCCGGGTTTTGACTCGTGAAAATCGGGAAATGCACAAATTTGACACATGATAAAATCTGCTCAAGAGTCAATTTGCCACATGGGATTTTCAGCTATGCAATAATAATTACCTTAAATCCACCCCTAATTACCTATCAAATCCTACATATGTTCAAATCACACTCATTAAAATGTCAACAGGCAGTATAAGCCGTGTATAAAATGCTTTACACACGGCAATTGTTTATAGCTTGTGCACTGAAGCGCGACAATTCAGTGGCTGCAATTTGACAGCATTAAAAATAGCTCTACACAACTGATAAGAATTACATACTTGAGGTGTCAATTATTGATTGCTTTTAAAGGTTTATAATACGTCTTTGATTTACTTGGAGTACCTGTGCATTTCTTATTTCTTTTTCCATTAAATATTCCTGGTACATTTTGGTATTTAAAATTGATATGATATAGCATACCAGTAAAGATACTTTTTTTTATATTTTATACATTTAATCAGAAAAGCTGCTGCTTATTTTATTCTTTCATTTTTTTGTTTTATAATTAGGCATTTTTTCTGTCAATTTAGACTTTGGAATCTCCAAAAATGACCTCCAATACAGTCATTTTTGTAACATAAAATGATTCATGTAGTCAAATGACACTAGAAAAAAATGATTTGACTCATGAAAATTTTGGCCAAAGAGTCTTTGACTCGTGAAATTCTGACCCTACTGAGAGCCCTGCAGGTTGTACATTTTGTACTTCTGTTGTAATGTATTGCTGGGGAGAAAACCTCTCCTGCTACATATATCTAACTCTTAAGATTGTCATTTTAAAATCATATTTATTAACTTGAAATTTTCAGTGCAGTTTTCTGCTAAAAAAGATTGACATCAATGTAAAACAATTTGATATTTGAAGACCTCGCTAATGTTAACATGTAAACCAATGAATTTAATGTAGCCATTTGAAGTGGTAAGTTCAGTATTTTTACCCTTCATGTTATTTCCTTTATCTCCATTAGCCCATATACTGTGACAAAAGTTTATCATACACAGGCTACTGACTATGGATATAAACCATAACATTTATATTAGTTTGTCTATTTAATACTATTTATGATATTACAGATATCCTCTAACTAACTACACATTTGGAACAAAAGATCCATTATATGAAAAAGATGCATCAGTGCCAGCAAGATTTTCACGTATGCGGGAAGAATTTGACAAGTTTGGAATGCGCAGATCTGTTGAAGGGGTTTTGATTGTACATGAACATGGCTTGCCACATGTGCTACTTCTACAGCTCGGAACAACATTCTTTAAATTGTAAGCTATTTATATGTTGTTAATTTAAACTGAATAGTGTGAACCTTATCATGGAATAGCAGAGTTTACAGTTGTATCCTTTTTAATGCACTTTAGCTAACCCTTTTTCAAAAAACTCTAAAAGTAAAAAAATACATATTGTAATGACTATTTATTGGATTCTGAGTTTTATTAAAGCCACTTGCCTCCAGATGATATAATGAAACAATTAATTTAAACTTCATATTAACAGTAATTAATACATTTACTGGTCTTGTTAGGTTTAATATGGAAAAAACTCCAGAATTAGTGACCTCTTTCTTTATTCAAGAAAACAAAGTTGACAAATCATAAAAAAATGTGTTTCTTCTTTGCATAATCTACTGTTAAAAAAAAGTAATCAGAGAGTAGTCTAGCATTGCCTAATGCTTTGTTTTAACAAATTTTTCAGACCAGGAGGTGAGTTGCGGAATAAAGAAGACCAAATTGAAGGTTTAAAAAGACTTCTGACAGAGGTAGGTTTTATGTCTTAATGACTAATACAGCAGAACTTCGGTAAGTCAAGTTAAAGGGACTTGCGTAAAATCTTTGAGACATTTGGATTTTGACTCGTATATCAGTCTTAATTTTAGTCAAAAATTTTTAGCTGTCAGTGTTTACAAGTGTCTTATAGAAGGCACAACAAATGGAAAGGGCGATAACTCAACTAGCTTAAAGTAAGTATATTCTGTGAAATTATCACATGCTATCTGGTCTTGAAAGATTCCAGACAAAACAAATTGGTGAGGCATATTTTCATACTTCTAATTATTGATTACAATTAAAGCATATGATATTCTCAAGCATAGGAATGCAAACAATGGCTGGGTAATTAATACCTGTCATACAAGTTGATTGGCAATAATTATAGCAGCTAGGCTCTGAAATTGTATTTGATTCCTGTTAAAGAGTTAGACATTCCTGATATGATTGTAATGTCATAAGATATCAGGACCATGCTGTTATATTATTCTTTATCAAATTAATTTATTTGATGTGATTTTTTTGCAGACATTGGGGAGACAAGATGGTGCTCCTATGGAATGGACAGTCGAAGAAACAATAGGTAACTGGTGGAGACCAAACTTTGAACCCCCTCAGGTATGTGTACACAGTAGAGAAAGCAAGGAAGGAAGGAAGGGAGGAAGGAAATCATATTTTAATTCATTATTTCTGCTTTCAAATTTTGTATAATTTATTGACTTGTTTTGCTTTAATTTTTTTAGATTAAGAGATTTTAAGCAAAGATCTGTTTATCATTACATTAAGAATTGAAAGGGTTTTATCAATCAAATTTAGATTTTACTATCTTTGAAATAAATGAAAACTTAATTTTTGTTCCTTATTTTTTTCCAAGGTAAAGCAATCTTGTAACCTAGTGAAGAAAAAAATGATATAGAGGATATTTGTTTAGTTCAGAATATATTTCACCGAGTGAGCACCAAAAGGTATATTTCATGAGTGGCGCACCACCGAAAAGCATGTAATAAAGTTTTATTATAAATTTAGTTGCGTTAAGATAAATTTTGGATGTTTTTTTTTTAATGTTTCAGTATCCATACATCCCTGCTCACATCACACGACCTAAAGAACATAAAAAACTCTACCTTGTGCAATTACCAGAGAAAGGTAAGTCTTTTTGTATATCAGCCTTGAAGACTTAGTTAGAAATAGGTTTATAGATTTTTTTCTTCAAGCAGAAATAGTTCTTTAATTATGTATTTGAATTTAAAAATAAATTCGGAAAATGACCGCTTTTAATGCTTTTAAAGATCATTTAATGTTGCATGTTTTATGATAATTTTTGTACATAATTGTCAACCAGGTATGATGAGACCGTCAATATACTTTCAATGCTAATATTTCATATTTTAGCTAAGGCTCTTGACTTTACCCTATATGACTATTATATCAAACTTACAGCACAATATATTCAACATTAAAATGTTTAATACCATATGCTTGATTTTTTATGCATCCCAATTTAAGGAGGCATATGGTCACCTTAGCACAGACACTTGGGGTTTGGAGCTCAAAACGCCTTTAAAATCCAAATAAAATGTATATTTGTCAATCCCAGCACATGTACTGATCATATATATCAAAAAAACTTAATATAAGCCGTTTTGAAAAAAAATCATATTTCAACATCTGCTGGAAAAAATCCGCACCCCTACCGTCATAATTAGTGATGTTCTGGTTGTAGCAAGTTGCCGATAATCGGTTATTGGTATGTAAAGCGACAATAATCGATTCACAAAAATTTATTCCGCGACGTCGTCGAAAATGTTTAAAGCATCAAAGGGAATTAATTCTGACGGTAATTTTCTTTTAGGAACACCTCGCCGATCGCAAAAAATTATCTTAGAGACAATTGGGAGTTGAACAGGATCAATACGCGATGTAAACAATAGTAATATAATGTGATGCGAATGCTATTATTTGACATCCATTGAAAAATGAAATATATTTCGTAAAATTATGACTATATAAGGTTAAAACTGTGTTGAAAAGTGCTAAATGAAGTTCATGTTACAAATATAATCAAGTGCCTTGTGAAGAAATGTTAATCCCCTATTTCTTTTTAACGCGACTTAATTCGAAAAGTTATCGATTATGTCCCATCCGATTGAACCGATGATCGATTGGGACAAATTTCATCCGATTTCCATCACTAGTCATAATCACCCTGTATTTTATTCCATTTCCAATATTTTCACATAATCCTTTGGTGCATCGACACAGAAGATATAATTCTTCACAATGATGGTCAATTTTAAACTTCAACGGTAATATAAACAACGCAACAGCCGAAATAAACATCAAGATTATCGCCGTTTTCCTCCATTGACAAAATCTTTCGAAAAATTCAAACGTGCCAGTCGGCTATGAACGAAGCCATCCGATTATGTGGTTCCCAAACCTAAAAGTGCTGCGCATTTTGCACACGGCAAAGCTAGGATTGACTAATATGCATTTTATTTGGATTTTAAAGGCGTTTTGAGCTCCAAACCCAAAGTGTCTGTGCACCTTAGTGCAATAACAGAATAAACTTTGTCATTTATGGATGGAATTTAAAATAATTTTGTAGAAATAAGCAACACTTTTGGGCAATTTGTCATGTGCAACAGGCATTGAAAAATATTTTCAGTCACTCGTCCTGCAGGAGCAGGTAGCTTCTAAATCCAATGTACATGCAACTTCCTTTTACTCATCCTGCATTAAATTCTCTAAAATTCTACTCGTAATTACAAGTGGAAGAGTGGAATTTTCAATCTCTGTGCAAGCCCTAGATCTGAAGCTAAAATGTCAATTATTATATGCATAAATGTTTTGGATATAATGAAAATGGGAAGCACGCAAGAATCGGGTCCCTATCTCAAAGGTCAAGGTCAACTTGTAAATCAAAAGTCATGATATGAATTTTTATAAAAGTACAATTCTGTCATTCCTTGACAGATTTAAAAATTGTTATGCATAAATTTGTTAGATGTAATGATGATGCATGCAAAAGTCAAGGTCACACATGTATTCCAACGTCATGATATGAATTTTTTCATAAAAATGCATTGAAAGTGGTGTCCTGTCAACAAGACAAATTTTATAATAATTTGGCATATATGTTAAAACATGATGATGATGTGTCAAGCATAGGGGCCTGATATCCAGTTCAAAGGTCAAGGTCACACCTGTATGTTAAATGTGATGACTGTGAATAGATTGTTTTCTTTTGTTCATTCATTGACTTTTAAATAATTATGCATAATTATGTTGTTTATTTAGATGATATGTAATGAACAAAATTTTACACAGCAGCCAAATGGTCAAGTTCATACTTGAATGTCAAATGTCATGATATGACAGTGAATTGATAGTCATGTCCGGTACATGTCTCTTTGTCATTCAGTGACAGATTTTGTGATAACTTGGCTTAATTATATGGTTCTTAAAACAGTTTGTGATGAACTTGTTGCTTAAAGATCAAGGTCAAGCTAGGACTTTTAAGGTTAACAGTTTCATAAAAGTATATTGATAGTTATTCCCAGTCATCAGTTCTGTCATCCATGAAGGAATTTTAAAATAACTAGGCATACTTCTGTGGCACATTAGGAAAACAACACATGCAAATGCCAGGTTGACAGTTTAAAAGGTGATGATTAAACTTGAATGTCAAGATAGTACATTGATGCTTGTGTCTTGTCATATCTTTGACATTCATTCATGGATGCTTTAATAAATAATTTGGCAAGCTGAGAATACGAGGAAGTATTTGTTAATGTTTATATATTCTTGTAACACTCTTTTTATGATGACCTGTAAAACATGCCATTAATACAAGATCATGGTTGCTCTACTGGGCCCTGCTTGGGGGACATTTGTCTGTTTCCAACAACAGTTCTTGTTTTTCATATTTTAGTCTAGAATGAAAATTAATGGAAAGTAATATGCTATTTTTGATAATTGTTT
The DNA here is from genome assembly GCF_026571515.1 of Ruditapes philippinarum. Taxonomy (NCBI): domain Eukaryota; kingdom Metazoa; phylum Mollusca; class Bivalvia; order Venerida; family Veneridae; genus Ruditapes; species Ruditapes philippinarum. The sequence goes on from NW_026860476.1 coordinate 24,887, forward strand.
GTTTCTAGATGGTAATGTAAATATTTATATTTCAGCATTATTTGCAGTCCCTAGAAACTACAAGTTAGTAGCAGCTCCATTATTTGAACTGTACGACAATTCATCTGGTTATGGTCCAATAATCTCAAGTTTACCACAGGCTCTTAGCAGGTGAGTAGTCTATAAATCAAGGTTCTTTATGTGAGGAATTTCAGAATAAAAGCCCTGCGATCCAGTGGAAGCACTGTATGCTAGTGTCTGGCTTTAAATCTGGGGATTATGAGTTTGAGCCTCCTCTAAACTTACAGAATTTACTTTTAGATGCAAGTTTCAAAAAATACGGTGCAGTGTATTAATGTGTGCAAATGATCAGTTGTTTCTTCTGCAGTTGAGAAAATTTCTCAGTTGTTTTCCATATCCTTAAAAAAATATTAAGGAATTTCAAGCTTTCTGGTTTACATTTCAAGTGATTGAAATACCGTAGATACGCTGCCATAGTTCGTAATCTTTCAACATTATGTCTATGTTTCTTTACCAATCGGTACTGAAAAATAGCCCGCATCACCGCTTTCAGAACTCTCAAAAAAGACCGTAATAAGATCAATATTTTTTAGTAACTCGACCATAAGTCAAGTTGATTTTTATGGACAATTTTGGCAAACGTTTTTGGTCGACTTATGGCCGCAAATCTATGGCAAGGAGTTTTATGAACATTTGGATTTAATTGAATGCATTTTATTCTATTACCATGGGGCCAGTAATTTTGAGTTAGATTACGAAAGGTCAGTAGTTTTCTTAAGTGCCTAAAGTGATATCATGTTTTTGTGTCACCTGCTACACGATTGCAGTATTGTTAAGAATAATTGTCATTACTTATTTGAAGTTCTCTATTTGAAAAAAAGAAGTTTTATTGTCATAGGGGAAGTAACTTACGTTGAGGTCACTTTGGAAAAAAAATCAAGAGTTGTCTCCAGTTAAACTTCTCTTACGTGTGGAGTTGCAAATTCATTTTGTATATGAATATATGTCAGGGTAATAACCTCATTATGAAATATTTACTTTTACATGTAAAATATGAAAAACTATTTCTAAGAACAGTTTGCATTTGTTTCTAGTAGTGAAACAATAATAATACATGCATATATGTATTTTATTCAAGAATACAGAAAAAAAATCATGTAAGGCAAAATCAAAAATGTTGACAGATCTATATCTAAAATGTTCAGCATGCTTGCTTTAGCCAATCACTAGCCAGTGTCTTTCGTTTCGTGTTTCATATACTTGCATCTATCTATGTGAATTTAAAATACATGACTTGTATGGAAATCTAAAAATACAATTTTTTTGAAAGTATAAAATTAAAATACTAGTTTAGAATGAAGGTTATTGTGTTAGTCATATTACCACAAAAATGCAACAACTGACAAATCTGATTAATTTTACTTTGTAATTTCTATACAATGATCTTTAATATTATAGGTTACATTTTAGTGTTCAATTCTAATAAAAAATCGGAAATCATGGGAATTCAAAGCAAATTAGAATGAAGTATTATATAAAGACAGGACAGAATACGCATTGTCAGTTTTGAAAAGAGCAAAAGTTGATACAGAAATTTATGACTAGAGTTATAAGCGTAAAGATCACTATTTTTAGGTGAAAGGCGCCCCAGTATCTTGTTACATATATCAATCTGTTGGGTTCTTGTACAATATATGAATAACAAGGTATTGTCTGATTTACAAGATTTGTGACAATCATTTTTCTACGCACATTTTACTTGTATAATTAACAGACAATATTTTGTCTGTTACAGACATGCCTGTTTATGAATACATTCCTCTGACATTTGATAAATTGGGGGAAGTAGCTATTTTGTTTTTCAAAATCCTTGGCATCAGAATATTTACAATCACTCATCCTTTATCTCTATATACTAATTTCTGGTTATAAACGGTTAAAAGTTATTGAATAGGAAGATTTTGAAAAAGTAAGGTTCCGGAAATTACGTATATATTACGGTATTGGCCGATATTTGAATTATTTTGGCCTTATATTAAGACTACCTTAAACAAACGTGAATCTGGAAAGGGCAAAATATTACCATGGTAGACTCTACTGTTATATGATTAACGAGACATGCCAGATGTCACAGCATTTGCAACCAAAATATATTGAATAAGAAATATCTTTCTTGTACTGCAGGATAAGCTTTAATTTTGCAGTGGCCTTAAACACGGGCCAGACTTTTCATGGAGGGGCCTCTGGTATGGTGTTATAAGTGAATTTCATAATTGTAACTGTGTTCGTGAGACTGGATTGTATATTAGCACTTTCAGATATTTGTTGTACTTTTTTTTGTCGTTATTCAAAAAAAAAGAAGCTGGGAGTAGTTTGAATTCTTGCTCATTATTTAACTAAACTTAAAAGAAAAATACAAAACAGAGATCTTTTGTTTTTTTTGTGCGTATGAAATAGTAATACATATAGTATAGTTAAGATCATCAAGATAAGAAAAGATGTTTATGAAATTTGTGATGTTTTTGATTGTCTCGAAAAAAAATAAAATATATCTTCTTTCTTACACCAGGGATATTAATAATATATGAATCTGCAATGAAAAATTGCTTTTATTCTGTTGCTAAAGAAAAAAATGCTCAATATTAAAGTATAAGTGGTTGAATGAAAAAAACTTGTTACATTTATTTCATTTTGACTAAAGGCAGGGTCATAAAAATGCTTTAAGGAAGGAAAATGTTAATGCTATTAGTATGACACTGTCTCATTCGATTTTCTGATTTTGAAAGATACGAACTAAACAATAAGACTGTTAGGGTAGTCGTAATTTCAAATGTTGTAATAATGGACATATCAGATATTGTGTAATTACACATAAAAGTCCCTGTCGGGATCATAAATCAAACTTTATTAACATCTCCAACAGATCACATGCATTTTTAATGATTTTTCATTTGCGGAGCAATAAATTTTCAATATAAAACCTGTAAATTGCTACCAAATGTTAACTGTAATGAAGCAAAAACTTGTTTGACATTAAAGTGATTGTGTTTTTTGTCTTAAACTATAATGCCGTTCTATATGGAGAATAATTAGAAATCTTCCTGAAGTTATTACGTAGCTGCTAGACCCAAAATGATGGATTAAATATTAGATACTTAAGAAATAATAACCACTATCATGGGCCCTTAAAATCGTGAGAAAATACTATTACAAAATTGATTTAGTAATAATGGGTATGGTTGTTGAAATTGTTTGGAAATAGATTGTTTGTTAGACTCTCTTACAGACATGGATTTTGGATTTCCAACTTAAGACCGAGATATTTAAACAGTATATCAGTTGCAGGACTTTTTTTGTAGTTATATAGTTGTAGTTTATGAGACTCTAAATCAAAAGCTTGTTTTTTTTTACTCCGCAGTCTGCAACTTGTACGTGTATTTGTTCCAAAAATTCATAAAATTGTTAAAATGTCATTTTATCTTTGCTGTATGAAAATAGATTCAGGTTCAATGTCCTTTTTAGCTCGACTATTCGATAAGAATAAGTAGAGCTATTGCAGTCACCCATGCGTCGGCATCCGCGTCGGCGTCGGCGTAACCACTTATGTTAAAGTTTTTGTAATAGTTCAAATATTTTCAAAGTCCATAGACATATGGCTTTGAAACTTTGCACACTTGTTCACCATCATGACCCCAACCTGTAGACAGGAGGAGGTAACTCTATCAAGCATTTTGACAGAATTATGCCCCTTTTTCGACTTAGAATTTACGTTAAAGTTTTTGTAATAGTTCAAATATTTTCAAAGTCCATTGACATATGGCTTTGAAACTTTGCACACTTGTTCAACATCATGACCCCAACCTGTAAACAGGAGGAGGTAACTCTATCAAGCATTTTGACAGAATTATGCCCCTTTTTCGACTTAGAATTTACGTTAAAGTTTTTGTAATAGTTCAAATATTTTCAAAGTCCATTGACATATGGCTTTGAAACTTTGCACACTTGTTCACCATCATGACCCCAACCTGGAAACAGGTGGAGGTAACTCTATCAAGCATTTTGACAGAATTATGCCCCTTTTTCGACTTAGAATTTACGTTAAAGTTTTTGTAATAGTTCAAATATTTTCAAAGTCCATTGACATATGGCTTTGAAACTTTGCACACTTGTTCACCATCATGACCCCAACCTGTAAACAGGAGGAGGTAACTCTATCAAGCATTTTGACAGAATTATGCCCCTTTTTCAACTTAGAATTTACGTTAAAGTTTTTGTAATAGTTCAAATATTTTCAAAGTCGGCATTGACATATGGCTTTGAAACTTTGCACACTTGTTCACCATCATGACCCCAACCTGTAAACAGGAGGAGGTAACTCTATCAAGCATTTTTTTTACTATCAAGCACTAAGAATAGTCGAGCGTTGCTGTCCTACCGACAGCTCTTGTTTTCAATTCAAATATTTACATAATTATGAGTCAGAAGCTTATTAATGAAAAACTAAACAATTAAAAAAAGTCTGTGAAGGTAGGAGTGATTTAGTTAAATTAAAGATGTTTTATTCTTCCCTTAGTAACGTCCAACTAACTAAATCGTTGACCTACTTTTCGTAGGCTCGTGAACTTGTTTATATCTGTATAGACTCAACATTTAAATGATTGGGTAATTAGATGCTATTGTGTAAAATTTATGTGAAACAGAGCGTCATTTGACGAAAGTTTAGGGCAGCAGAAATGTTAAACCAAAATTTTTCTTGAAAAGTTTGAATTAGGGTATCTAGATTGATAATTGAAATGCAAAATAGCAATGAAAACAATCTCTTTTATGTTGACTTTGACAGTCATTTATTTTTTTCAAACAATTGCCTTTTCTTGCTTATAATATACTGCTGGAACCAAAAGAGATTATCCAGCACCATCAGTATAGAGCCAGACCAGACTGCACTTCAGAACAGTATGACCACGTTCAAGACTGTTGGCTGACCAATTTCAAAATTTTGTATTGATATCCCCAAAATTAATAATGGATGGTTCCAAAAAATGGAGACAAGACGAGTGCTCTTATAAATATTCAGCAGGCTACTTATACTAAGGTTTAATGATAAACAAATATACATGTATCAAAAGCAGGATTGTACGAAAGACCAGCTAAGAGACATTTCAGTTTTTCCAAATTTCATCTTTAGAGTTCACAATTCTAACTTCATGAATTGTATTCACGTTTTTAACATACGGAATTCACAGATTCACGATTTCAGTTTCACTGGAATTCATGATTTCAACACAAATTCAACTTCATGTTTTGAAGCTCAAAGCATCAATTCATGGAGCTGAATTCATGAAGTTGAAAAAGTGAGTTCGTGCAGTTGAAATCGTTAATTCATGAAGATGAACCCGAGAATTTCAGAAGTTGAAATGTCACCATCTTAGGATAGGCAACAGAAGTAAATTATTATTTGTATTTCTCTATAGGGTTAAAGGTTTAAGTTATGGAATTGTTAGTACATGAACACTGATTAACTGATTTAAGTTTACTACATGTGAGCTTGTGGCAAATAATAAAAATTATATTCTATGGACTTTAAAATGACAGTGACAGGAGGGTGAGGATATAATGCCAGTTTTTTCAATATCAAATTTAGGAGTCGGGACAGTTAACTTCCACGTGTTCACAAGTAGGGCACTTGTTAAATTTATTATCCTTTTTATGAGTAACCTTATTTGCTCTTTGAAGCAATTTCCTTTCGCTATTCATCCACTACTGAATGTTAAGATAAAAACAAACAAAAGGAAAGTTTTTATCAATTTGAATTCAAGCGAGAACAGGAAGTGATGTTTCCATTGTCTGGACTGTTGAATTATGGGTATTATCTCCAGGAAGTGATGTTTCTATTGTCTGAGATTTTGGAATTATGGGAAATATCACAAATTGTCGTCTGCAGATGACACATTTAAGTATCAACTTCCTGTCAAAGATGAAGAGACTGAAGATTATGTGTTTATTCTTTGCTTTTTGATCATCATTTTTTTGTTTTGTTAATAAAGCTGGAAATATTTGCACTTGTTATATGCTTTTTAAATTGAATATATTAGGGAAATTCTCACATTATGTAGTCAATTTAATCTACAATCATATTGGACTGGAGGGTTTGTTTTTGTTTCCTTTTTTTTTTTTCAACATGCTAATTTTAATTAACGTATTTGTTATGAAATTGACATGTTAAGTGTTGAACATACTTGTTATGAAAATAAATTGGTAAAGAAATAAAACTTGGAAAGATCTAAATGTCTAATTGCAGTCATCGAATTTAGCACTGGCCCGGTGGCCCATGGCCAGTGAAAATTAGTTCGGACCAGTGTAAATTTCAAGAAAATTTAGTTAAATATATAGTAGAATAAATTCAAAACTGAAATTCGGGCCAGTGAATTCAAAATCTTAAATTCGATGACTGTTATTGGTTAATTGATATTGAATAACCTTAATATAAGACATCCAATGAGAGAGTTTTGTGTAAAGACGTACAGTCTAAATTGTATTACCTGTCTCTTTAATTTAACGTGACCCTGGCTGTTACAGTTATTACATGTATATGCACCCTGTTTATAAACTTGACCTTGTTCAAAATAGTCAGCAGCTAAGGTAATGCAGATTTTGTTTGTTAATTTTGTCAATCTGTACGCTGTACATAAACGTCTATAGAAGAACAAGTTGATGTTGCAAATTCTCTTGAAAGAAGTTTAGTTCATGGAAAATAGTTGACCAATAGGATGTTGCTAAGGACGTCTTATACATTGTACCAACATAAAATTATTCATATACTAATTTCCTATCTAAATAATAAACTCATACATTTACAATAATGCATCATACTAGTAATACATGTGCTATACACATAAATTGAAGTGCTTAAGTTTAACATGAAAAAAGTATACAACAAGTATACAAGCATGTTCATGTTTTATAAATGACTCTGATATCAATGCCAAACTAAATAAAGTGTTCACCTCTCTATAACAGCCATTTTAGCTCAGTCCTTTTGCAGACCACTATATACAGGTTAGACTGTAATTGATATCTCTTATCTAGATTTTATTACCACAGACCCCCAGATCATAATAACAGCGAAGCATAAACTAATGTCTCTCAAGAAATAGAGCTCAGACTGTGCCATATCTGTTCCAGACATTGCAATCTGATAAGGATTTTTATATTGAGATATAAATATTAATTATAGATGTATGATAGTTACAGTATTCACTTTCAAGCAGTGTTGCATTACCATTTGAGCCGCGTCATGACAAAACCAACATAATGGGTTTGCGACCAGCATGGATCCAGACCAGCCTGCGCATCCGCACAGTCTGATCAGGATCCATGCTGTTTGCTATCAGTTTCCCTACTTGTAAAAGAGTTGGTAAGCGAACAGCATGGATCCTGATCAGACTACGCGGATACGCAGGCTGGTCTGGATCCATGCTGGTCGCAAACGCATTACGTTGGTTTTGTCGGGACGCGGCTCATTTCTAGAGTTAAAGACTTGGGGAGCCTCATGCCCTCTCTCGCTCTGTAGCACTTAGCACTGTGCCAGATGGCACTGTCACAAGAAATCAGTTTAAATCTATCTTCATATTTGTAGAGGTTTTGTCAATTCAATTCCTAGTTTTTGTCTTCTGTTTTTTTGTGTTTTTGCTTTCACAAAGAGTTTTGAATTTATCACAAAAAATCTTTATTAGACTCAGTGGGATAACAGGTTGAAAATAAAGCTTTTAACCCTTAGCCTGCTAGCAGCTAGCGCTTGATGCTAAACATGTGACCAGTGCAGACTAAGATAAGATGGTTAATCAGGGCTTCCGTTAGTGGAAGTTTTGGAGTCATTTACTCCTTCAAGATATAGGCTTGTGACTTCCCAAATGTAATGCTTTTTCTTCTTAACCTATAAAATGTGACTTTCAGTGTCAAAGATTTTGCCCTGGTTAATGGTTTAACCATGATAGCTATAATCATTCACTCAGCATTTATTTTGAAATTATCCCAACAAGTTTTGAATGGTTTTGGCCGGATTACAAAGACTGACAGGTCCATTTAAGGTTATTTAGGGGGTTAGAGTTAAAGAGGTTATTTGTGACATAATATTTTCTTTTAATGCTGTCAGAAAAAAACAACAACAAAGAACTTTGTTTAACAAATTATGGTTAAGAGAACATTAAAATAACAAAATTAGCTTTTTATTTATCTATTTAAGACACAAGAAATTGAGCTTTGGATATGGAATATTATTGGAACAAAGAATTTTGTATTTTTTTAAGCTTGTTAATCTGTCAGAATTCTGCCATTGGGACATATTGTTTTTATGCACTTTACAAAATTGTACTCTAAATGTAAAATGGGCACTAAAAAATTGTTTATTATTTCTTTCACCTCAAAATGTTTGAATTAAATCCGAGATTTTGTGCTGAATCAGTTTAGTAACAATTTTAAGCATGTTTTTAAATGGTGCCGTCTAGGAGACGTTATGTGATGGTTTAATTGTACCGATGTATCCAGGGACTGTAGAAATTAAAGTAAACGTTGCATAGAATTACAAACACTGCTGTAATTTGATACATGTTACAGTTGCAGGAAGTGCCTGATTTGCATAATTTTGTCGTCTGCTGCATGATGCATTTCTGCTGCGCATGCAATCATGTTTAATTGTGTCATTAACAACATTATCATCTTTTTTTACGCTACTCATTAATCTGTAAAAATCAGGACTGTTAAATTGAGTGAACTTTTATCCTTTGCATATCTTTTTTGCCTCTAGCCAGTTTTACTGTTAGGGATTAAAAAGCTATTGTTGGGAAATATATTCTGAGATTTTCTTCATCATGGCAGGTGTGTAATATGCATACAGGTTTCTAGTGTTGTTCTTTAGTTGAAAATAGAATTGTTGAATTTGTCTGTTGTCTGTTTTTCAATACTTTTTAGGTGTATAACATGGTCTGGATTAAGAAAAAAGCGATATATTTCATTTTCTAGATGATTAAACAATACATGAGTTTTTGGATAATGATGATGAATGTGAGGATTAGCAATGACTCAAAAGAAATGCCAACTCTGTCTAGAATTGAGACATTCAAGGCTTAATCCTGAAGACTTGCTGGCTCATGTATTTTCTAATTAAAGATATTATGGAACATCTGGAGTAGTCCCGATGAATGCATGAATTAGCGCCTCTTGTCAATTTAATTAAACATTGTCACTGTGCCTCACAATGGCAACACAGTCCACATTGGGTGACAGAAAAAAAAAGGAAGATTTCCAGAAGATTTCCTGTTCCATTCCCTGCCCCTTCATAGGCAAGCCCTTAGTTTTGTTTCTTGATATTCAAATAGAATTTTTCTTTTCTTGACACTGACTCAAAGAGATTTGATAAAATATTGATATATGCTATTTTAGCAAGATTTACATAGATCTTTAAGATACCATTTTAAGCTTGTCTGTTTCAAAGAATAAAATCAAGCTATCATGATTGCTACCACATCATCATTGTTGTCAGTCAAAATCTTTCATGTAGCCCATTATTTAAACATTTTAAAAGTTCTCAACATTAAACTTGATACATTTGCATGCTTATCATGAAAAGGTGGAGTTGTTAGACAAGGGGCATTATAAATTCTGAAAGCTATGTTTTTGGAGTATTGCCCCTTTTTTAACTCAGAATTTTTAACAGGCAAGTATTAGCACCGAATATGGTGCTCTTCTGTTAGCTCAACTATTCGAAGAATAGGGAGATTTATTGTACCTTTAAAGGCCTTGGCAACTGAGCGTCATAATTTTGTTAAGTTTTTTGTTTGCAAGATTGTATCTGAAGGGAATGGGTTGAAACTTCACAAACTCATTTGAGGACATTATAGGAGGTCACTAATCCAAAGCCCATAACATGGGTTTTGACAGAATTATGAACATAGAAAATTTTATATGATCCAGGCTCTTGATTTTCTATCAAGCACTGACAATAGTGGAGCATGCTCGCCCTATAGATAGCTCTCATTATTATACGTAGTAGTAAGAAAGACATTTTTTTTATTTTGACGAATTAATGTTAGCCTGCTTGTAGCAAGTTCAGATTTTACCCATGCTGAGTTGTCTGATCATCATGGTCTGCAATGCTCGTTATTCACTTACACAGAAAAGTATATAGTATATAAGATCCAAAATATTTGTCTCACAATACTTGTCCTGCAACACTTTTCTTGTAGAGGAAATACAAAAGACTTCTAAAAATTATAACATACATGTATGTGTTTGTTTTAGCTTGATAAAATTTGCTCAGGAAAAATTATATATTGATGGCATATTTTTCCAGTAAAATTCAATAAATTAAGCAGTCATTAACAAATAAATATAATTATGAAAAGGCCCGATCACTAAGAACAAGGAAAACAAAAAAACAAAAACTTGAAAATCGCAGAATTATCATCATCATAACAATAATTTAATGAAGCTTTGTGTGTGAAACAATAAGGCAAAATGGTCATTATTCTTTTAAAAAAAATCTTTGCATGCAATCGCTGCACTTATTTTATGCACACAACCAAGCATGAAATTTGAACCATTAGAGAGAGTTAAAATTCCATTGAACAAAAGCAGCCACACAAGGTGAACCACAAAGTTTCCCACTGTCTTGATGCAGATATTGCAGATCTCAGGTGAGAATAATTGTGTCTATTACAGTTCTCACAATGGGGTCTAATTCTGTGGCTAATTAAGTGGTTATTGGTTAATTTGTGTGCACAGTTGATGTCATATTTGATGTCATCTTTGACACATGAGGTGTGAAATAATCACCTGTCAATTAAAGGTGGTGAATCCTAATTATCAGTTTGTTAAAATTTGATGAAAATGAGTTTTTTATGTTAATATAAAGTATGGTACCTTTAAGGAAGTTAAATTTCTATAAATTCAATTCAATTCAAACTTTTACTAATCAGTCTTTCGGATGAGACTTTAAATCGAGGGACTGTGTATGAGTGCTTTAACACTTTGCATGGAGAAGCTTCTGGAACTCAGGGCATCTTTCTGTATCTGTATCCTGCACTATCCTCCAAAATCTAAAATCATACTAATGACTAATACTATTCTTGTGAACTCACCCAGCAAGTATAAATAAACTCAAATACACACAATATACACACACTTTTATTGGGGTTATGTATATAGTTACATACTAATAGCAAATAAAAATGAAAGAAAATACATGTAAACATGATAAAAGATGCTATTTATGCCCCCATTTTGAAAAAAAGGGGGTATATTGCTTTGCACTTGTCGGTCCGTCGGTCCGTCGGTCCGTAGACCAAATGGTTTCCGAGTGATAACTAAAGAACCCTTAGGCCTAGGAACTTCAAACTTGGTATGGTGATTGGTCATGACCAGTAGATGACCCCTATTGATTTTGGGGTCAAGGGGTCAAAGGTCAAGGTCACATTGACCTTGAAAGCAAAAACGGTTTCCGATCAATAACCAAAGAACCTTAAGGCCTAGGAACTTCAAACTTGGTATGGTGATTGGTCATGACCAGTAGATGACCCCTATTGATTTTGGGGTCAAGGGGTCAAAGGTCAAGGTCACATTGACCTTGAAAGCAAAAACGGTTTCCGATCAATAACTAAAGAACCTTAAGGCCTAGGAACTTCAAACTTGGTATGGTGATTGGTCATGACCAGTAGATGACCCCTATTGATTTTGGAGTCAAGGGGCAAAGGTCAAGGTCACATTGACCTTGAAAGCAAAAACAGTTTCCGATCAATAACTAAAGAACCTTAAGGCCTAGGAACTTGAAACTTGGTATGGTGATTGGTCATGACCAGTAGATGACCCCTATTGATTTTGGGTCAAGGGGTCAAAGGTCAAGGTCACATTGACCCTTGAAAGCAAAAACAGTTTCCGATCAATAACTAAAGAACCTTAAGGCCTAGGAACTTCAAACTTGGTATGGTGATTAGTCATGACCAGTAGATGACCCCTATTGATTTTGGGGTCAAGGGGTCAAAGGTCAAGGTCACATTGACCTTGAAAGCAAAAACAGTTTCCGATCAATAACTAAAGAACCTTAAGGCCTAGGAACTTCAAACTTGGTATGGTGATTAGTCATGACCAGTAGATGACCCCTATTGATTTTGGAGTCAAGAGTTCAAAGGTCAAGGTCACATTGACCTTGAAAGCAAAAACGGTTTCCGATCAATAACTAAAGAACCTTAAGGCCTAGGAACTTCAAACCTGGTATGGTGATTGGTCATGATCAGTAGATGACCCCTATTGATTTTGGGGTCAAGGGGTCAAAGGTCAAGGTCACATTGACCTTGTAGGTAAAAACGGTTTCCGATCAATACCTAAAGAACCTTAAGGCTTAGGAACAATAAACTTGGTATGGTGATTGGTCATGATCAGTAAATGACCCCTATTGATTTTGGGGTCAAAGGTCAAGGTCACATTGACCTTGTACATAAAAACGGTTTCCGATCAATAACTAAAGAACCTTAAGGCCTAGGAACTTCAAACTTGGTATGGTGATTGGTCATGATCAGTAGATGACCCGTTTAGATTTTGGGGTCAAGGGGTCAAAGGTCAAGGTCACATTGACCTTTTAATTAAAAACGGTTTCTGATCAATAACAAAAGAACCCTTAGGCCTAGGAACTTCAAACTTGGTATGGTGATTGGTTATGACCAATCAGATGACCCCTATTGATTTTGGCGTTAAGGGGTCAAAGGTCAAGGTCACATTGACCTTGTAGGTAAAAACGGTTTCCGATCAATAATGAAAGAACCCTTAGGCCTAGGGACTTCAAACTTGAGATGGTGATTGGTCATGATCAGTAGATGACTCCTATTATTTTTGGGGCCTAGGGGTCAAAGGTCAAGGTCACATTGACCTTGTAGGTAAAAATGCTTTCGGATTAATAACTTAAGAACCCTTATGCCTAGGAACTTCAAACTTGGTATGGTGATTGGTCATGACCAGCAGATTACTCCTATTGATTTTGGGATCAAGGGGTCAAAGGTCAAGGTCACAATGACCTTGTAAGTAAAAACGGTTTCTGATCAATAACTCAAGAACGCTTAGGCCTAGGAACTTCAAACTTGGTATGGTGATTTGTCATGACCAGCAGATTACTCCTATTGATTTTGGGATCAAGGGGTCAAAGGTCAAGGTCACAATGACCTTGTAAGTAAAAACGGTTTCTGATCAATAACTAAAGAACGCTTCGGCCTAGAAACTTCAAACTTGGCATGGTGATTGGTCATGACCAGCAGATGACCCCTATTGATTTTGGGGTCAAAGGTCAAGGTCACATTGACCTTGTATGTTAAAACGGTTTCCGATCAATAATAAGAGAACCCTTAGGCCTAAGAACTTCAAACTTGGCATGGTGATTGGTCATGACCAGCAGATGACCCCTATTGATTTTGGGGTCAAGGGGTCAAAGGTCAAGGTCACATTGACCTTGTAGGTAAAAACAGTTTCTGATCAATTTACTAAAAACGCCTAGGCCTAGGAACTTCAAACTTTGTATGATGATTGGTATTGACCAGCAGATGACCCCTATTGAGTTTTGGGTCAAGGGGTCAAAGGTCAAGGTCATGACCAGTAGATACTTTATAACCCTTATTAATTGTTTGATCACTGGGTCAGACGTCATGCATAATAACCTTATCACATGACTAATTGGCTGCTGATAGGGGGCATACATGTTTTACAAACATATCTTGTTATATATTAAACTTTCAAAGCTATTGTTATGACCATCTTATTGGTATTTAAATGATCATTTATTAAAGTCCATTTTCTGTGAAGTAAGAATGCGACATCATTTCAAAAGGGTAGATAATCATAAGCTTAATCTCTTTCATGCAATTTATTTGCCTTAGTAATTTTTTGATGCAATGGCCCTTTTCTTAAAAGATAAACCTTATAAATCCTTCAGCTCAGTTTTGCTCCTTTTTCCATTTATTTTTAGCTCGACTATTCGATAAGAATAAGTAGAGCTATTGCAGTCACCCGAGCGTCGGCGTCGGCATAACCACTCATGTTAAAGTTTTTGTAATAGTTCAAATATTTTCAAAGTCCATAGACATATGGCTTTGAAACTTTGCACACTTGTTCACCATCATGACCCCAACCTGTAGACAGGAGGAGGTAACTCTATCAAGCATTTTGACAGAATTATGCCCCTTTTTTTCGACTTAGAATTTACGTTAAAGTTTTTGTAATAGTTCAAATATTTTCAAAGTCCATTGACATATGGCTTTGAAACTTTACACACTTGTTCACCATCATGACCCCAACCTGGAAACAGGAGGAGATAACTCTATCAAGCATTTTGACAGAATTATGCCCCTTTTTCGACTTAGAATTTACGTTAAAGTTTTTGTAATAGTTCAAATATTTTCTAAGTTCATTGACATATGGCTTTGAAACTTTGCACACTTGTTCACCATCATGACCCCAACCTGTAAACAGGAGGAGGTAACTCTATCAAGCATTTTGACAGAATTATGCCCCTTTTTCGACTTAGAATTTACGTTAAAGTTTTTGTAATAGTTCAAATATTTTCAAAGTCCATTGACATATGGCTTTGAAACTTTACACACTTGTTCACCATCATGACCCCAACCTGGAAACAGGAGGAGATAACTCTATCAAGCATTTTGACAGAATTATGCCCCTTTTTTGACTTAGAATTTATGTTAAAGTTTTTGTAATAGTTCAAATATTTTCAAAGTCCATTGACATATGGCTTTGAAACTTTGCACACTTGTTCACCATCATGACCCCAACCTGTAAACAGGAGGAGGTAACTCTATCAAGCATTTTGACAGAATTATGCCCCTTTTTCGACTTAGAATTTATGTTAAAGTTTTTGTAATAGTTCAAATATTTTCAAAGTCCATTGACATATGGCTTTGAATCTTTGCACACTTGTTCACCATCATGACCCCAACCTGTAAACAGGAGGAGGTAACTCTATCATGCATTTTGACAGAATTATGCCCCTTTTTCGACTTAGAATTTACGTTAAAGTTTTTGTAATAGTTCAAATATTTTCAAAGTTCATTGACATATGGCTTTGAAACTTTGCACACTTGTTCACCATCATGACCCCAACCTGTAAACAGGAGGAGGTAACTCTATCAAGCATTTTTTTTACTATCAAGCACTAAGAATAGTCGAGCGTTGCTGTCCTACCGACAGCTCTTGTTTTACCTTTTTGTTTAGAGACTTCATGATTAAATTTGAAATGCATTTCTTAGTGGCAGTTAAACCTTTTATATTAACTTTTGCTTTATTATTATTTGTCTTGTTTTACTTAGAATATTTGCCTTACCAACTTAATCTTTTGGGTTATTCAGTGAAAGGTCACAGTGACATTTTTGAGGTCAGTGTGTCAAAGATTATATCATAGTGACACTTTCTGTAAATTCTTGTCCAAAAGGAATAAGGCTTAGTTTGTTTAGCATGTTCATTGCTTGTAGATAACCTCTATTGAATTTAGGTCAAAGGTCAAGGTCATACTTGAATAATTCATGACTTTGACCTTGAAATGACCTTGTTCTTTTCAAGGTCAAATTATTGAATTTTGCTAAATATATGAGGGGTGTTCGTGGAAGTTTAAGGACTTTTGCTGTAGTTTGATAAATAATAGGAATTGAAAAACAAGAAAAACACCATGAAAATATTTAATTCTTTTACAGCCAGCTGTAAAAATTACAATGAAATACATTAAACAATAAGTAAATTACAAATAATACAAAACATACACCTAAGCATACCCGGAGCATGCTAACGTCACATCAGTGCTAATTTTTTGTCAAATTTCCCCGATTGTCTTATCGACTCACTTCTCGACGTAATCTCCATTCACAGCGATATATTTTCTTGACCCATTTGTTGTGCATGTCCTCGTACCAGATGTTGTCAAATGACAAAACTATTCTCTGGGTTTCAATTTGTAATTCCAACCCGGAAACAAAGCGTCAGCCCCCAGCTGTGCTTTGATTTCCGGAAAAACTCGGAAATCCATCAGCGCAAGGTCCGGGCTATAGGGTGGATGCGTGAGCGTCTCGAATCCCAGGAGGTTGATTTCCAACTGCGTTGACTGTGCATGGTGGCTGGGGGCGTTGTCCTGGTGAAGAATAATCTGCTCGAGGTCGATCCCGTGGGCTTCTTCCGTATAGCCTGGACGAGATCCCGCCTTAGAACCTGAAAGTTTTCTATGAATAGCGTATTAAAAAATAATTCAATATATTGTTTTTCATTTATTTGATTAGTTTTATCTTATATTTAAAATAAAATAAATTATCATTTATGAGTGTCTATAATTACCTTTGAGTAATAATTGGCGGTCACAGTCTGTCCTTCCGGGATTTGGTGCTGTAATAGCATTCCCCGTGTTTTCCACCGCTTTTCTGAACCGGCGCTTTCTTTGGAGGAGGACTTCTGGGAGTTTTCCAGACAGATGATTCCTGTTTCGACTCGGGATCATAGTGGAGCAACCAAGTTTCATCCGTTGTGATGATGTGATCTTAAAATGACAACCCATCTCCTTCGACACGTTGCACGAATTCCCGGGAACAGTGTAATCAGCGTTCCCGCTCGGCGTTCTTCAGCAAAAGTCTTGGGACCCACCTGGCACTTATTTTAGACATATTGTCTTCTTTTAGCATCGCTTGTCATCCTCTATTGACTCTCTTTCGTTTCGGAACATGTTGTGCCATCTAAATACTAGTGATCTACAGCATTTCTTTGATGTACTAGATGCTTGAATCATTTTTTACGTCACTGTTGGTTTCTTTTCTATTCCTACACAAAACTTGATGATTGCCCTGACTTCAGCGTCGCTTCAGTGTCACTTTTCTCTTGATTTGTGTAAGCACCAGTGATGTTAAAACCGTTGTTATTCAAACAATTGGAACGATTTACGAGTAGAATTTTCAGGAAATGATGTTGACGTTGTATTTAACGCTTGTGCTTTTTCGTGACGTTATCCATTGCAATTTAAGAAAATTATTATCAATTAAATATATCGGTACCATTAACTTAAATAAGATAAAATCGGAGTGCTCCGGGTATGCGTTATGCAGTTCCTATAGAAACAAGTTTTGAGCGGTATTTGTCTACTCTTGTTAGTGAGCATTATACTACATATTGAGCACATATTTAAATTACATTTTGTGAAATAAATTGGATAAAAACGCACCATTAAGGAAAAAAATACAGCAGAAGTCCTTAAACTTCCCGAACACCCCTCGTCAATAGACTGATTTGATTATTTGGATAAAACATAAAACTTCAAAAGAAAAAACAACATATTGAGATGATTTAAAGAATTTACTTGTAACCAGTAATCAGTATGGGATATCAAACAAATTTGCTTGTAACTTTAATTTAACATTACTAAATATAACACTTGCCTGTAAAGGCCCATTATGCCTCAGAAAAGCTGTTATTTTCATTCCCCAAAGCTTCTGAGTTGTTGCAGGTGTCCTGTTTAAGTTTCCAAAATGCGGCAAAATACCATATTTTGCTTTGGCAATAAGTACAGTTATATCAATTAATATTTTATATGGGAGTCAAAACACATGTACTTCATTGTTTATATTATTTTCTATTTTTATAACAAATAATAATTGTTTGTCTTAATTTTTTACGTAAATTTTAACATATTTTCCGATTCCAGGAGGGTTGACCCTCTTAACTCAGGTTTTTCTGGATAACTAAACACTGTTATTGTCAATATCTCCACAAGTAACCATCTACTGATCCCAAAGTTATAGAACAATTTTTGAAGATTTGGAATTTATTTAAACAGTATCTTTTACTAGTATAATAAGCTATACAACCTAAAATTGAATTCATTTTTTCAGGACAGATTGACTAATAGAATAGAATATTTTAAAACAAATATAGTTATGTAACGTTAGTGAAAAATAAAATAATATTAAGACTGTTAAAAAAAAATTCTTTTTACCATTAATGACTGTTTAAGAATTTATTTTTTCACAATTTTAAGATTTTCTCTGATATCTTTTTTACCCATTTAAAGGTTGAACATATATCATCATCAAATATTGTCTTTTTGTTAAAGACCTAGTTTTTTTGTTCATTTGAAACGGCAGTTCTCACACGGTCATAGTTAGTAAGGGGAAATCGTTTTCAATGTGAAAAATGGGAAATCAAAGTTAGCTCCATTAAAGCTATTATCTGACTTAATCAAAACAGTGGGGAGCATTTAAGATTGTGAAGATGGTTAATAGAAGAGTGTAATTCAATACGGCGTACGTCATCGCCGAAAACCAACACTTGGCCATTTAAAGATTTGACTTCAGTAATAGGGCAACTGTAACCTTGGTCTTAAGGGGCAATGAAGATGAACAAATGAATTAAGACATCAGGTTAATTATACAGAATGAAAATCTGTTAGATTATGTATTATTATGTACAAAGAAGATTGCATAATAAACAGAATAGATCTTGTTGTTTTTGAATGATTAAATGATAGATTATTAATTGTTCTATATTTTTATAAAAGGAAGAAATTCTATCTTTAGATTATTTTCATATTAAAAAAATTAAGATTCAAAATATTAAATTTTTTAATGACGTTTTCGTACATGTAATAATTTCACTTCTCACATTATAGAAATCTTTAAAAAACAATTGTTTTCCTGTGAAACGAGCAATTAGCGATTGTTGAAGTTAACTGAATTTGAAAATGACAAGTTTCTCAGTAAATTTGACTTAAATATACCAAACACTAGAGACTCTTACCATACAATTAAAGGAAATTAATTAATATTTATTGCATTTAACATTTGAAAGCCTTAATTGTCTTTGTCTATGAGGAAAAGTAATGATTCTTGAATTTGATGAGAACTTTTTTGTGGAACCGCCATCTGTGATACTTTTGTCTCTCAAGGAAAAAAAAAATTGTCGGGACAGCGAAATAATGGATTCATGACGGCCCGGGAACTGTGACTGGGTGATGCCTCATTTGACCGGAGGAGGAGAGGAGCGGATACTTGTTGTAGGGGAACAAAGGTCGTGACAATAGGGGTTAATTTAGCAAGCAACAAGACACGAGGGGCCCTGTAGCGGCCTGACAAAATTTTATCAGATCGTCTTTGTATTCAACACAAAAGATATTGGATTGCAATTATTTCTTAGAAAAAAAAAGGTTTAACAGTTGAATATGTAAATTTGTAAATTATGATGTCTTTGTTAGGAGAGAATGCTCTTTCTAACTGTTAGGATTTCATAACGCCTTTAATATTAACTGAAAATGGTTTTTTAAACTATTGAATATCATCTTTTAAAATTAAATTATTTTACACTGAAAATTTCTGTTTCTTCAAAGCTTTTATCATCTATCTTTTTTTACTTTAATGTAAGTACTACCTAAATTTTATAAACAGAAACACCTGCTGATTCCATTCAATTTAATGCAAGAAATTGTTATTTGCAATATTCATTAAAGTAGCTATATACATGTATACCAATATACAAAAAAAATAATATAAAAATATATTTTTGTCTTTTGCAGTTTTAGATAATTTTACAAAAAAATTTGTTTGTGACAGAAAATTTCTTGTTGACATCTATTGAATATGGGATTTTTGTGTGTGTTTCTTTACAGCAGTTTCTTATCTGACTCTTAAATTGAATATTTAATCTCCATATACCTGATGCATCATTTAATCAAATTAGTTAAATGTCAGCCCATTCTCATACACTGACTAACATAAGGTCATTTAAAATGCCTCACAACTACAGTATATGGGTCATACCCCTTTACAGACTCATAGTAAAAAAATGCTTTGTCCTTTGTAATGAATGGATTTTTAGTCATTGATACAGGATAACTCACTCCTTTGTTTCAAAGAGGCTGTCCTAAATCGTAACACAATGGTTCCTTGTGTCTGGTTGTTGCCGGGGTATGCATGCGTCTCCATATAATTAGAGAAAACTTCCAAAAAAGGAGTTATCACAATTAAAGAAACCATAAATTGTGCTTTTCTGATGGCGTATTTGGCAGAAAATTTTGTTGGTATTAAATATTGAAGCCGGGTTCTGTCATGTACAAAGAATGTCTCAGCTAAGGGCCCTGTTCTGCTGGTGATTGGATTAAGAAAAAACTATTTGTCAGACGTCTGCCACCATGATTTTTTGAAAAGAAATTTTTGACACATTTGTGTTTCTAATTGGATAGTTTATGGGCAATCATTAAACATTAAGAGAAGAAATGTTGACCATAACTTATAGGAGCTTTTCATATTGGCCAATAAATTTGATTTGCTTAATGATTTGATATTCCATTTTCTTTTGTGTTAATGAGCCATCAATAATATGTTTTATAGAGATTTTTTTTTTTGATATATGAAAACAGAATGTTAGAATATTTTTCTTAATGAGTTTTTCGTGGTATATTAATTTTATTTAAAATAAAATACATAAAAGTTAAAAGAAAACAAATGACTTTTTGTTTAAAGCTTTTAGCATGTCTTGTCTTGAAGAAAAAGTCAAGCTATAAATTGATTACTGCAGTATCAACGTCCTTGCCGTCATGCAAAAACTTTAATATAGCCCAATAATCAATCATTTTAAAAGATACCAACATGAAACTTAGAATACTTGCTTATCATGACAAAGTTCAGTTGTTAGACAAGGGTCATAATTTTGAAAGAAACATTTTTTGAGTGATTCCCATTTTTACTTTACAATATTTAACAGAGGAACGTGAACAGTCTGACTGCAGTGCTCTCTTTAAATATATATATTTAAGAAAGATGGCTTACATGTTGTCTGTATTAACCCTATTAGATTTGATTAGCAGCCACCAGCATTATGTAAGAAATTTGAAGTCTAATCATCAACATTTACCTGCAACCTGTTTCTAAGTCACCTTAGTGTCAAAAAAATGAAGTCTGGTTGCCTGCCAAATAAATCTCGGAATAACCAGCTGACATTACCCGGGTTATTGACTTTGTTAATCATTATGCCATGTTTGCTGAGGAAGGGGCATTTAGGTTGTTGATCTTGTTTTTTTGTTTTGTTTTTTTTTCAAATGAGTAAGGTATTTGGATATAAGTTTACTTGTTGTAACAAAGGACTTACTTTTGGCATAATGAAGGAGTTCCAGGCTCTGTCTTCTTACCTGAGTAAAAGTTTGAATGACCTGAAATGTAACCTTAACAAAGGTAAAAAGTGTTCTCCTGCATTATCATGCATTTGTTTGTATGAATGTATTTTAGTTTGTGTTGGAAGCTATAAGCTTATTGAAACACTCCCAAATCTGTTCCAGAAACAAACCAGTACTTAGCAATAAATGTAATGTTTCTTGCTCAAGGAAACAACGGCTTGCCTCTGACAGGGTTTGAACCCAAGCGGTCAACAGTTCTTAGTGTACTAGTACGTCGCAATAACCCGACTTGGCCATGTCACTACTTATCATGCATTGAATAAAGAGGTTTATGCAACACAACTAGCAACTGCTTAAATAATACATTAATAAAGTTCCAAAATAAGATACAAAATTTATTCTTGTTAAATTATCATTAATTTTGATAAATGAGCTAAATTATCTCCGATATCCAAACTTAGTTTTGTTCTGTAACAATTGTGTTTTAACAGCTTGAATAATTTCAGTTGTAGAAAAGGGAATTATCATCATAAAAATCTCATTTTAAATTGAATGTATTTAGGGTATCTTAAAGGAAGCATTGTATTGTAACAAAATTAAGTGATTACCTTTGAGCGGTTCGTTGTGGACATTGAGCAGCTGTCCTGTGTTGACCTTTGGTCAGTATGAACTCAGATGACCACTCTGTCACATCTGTTAGCTATGGCTGGTAACAAGTACACACAATAGTCCTTTTTTCTTAATTTTAATTTGAATGTGAATAATTTATTTTGGATCAACTTTTTCTAAATAAAGCTGGTGTTTTGGGGATTTCTTTTTATTAAAAATTGTTGAATTATTGTTTTCCATTAAAGTAGTTAGAATTCTTTTTGAATAATACATGTAAAAATAAATCCACTATTTCATGTACAAATTGAATATTTCTTTCTATTTGCAGAGAAAAAATGTATATTTTATGGATCATTTCTGGAGGATGTTATGTAATGATATATTATTAGTTATTTCTCAAGTTGGCATCAAAGTTTACATAACTTTATAATATATAACATTAATTAATATTGTGAAAATATGCAAGTAATTATATAATAAATCTGACCTTCCAGGGAGATGAATGAATTAAGTTGTATTATGTAAACCATTCCTAAAAGAATTAAAAGAGACTGTTCTTATTTGCCTCTTAATGATAAGATGCTTGCAGTTATTGGTATTTGAATGGACATCTTTGTTTACTTATAAAGCACTGCCAATGCTTTAAGTTTCAAGACTTAATTCACATAAAAATAAATAAAAAATTTTGTATAATTTTTATCAATGATTTTATATTGTTTTATACCTCAATTATTCAAAATATGCAAAATTCATTGAAAAATTTTTCTCCCCAAGGGCAAAATTGTGTATGATTAAAGACACTTCAACAGATAGAAATTAACTAAGATGCATCAAAATTTCTAAAATTAGAGTTGTGATTACAGAGAATGGCCATAGTGACTTAATTAGATTGCCAGAGTTTATTACAGGTTTGATTTGTCTTCCTGTATGACAGAGCGATATCATGCCATATATAGAGGAAAAAATCGTTGACGCTGAATGCCTGAAGCCACCTGTAAAGCACCTAAAAATAAATCAACACCTTGGAAGCTATTCGTTACTTTAAAGTCTCGGTAGAAACTATTCATACCCTTTAATTAAAGATTCAATCCATGTGTGAAATTTGATGTTTCGCCAGAGGATGGACATCTGCCTATCGGGACACTTGTACAACGATCTATGGACACATATAGAAATTGCTACCTATATTTAGCAGCATTGTAATAAACTGTTGAATAGAAACTGGTCAAGCATTGTGGTCAATTTGTTTACAAATGATGCATCTGAGGAAATAGGAAAGTCAGATTGCCAAAATTGGTATTACATGTGTACAAGTTAAATTCAAGTTCAATAATAAAGAGAAATAAATTAAGACAGTCAGAATGGACATGATTTAAAATAATAAAACAGATGAAAAATGAGAATGCAAAGATTCTTTTTTAAAAGAGAGGGCCATTTGTTGGTGTTTATTTTTTTTATATTCATTATCTTAAATCTCTCTTTAAGGAAAGCAACACATAGTCAGAGTGAAATTAGCTGGAAACAAGGGGAGTGAAATTTGTCAGTATTCCCAAATAAAGAACACGTTTTCATCACAGTGTTTTCAAGCAGTCATGGCCATTTTTTGGTTGAGTAATTTTTGAAATATCTTTATTTGAGAGAGATGACAACCCAAGAGAATTTATCGATCTTGGACAAACGAAGAAAACAAAACAAATCTTAAAACAGCAAAACGGGAAAAACGGGACAATTTTGAGCAATCTGTCGCTCCAGCTTGCTTAGACCATATAACGGTCATTAATATTCCAGTCACAAAATACCCAGCACAATTAATCTAATTTGTACGAAAGCATCAAATCGTGAACAATACCGTGAACCAAAGAATATTTACACGGAAAAGATCGCATTTACTCAAATCACGTTAGTAGAATAATTTTTGTTAAAAGGTCGTACGAAGGGGTCGGAATGAGATGATTGTGAAATACTTGTTTGATGATCGGCATCCAATAGTTGTTGATGGCTGATTTGTTTCTGACATGCTTTGTTCCCAGATTATAGGGTGTTGAATAGGGGAAAGTTGCCTTCTTTGTCTAGTTTTTGGCAGTTTTTGTTTTCTTAAGTCTTCATTTTCTCAAGTTACTGTATAGATTTAAGGAAAGTTTGACTGATGTATCACCTGTAGTAACATACAGACGAAATGTGTTCGTAAACTTCTTTTTCAAGCATGATAAATTATTTTGTGTTTTTAAGTGTTTTACAATCCATATAGTTAAGATCCCACATGCGTGATATTTGATAATTATGTTGTGTTCATAAAGTGTTTAACAATCTATAAGTAATGTTTAATATGCATAATATTTTAGACGTTCGGTTTAAAAATATAACATAAATTAATGAGGTGTTCTTTTTATCATTTTATTTTGTTTTCTTTTTATGTATGTCTAGATGAAATAAAATTAAATGAAATTTTGATTTAGATTAAGCAATTTGATGAAATTGATAGAATGTGGTGTATTTAAGTTGTTAATAGGAATTAAAATTGCTTTCTTTTCATAATTATACTATATAATAATTATAGTGTTTTTTATGAAGGGATAAACATCGAGGTCTCTGATTAGTAGGACTATATTTTTTGAGGGGGATAGTTAGCTGAAAATTAATGTGTTCAAGACATTAGGCCCATCAACGCTGTGAAGGTTATATATGACAGTCTTTTAGATAAGATATTACATTATATAAGGGAGGTTTTAGGTGCATCTCCATACATTATGTCAGGCATGGGTTTGTACCTGAATAGAACGTCTGTAAGTTTGCTGACTGGATACCTTCTTCATAATTATGAAACTTGACAGTACCGTACATGAACAGGCTCAATGACAAACCGAACCTGCAACATCTTCAATTTTGCCATAATGGGCTTTCTTTAGGGATTCTTATTTTCTCTAATGAAAATGACTACAAAAGTGAGGGGCTAGTGATTTAACTCGTAGCCTGGTGGTGGCTAGTGATTTAACTCGTAGCCTGGTATAGTGGCTAGTGATTTAACTCGTAGCCTGGTATAGTGGCTAGTGATTTAACTCGTAGCCTGGTAGTGGCTAGTGATTTAACTCGTAGCCTGGTATAGTGGCTAGTGATTTAACTCGTAGCCTGGTAGTGGCTAGTGATTTAACTCGTAGCCTGGTATAGTGGCTAGTGATTTAACTCGTAGCCTGGTGGTGGCTAGTGATTTAACTCGTAGCCTGGTAGTGGCTAGTGATTTAACTCATAGCCTGGTATAGTGGCTAGTGATTTAACTCGTAGCCTGGTGGTGGCTAGTGATTTAACTCGTAGCCTGGTATAGTGGCTAGTAATTTAACTCTTAGCCTGGTGGTGGCTAGTGATTTAACTCGTAGCCTGGTGGTGGCTAGTGATTTAACTCGTAGCCTGGTATAGTGGCTAGTGATTTAACTCGTAGCCTGGTAGTGGCTACCTGAATCTACCTATGTAAACAGTGCAGACCAAGATGACTGGGTCCACTTCTGTACTGTCTGATCATGGTCTGCACTGTGCCATATTCAGTCAATAAATATTTTAAACATATTTCAAAATGATCCCTTAAAATAATGATGAAAGATCATCACCTCAGTGCAGTAATGAGTTTAAATTCCTATTTAATTATATAAGATGTTAAC
The DNA here is from genome assembly GCF_026571515.1 of Ruditapes philippinarum. Lineage (NCBI taxonomy): Eukaryota > Metazoa > Mollusca > Bivalvia > Venerida > Veneridae > Ruditapes > Ruditapes philippinarum. Next base: position 50,327 of record NW_026860476.1, read on the forward strand.
ACATTACTGCACTAAGGTGATGTCTGATGTAAAAGTCCATTAAATTTATTAAGCATGGTAAGGGGGAAATTATATTAATTATGAGACTAATAAGACATGTTCTCTATAATTAGAGTTACCTAAACATTGAATCGCATGACTAAATACGCCAGATCATTAAAATTTAAAACAATGCTTATCTCAAATCTGTCATTAGAAAAAAATATAAAACATGGAAATTTGCATATTATATGTTAAATCACATGTCACAGTTTATAATAATTCCCAAGATCATCATTCTTACAGCTAAGATAACATTAAGTACACATGCACTTATCAAGATGAAGGCATTGTGCTGGAAAAAACAATATGAAAATTAAAATAGAGAGATTTATCTATTTTTAAAATAGGAAGCATGTTTTTTAATGGAATATTGTTGATCAAATGTCCCAGTGGATTAGAAAAGTTTTAAGAGTATCACTTGATGCTTATTTTGAGCTCTCCCTGAATGCAATTTACAAATTGGCCATCTGTTGAAAGGAAGAAAAAAAAACTGGGGAGAATTAAGTCAATTATACTTGTGAGGGTATCTTGATGTGTTAAAAACAATTTGTTAGCTGTACTCATTTCTATTGTTAAAATGTAAATTTTTCAGGAGAATTTGTAATTTATGCTCGAGGAGAATCTAGGAATACAGTGGAACAAAGAGGATAAATAGTTTCTTCTTTAATATATAGTAATTCACTGTTTGTGTGGGTTTTATAGCTTTAATACTTTGCAAAAAAATGATGGTTAAGAATAAGTTAAGAAAATTTGATGTACATTTTATTGATCCACTGTATTAAATTTTACTTTTTGCATCTTTGCGGTAATGTTGACTTATCTAATGCCATCAATATTAATATAAAGTCTGGCTGGCTATGGAGTATTAATACATCCTTGACCACTATCAATACAGTGTTGCCACTAAATTATAGAGTTTTGGTATTAAAACCTCATAGAATGAATAAGGATGTTGTTCTTTATTATAAATGAGAAATCACTGACAAATCAAAGTAATAATTTAACTTTGTCAAACTAAATTTTTAAGCTCACCTGAGCACATGGTCCACATGGTGTGCTGTAAGGATTGTTGGCCTGTCATAAGTGCTGCGCACAGTGTGTCTGTCTTCCACAATTACAGTACATGTAGTTTAAATTACATCAGTTTTGTAACCACTCTCTCAGATTTAGGATATTGATTGATAGTTATTCAAACCAAACCCTATGGTCAAACTAGGCGATTACATGATTTTACAGTCTTATCTAAGAAAAGCCTTTAAACATCTCACTAACTGTAACTAGTGTAAATCATTGTATTGATAACCACTACCAAGTTCGTTTAGAAAAATGACTTGTTTTTTTTTAATACATGTAGTTAAAATGCCCAAACCAGAAAATTTTAAAATGTTGCAAGTTGCAGTTGATTTAGTCTGTTAATAATAAGCTGTAGAAATCTTTACCAACAGCATATTCATTTATTATAACTAATAACCTATATATGTTTATATGAAACAAAATTGTATTATAATTTCAGATTTGATTTCAACTACAACTGAGTGTTGCCCATTAAAGTATCTGTATATAGAAGCTGTGACAATAAACAACAAAACAGAATTGACAGAGATGTTGAAAAATTCAGGCAATTCATTCAGACTGTGAAAATGGAAGGATTTACTCTTCATTTAAAAAAACTAGACATTTGTTAAGTCTGGTGCAGCTATTTTAGACTATTTTATACATAAGGAAAGCACATTTGGATTTTTTCATGAAACATTTTCATTTCATTTCATTATTGTCTTTGTAAATAAAGATTGTCTGTAAAATTGTCACAATGTTTTTGTTAAGTATCACTGCCATGTGTTTTATGTTAGAGATATGTTCATTTTATAAACATAGTTTTTATATCTTTCAATATGTACTTAATGTTTAAGCTGTAATTCCAATTAGTTCTCTGGCAGAACTTGAAAATTGTAATTATGCTCCCCCCCCCCTACACACACACAGTTGTATCCCCTCATACAATAACTCAAAATTTTGTTTTTAATTACAACATTTGTATAATAAACTAAGACATTCCCACTATCAAACTAAAATTGACCTTAACTCAATTATGGCCTTGACCTTGAAGGTTAAATTATTGAATGTTCACTGATTTTTGCTATAATTGACTGAAACTTTGTAATTAATGAATTGATTATCTTTATACTTGGACAAAACAACATTTTGGACAAGGCCAGTTTATAGGTTGAACTGACCTTGACCTTGAGCTTTAAATGAACTTGACCATCAAGATCTAATTATTTAATTTGCTTAAATTATCATAAGTTTGTTTTGTCCGTACAGATTTGATTTATACTGTAATAAAACAAGACTTGTGACCAAACACACATATTGCATAACTTAGATGCAACCTTGACCTTTAATTGGCCTTGACTATCAAGATCAAATATATGAAATTCTCTTGTCTTTATTTCTTTTACTGGTTTGAACCTTTTATGTATAAGTGGATTAACTTCATGTTTAGACACATTAAACTTTAGAATAAGACCTTTGTGTATATCAGACTCAAATTGACCTTAACTGATGCTAAACCTTGAAGGTCAAATACTTGAATTTTCTTTGATTTTGATATAATTGGCTGTAATTTTTTAATTAATCAAAGGATTATCTTCATACTTGGACAAAATAATCCTTTGGACAAAGCTTTCTAAAAGGTTGAGCTGACCTTGATCTCTAGCTTTAAATGACCTAGACTGTCAAGGTCAAAATTATTGAATTTGTCATAATTATGTTGTCCAAACAGAGTCTTGATTTCATGTCTTGTCTTTCTGAGATAGATTTAATCGAAAATGGCAACCGAATCACCCTCAGATTTAATGTCCCTAAATTGCTACCTTATCCCCCTTATTAAATTTCTAAAATGGCCAACCCCCATATGAATTATAACTATATGATTTTTATAAACAAATTGATTTTTGTTCAATACTGCAGCCTTAGAAGTTTTGTTTATGCTATTTTGATTAGTTTGTTCAAAGATTATGGAGAGCTATTGTACTCACCAAGGTGTAGGTGTCAATGTTACACGTTGGTTAAGTTTTTGCATGCAAGTTGGTATCTCCAAAAGTAAGGGAAACGTTTGAAACTTCACACACTTATTTTAGAGCACTGATCAAGGCTGATAACTCTTACATGGACTTTGACAGAATTATGGCCCTTTTTGAACTTAAAAAAAATCTACACTAGCCCATTACTCAAGCACTTTTAAAGGTATCAATATGTAAATTTGGCATACTTGCTTATCATGACAAGGTGCAGATGCAAGGCTTTTCTAGACTATTCTGAAATCTTACTATTACTAGTATTCTGAATGCTTAACTAAATTGGAGTTATTCCCTCTTTCTTCACCTAGATTTTTTTTTGTCAAAATTGCTAATAAAGTAGAATGATTTTAAAACTATCAAAGGTATCAACACTAAGAATCTTTTGTTAAAATTAGTTATTGATAAAACATATTGAAAACTATCAAACACATTGTACTGAAATCACTCTTGCTAATTTGGCCAAGGCATATCAGTAAGACAAGGGACATAATAAAGTAATCCGTATTTCTAAAGGTTGTTGCTCATTCACATGGAAAATAATTAAACATTTTTATAAATACCAGTATCTGGAACACAGAATAGACATAGGAATTTTACTTACCTCCTGGGCATTGGCATTACACTGTTTAACCAAAGTTTTTGTTGTTACAGTTTTGTTAACCAGTGTTTGTGTGCAAGTTGGTATCTCCAAAAGTACTAAAGGAATTGGGTTGAAACCTCACACGATTATTTGAGAGCATAATAGAAAGTCACTACCCAAGGTCCATAACTCAAACATGGAAACATGGATTGTGACAGAATTATGACCTTTTTTGAACTTAGAACATTCTGCAATATCAAGGCTCTTGTTTTACTTTCAAGTACCAAAGATAGTCAAGTATTCGGTCCTATTGACAAAGTGCTCAAATAAGTTGAACAGTTTGAGCTTGACTTGAAAGTTGTCAATTAAACTTGATAGTTTTAACTTGACCTAAATGTGGCCATATACAGTGGATAGCTTTTTTAGCTTGATTTGAAGGATGTCGGTTAAACTTGATAATTTTGACCTTACCACCAGTGGACATAAAAACAAAATAGTTTTGACTTGACCTTAAGGTGGACATATATTCTGAAAAGTTTGCGCTTAACTTGAGTTATTGTATAAACTTGATTGATTTATTTTTGAATTGACCTAAAAGTTGCCATGTAAACTTTATTATGATTTGACTTTACCTAAAAGTTATATGAAACCCTGTCAAAAAGTATAAATTATAAATGCTTGTTCAAATTTCAAAATAAACAGTAATTTACACTATGCATTTGACATGATTGAGATAGGTTAAAAAAACCACAACACATCACAAAGTGTTGTTTTTGTTGTTAGTACGATAAGCATGATTATTTAAGTTGATAATTTAACAAGAAAATAACACTTTAACATGTTTAATCACCACCCGTTGAACATAACCGTTTCACTATAAAAAGCAAGTGATTTTAATCAACTAAAATAGAACTTTGAAATTGTATAGAAGAAACTAATTGGAAATAATATAACAAGAAAGTGGCATTCTTGTGCTGTTCTGTGTGAGAAGTTGGTTAAGTCATGCTGAGAATTGGATATTGACTATTTATAATAATCGGAAACTAATTTATTAATGTAAAGGTTATAAAGATATTTTATAAGATATTTTAAATCGTTGCATAGTAACTTTAGAATTGAAATGTCAGTTAATAATGTCAATGTAAAATGATAGCCAGTTTTTGTAGATGCAGTTAATTGATTTAAATGATGTGAAATTTTCAATTTAACTCCCAGCGTCATGGTTAATGGTGAAAAGGTAAATTATGCCAGTCCATTGTTAGTTTGTTAAAGGGACTCCACTGAGGTTTCTTTACATGACGGGACAGAAAATAATATTTCAGGATTAATGTTCCATTTGATGTAGGTATAGACCAATACCTTGTGTGAAAAATTTCAGATCATTTGCTCACTCTGGTTTTATAGAATGATTATTCTAATTGTGTTTAATTTATTTCTGAGTATAATTTCTTTGCATATCTTTCTGTTTTCAGTGCCCCAGCTGATCTATGTAAAAAATCCAATTTTATGTATTAAGCTTTTAAACCACAGTGTAGTCCCTTTAAGATTCAGTATAATAACGATTTTGTGGTCTTTATAAGCAAAGCAAATGTTTGATATAGTTTGTAGTATCAACAAATTCTGTCACCGGACAGCTTGGCATTAAATTTTGTAAACTATTTATAGACATGTGGAAAGCGACCAAAATTGTCTGATTTATAGTGGATATTGATGTAAATCTTGATAAAATATCTTGTATTTCATTAAAAACTTAGCTAAAAAAGATATAGCAATTATTAAAGCAGTGTTGGTTTAGTGTCATTTAATACAAATGATATATGTTATTTTGTTTACATGATGGTGATTTTTATGTTCAACAAAATTTTACCTTTGAGCATGCAGCATATTCTCTGGTTTGTTCTTCTCTTTACCTGCCACACTTCTTATCACCTTTTATTATAACCTGATATTTTACATGTTTGATGTGTTGGTACCCTTCATGGTCCTTTATCTGATGATGTTTCAGGTCAATGGCCCATAATCACTGAGGGTAAAGTTTAGTTTTCATTTCTGTTCATTATAGCAAAGGCGGTTGCTTTCAGCTTTGTGACAGGGACATGGGGAGCTTTTCTCAGTCATACCTAATATTCTTGTTCTAAAGAAATGGTCATACAATTGCTTTCAGAAAACTAAATAATCTTATTTTCACAGTAAAGATTATTTCCACAAATTTATTATTTATTTATAACCATCTCGGCAACATTTCGCAGACATTTATACCCTTGAAATGAGCTGATCACACTGTATTAATACCATTTTATGACCATTATTTTATGTTCTTAGTTCAGAAAAAATATTCAATGACCCATTATTATGTGATTTTACGATAACTGATCTGTTGGACCAGCTGCCCAAAGGTTCATTTGAGGTCATTCTAGGACTTTCTACAAAACTGCTATCCTTCAGGGTTATAAAACTGATTGGTTATGTTTTCTGAGTTTTGTCTCAATCCCAGGATTTTCATTGGTCAGTGCACATTCTGTGGCAGTTTCTGACCAATCAAATAACTGAGATCAACTCAGTTTGAGCTTTTTGAATTTATTTATAACCTCTGACCAAAGTTTCAGACTCAGATTCAGAATATTTTTACCATGCATAATCTAATGTGTTATGATCCCCTAACCCATGTCTGAATCTGCACATGAGTTTACAAATTGAGTTTTAACATAGGTCAATAGTTAGTTCATGTCACTTTAATACAATACGTAGTTGCATTGATATATTAAAAGTAAATTATGGAAACTGGAGAAAAAAAAATTTGTATTCAGTATTTAGGAGATTAAGTTGTTGAGATTACATGCCGTCTTTCTTAACATATTTTTACACATGTTTCTTTAATTTGTATCACTTAAATTAGTGCAGCAGGGGAAAGAACAGCAGTATTTTGTTAACATTTGAAGTGATGCTCAAATATAATAGCAAATATGTTTTAATTTGATTTTACTTATAGTTAAATTATCAGAGTAGGATAACGTAAAACTGTTTTATATGAATAAAGTTTAAAGCCTTTAGCTCAAGATTAATACTTATGGTGCTCAAAAAAGTCAAACTTTATTTTGTGTAATTATTCTTTTAAACCATGATGTATAAATGACTTAAGCATAAGCTATGGATTAATTTCCTTTATAAACAATATTTAGAAGTTATATCTTGTCAACTTAGAGAATATCTCACAGTAAATTTACTTTTTTGCAAAGTTTATAAACTCCTTCGGTGCTTTACTGTTAGTTCTCATTGGTCTCCTGCAAAGATAACTCCAAATTATCCATAGAACATTCTTTGAAACTCACAATACTAGCAACAATTCTTCATGTAATAAACACTGCTGAAGGCGTAAAGGGTCATAATTGCAGGTCAATGACCAAGACCCGTTTTTAGCATGGATTTTTAACCGTCTGTAAACTTCTTGGTTAAGGTTTGCACGAACGTTATAATCCCAAAATGACCGAAGTTGTTCATATTGAACTTAACACCATTCTCCAGGGTCATTATTGTAGGCCATTGATCACCAAGAACTATAACTCTAGCATTTAATTGTACTGATTTTTATGTAATTAGATTCTTTTACAGCTGTGGTTCTACTCTATTTACTGACTTCAATTTTCTTGCAGTTCTTGTTGAAGGATGTTAAAGGTAAAATTTATGCTTTTCAGTGGAAGTACTTTCAAGAACAACCATTGATGTAGCTGCAATTGTGTTCATGTAAATATCTTGTAACAGTTTTGTAAATTTTGTCAGAAAAATAAATGATGAAATTTATGTTGTCTAATTTATAATAAAAGAGAAAAAGATTTTAATAAATCAAGACTACCTGGTGTTTAATCAAGAACTAAACTTTTATGGCATGTATTATTCATGTAGCTATGAGGCAAATTAACGGAAGTAGATCATAATAATGATATCATTTTAAATTAGTATGTTTCAAGGAGGAAGATATTGTCTTGTTATATATGTGCATTGTATATGTCATAGTTATAATGAATCTTTATCTTAAGTTGACATCGTTTTATCATGTGTGTTACGGGGCTGTGACGCTATGAGGTCCCAAGTTCGATATTAAGTAGGTCCTGAGGATAAGGAATAAACACCAGCAAGATCGGACATCTATAGCTCGCTCCTTATACAGTATTTTCTATGACCAATCATTTTATTGTATCTTTTCGTAGTTTTGAAATCCTGTTAAAATTCTGGCCATTTGGTGTTCATAAATAATGGCACACACATTTGTGAATTATTTATTTATTAACATACCAAAAAGGTGCAGTCATATATCAAAGCTCCGAGCTGTATTACTGTGTGTAAAAATAAAGACGGTCAATTTTTAAAATCGGGACCCATGTGGAAAGGTCGGGTTAGTTTGAGCATTTTAAAAAACTGACTTAAAACTTAGGCCTTATATTACCCCCATCCTGGATGACCCAAAACTGTTGTTACCAAATGTAATGGTGCTGCTTTGGAGAATCTAATTGGCCAAGATGCTAGGTTTACGACTAAATAACTTGCTTAAAGTGTAGGTAAATATCATCATAAAATTGACTCCGGAATAAGTCCACCGGACAGATGATCAAAAAGCTACCATTTTAGAAATGTCCGTATGTCTTGTAAAGAATACAAAATTGTGAAACAAACTTAGGATGACTGCATTGTTGAAGGAGATGAAAGCTGGATTTATTCCTTTTTTTAGCCCCAGCGTCAGTAAAAAGCAGTGGCTACGCATAAAACCAAGACTAGCCATTACCAAAAGTATAAAATCCCGGAATGTTATGGGTCTCTTGTTCAAATCCGAGATTCAAAAAGTAGACCAGCAATTGGACTCGAAGCGTATGCCTTATTTGCGACAATGTAGGTGATATCACAAGTGTTCGTTGGTTCAGGATGTCTAAGATAATGAAAAGCATTTCAGCTTCTCCATCCGCCTTGTTCGTCAGTCCTTTGTCACTGTGATTTATCTTTTTCATAGATTAAGATAAAATCTGGACGTATATATGGACGTATATATCATTATGGCAGTGAGTGGTGCTGTGCTAATTTTCAATGTCTACATTGTGTGACCTAACAGTCATTTGTTCTATGAATTCCAAGACTAGGAAAAACACCTTATCTGACAAAAGATTTAAGTGAACAAAATATGACTGTGATAATGCGCATTGCAGAGTTTTCATTTAAATGAAATGAACGTCCCTCGCAACATCTGTTATTCAAGTAAACATACATTTCAATCTTCTAAATTACATAAGAAGCAGAACGTCCATTTTGTCACATGGGACTAAAAAAGTAATATCACAACTGTGAAACCTTCCTGTCAACAATGCGTTTATCTCAACGCTTTTGTGGGTACCTGCGGTATTTATTCTGTATATTAAGAAAGGAAAGCATATAAAGTGTACATGGGTCTGGGAGATGACTGACTCCCTACAGCCACCAAACAAGCTTGTTCTTTTAGTCTTTCAATATGTTTTATACTATGACAGAGCCAACATCCATATAAAACCAAATTTCATCCAACATTTTAGGGGCTCTCAGAAACCCAGTTGAGAATATATTTCCAATGTTAGTATTCAATGAAAGAAATAACAAGAAATTCTAAGATATCTATCTACATTTTATTTGACATGTTCAACGTAAAATTCGTCTACATATATTTCTTTCAAACAATAAAATGGCAAGATTTTATTTAACATTGATTTTGGTCCCATTTTTTCCGAACCATTTGTAACAACATTTTATGTTCAATTGACAAAAGTTACAGTGCTATGAAAGTGATTTAAACCATCCCAGTTTACAATAAGTAATGAAAATATCAAAATTATATGAGGCTAAATACTGTTCAAATACAGGTTTACGCAATCTTTCTATTGCAAAGGTTTCTAATATTGGAGTTACAAGTTGACAGATGTAGGAATTTCGAATTTTGATAAATCAAACCATAAAACAAATCACATCCATTAAAGTACTGAGTACACATAAATTTTCTTGCAGAAGACATTTTCAATTTATTGATAATCTATCACGGTACATATAATAAGTAAATCATCTATATTCTAAATCCTCATTTTCACTGCAAGAGGTATATGTAATTTGCCCAGTTAAACAACTGCACACGAAAACTAACGCATCATTCAATAGGGAACATTCGTTCCGTGTTACAACATAACATTTTATAACATCTTAAAGAACGCGCTGTTACATTTTACAATCAGACTTTGCTGGGTTTTTTTCTTTTTGTTGGTGTTTTCAGAGAAGTAACAAATATAATATTTAAATTGTTTGCTTGTACTGGACAAAAACGAGAAAATTTGAAAGAAAGCCACTATAGAAATTCTCATTTATTAGATAAAATCTGCATATTACACGAAGATATCAATCTTTGTGCTATTCATTTAATGATAATTATATCAAATCATGATTTTCAGAAATTTCAGCTTTTAAATTAATTTGCCTGTTGATGCAAAGTTAATTACTATAATGAATCATTAAAACTTGCTTTTTCGAAACAAAAACCAAAATGAACGTGTATGTCTACAGCCAGACAAATGTTTTGATATAAATATGTAATGATGGTTATACAGGATAGTAATAAATAATGATTATAATTCAATTCTTCAAGGACCATGTTTTCCAATAAAAGTATTAAACTCTTTATGAACATTTAATTTAAATATGGTAAAATAAAATCGGTAAATCTGTAATAATCACACACTTATTATGTTAGCATCTGAAAATTCTGCATTAAAGTCATACAAAAAATAGTTTCAAAAATATGATAAGTCATTAGCATTTGTCAATTTCTCCAGACAGCTGTCACTTTCATTAGACAACCGTCACTTCGTCATTTAGCTTGAATACAGTCACTTCTCTCGGGCATCATTCACATACAGACATCACTTAATAAAAAGAATTTATCAGGATGATTACATCGAGGCAACACGATTAATATATGATTGTTAGTCGGTAAATACAAATATAATCCAATGGAAAATGGTACAACTACATAATGTTTCTTTCTACCTCTACAAGATATAACTACTGTTTTGTTAAAAAATTATACGATGGTTAACAAAAAAGTGCACTTAGTTCACAATTATTACAATTCAACAGGGTAGGCACATATTTGGTAAAAATATAGCATAGGAAAAAGATAAAAACAAAGTTCAGTGCATAAAAAGACACATAAATCGGTGCATAAATTGTTGTTGCAAAGTGTGAACAATATAAAACACATATGTCTCGTTTCTTGCAATCAACACAAGTACACAAGATTGATGAACAAACCTTAACTTATCGCTTTGACACTTATAATTTTACAAGTTTCACAACATCAGTATAAAAGGAACATTTCCTGCTTCCTTATAATATTTTCCCCAGTTCATTTTATGATACATGTAAGTAAACAAGTTTTAGGAAAAAATGTTTTGTTTTGAGTATCTAATGTTAATCCATCATGCATTGGCAATGATACAAGAAACTGGTTCTGATGTGAATTAAAGATAAATGCCAAAAATAATTCAGACTAATGTCGCATCAAAACACACAAAGAACTTTCATTTGAATTGGTGCAACAATTATAGTATTTTATTATTATGATTGTTATTATTTTAACTGGATCAAAGAAAGTTAGAGCTAGACATTTTTCTTAGCAAATGTAAAATATTTACAGACATATTATTATATTATGGTTTAAGAACTATTTGATAAGTAATTGGAAAAAAAATTGTTAAAGGGACTCCACATGATATGATGGGACTGAAAATATTTTTTTCAGATAAATGTACCATTTTATGTAGGTTTAGACCACTTATCTTTGTGCAAAATTTCAGATCATTCGGGCACTTCGTTTTTCCAGAATAATTGTAAAAATTTACGTACAAATTTACGTTGTAAATTTTTTTTCAAACGGTAAAAAAATGACGCTTTTCACCCAAATTTGGGCTAAGAAAATCATAAAAATACGATTTTCAATTTATTTCATAGTATATTTCTTAACTATCTTTGTATATGTTTCTGTTTAAAGTGCCCCAGCTCATTTATGTAAGAAATTCAAATGTTATGTTTTTAGGCTTTTAAACCTCGGTGGAGTCCCTTTAATTTATTGTCATTATTGTCTTATGTTTAACTATCTTTTACATTTATTATTTATGAATAATGAATTGAAATTGTATGTTGCCCTTGTCATGTACCATAAGGATATTACCAAAATATTTTCTGAAATGTAGGATTTTTTTTGTATCATTACTTTCGGAAAAAAACGGAATAGTGATAAGTAGATATAATATGTACGGATATGACGGTATGACATTGCACGATTCGTTCATTGGAATTAAAAAAAGGAAATAATCAAATATCCATGTACAAAATATTACACAAAACATATATTTCATTGCACATCAAAAGGTAAAACTATTTTACAAACAAAAAAGAAATAAAAACAAATTGAATAATGCATTTCTCAAGTTACACAAAATACAAGTATATACATTGTAAAATGCTGTGTCAGGGAAACATATACATGTATATTGGACAATATGCATTTTAGATAAAATAACAATGGAAGACAATTTGGGAATAATACTTAAGGTAAATATTACAACATGATTGTTTAATTCTAAAATTACTCTAAGTGCTATTTACATTTTTATCAAGAAATCGATGTTACAGGTGATAACGTCATTAATTAAACTCACGCTTTAACTTTACCTAAGTTTGAGTATTCAGAACCATAAGATATGTTCTAGCCATATATTATATATGTTCCTGAAAGATTTATAATGATTGCTTATAAAGTTAAGTTATGAGACTCAGACAATTGCCCTGCCAGTATTCAGTAGACAAAAATTGTCAAATTGTTACACACGTATCTTATCTTGTAAAAGTCCATTACACGGACATTAGTCGTAACATCCGATCCTTAAGAAGATTCAATAGTTTATGAAGACATTGCCATGGGCTTGTTATATAAAACAGTATTATAGGAAAATATCGTTGTGAATCATTAAGATAAAATTGAGCAGGTGAATGGAACCACTCCAACATAGCAAAACAAACATTCCTTGATTCACTATATAAAACTTCTTAGTACATAAATATCTCATACATTATATTGCGAATATATCTTAAACCGTAATGTGTTATGTAAATATTGCACACAACAATAAGAAATAAAGAACAATCAAGTGGTACTAGGCACCTGTAGGGCGTAACTGCCACAGTGGTCATGCATGTGCTATGTAAATCTTTCAATTCTACATGTTAAGGTATGGCATAACTATGCTTTTGGTCATGGCCTAGTGGTTAATGGCTTTGAATATAAACCACTTGCCCCTCACCGCTGTGGATTCGGATCCCGTCAGGGACTTTGTATTCTTTTCATGTGAGGAAGCTATCTAGCTAGCTTCCGGTACATCGTTGCTTTCACTCATGTGCCCGTTCGTGACTGAAATAGTACACAGAAGGGCATCTGAGGTCTTCCTTGAATGTCGCCATATGCCAATATTGTGTTGGTGCTACGTAAAAGCCATCAAATTATTTTAATTGGTCATCTTAAAATGATTGGAATGTCGCAGGCTCGGCATAAATTAAGTATTAGTTAATTGACTGATTGTTGAAAACGTTGTTTTTATAACAATGAAAGTAATTTTAGAAAGAAAAATAAAATCTTATTATTGAAAATATAATTAAAATATGTTATGTATTGCACAGTTTAGAAATTGCATACGTATAGTAAATGACTAAATTCGTTGATAAGTAAATGACTAAATTCGTTGATACAAATAAACTAAATAAAAATAATTCATCGTACTAAACTGAATTGCACACTTACGAAACCCTCGTGACTATTTAAAGAACAAATATTTTAACGGTATAAACTCATCTCAATTCTAAAGAAAAAGAAAAACGTTTTTTTTTAAATCAATTGCACATAGCATTGTTGTTTGTTATATACATTCATATGAAGAGTATAATGTAATTTTGAAAATAGCAAACAAAGTTTAATATATATATATATAATTGCACAAGATTCTCTGCTTAAAAAAAGCTTCAAATAAATGTATAAATAATTGTATTGGTATTGTCAAAAATGTAAATTCTATATCGAAATATTGCGTATGATTTATGGAAACAATGTAAAATATTTATTGCTAATAAAAAATAGTGTAATGTAAAATGATTATTTTAATGTATTGCACAACCATATTGTTGACAAAACTCGTCAACATTCTTACAAAATCATATATAATACACAATGCTTCTATTGCACAACCAATACATCTATTGCACAACCAATAAAAGTTAATTTTCTCTACAGTAGAAATAGGGCTATAATACATTTTCGTTGTAAATGAAACGGCTTCGTTGTGAAGATGATTTGAGAATCTTCCAACAAATTGCATATACAAAGAATCAAAACCTAAAGAACAATATATAAGACATCTCTGAACCTTAAATTTTTGTCAAATTGAGCAACTGATTGTCATCTAATTACCTGATGAAATATGACATTGATAAAACGTCTTGATCACCTGTCAGTCTATAAAGTATTCATTAGTATATAGTCATTATAGTAATTAAAACTAAGATAATATGCCATTTTCTCTATAAAACACGGAGTAGTGTTATTGCTTAGATACTTTGCTGGATCACTATAACGTGAACGTGGTATTTGACATAAAATGCAGCCAAATACTATGTTAAAGATAAGATTAGGCGGATTGATATCAAATTTGTTCAAATTATATTGTTATGTTTCCATAGCGTCCATGTGTCATTATGGATCCGCATAGTCCTTAGCTTACATTTTGAAATACTGTTATGGTAGAAAATAAAATACTTAAGTTACTTTTAACGCCTTTCATCCAGTTATTGAAATATTGTTTGGTTCAGAGATATCCTATATAAAATGCTGAAATAAATGTATTTTCATATAAAAATACAATGTTTTGTCATATAATGAGTAAAGAAATGACAATAAAACATTCTGCGCCGGAATGTACAAAAAACATATAAAAGGTAAAAAGTAAGAGTCCTATATTGCACAAAAATGTAAACAAGTGTGTGTAAAAATAAAACAATAAAGGTATATACATAAATTCAATAATTCTCTAACAATTTGCTGTTGACTTTTGTTCCTCTAATTTGGAAAACAATTATTTCTCATTCCCTTCCGATACCACTGTTTTATTGCCTCAATAAAAAGTTCCTAATAAAGACACATTGCACTGATTCAGGTTTTTAATAGTCAAAAAGAAATGCTGATATTGTAAGAGTCATTTAAATTTGTCAGCTTTATTTAACCTTATTCAATTTTTCTATGATGACTAAAACTGTCGTCCGAGCAGACAGACGAGTCTCCGTCCATGTCCATGCTTGGACACATCCCGTCTTCTTTTATGCATGCTGATTCATAATGCTTATTTAGATACGATTTTAGCGCGAAAGATTTGTTGCACCTCTTGCAGTTGTAGCTCTTGAACGCAGAGTGTGTCTGCATGTGCGCGCGCAAATTACTCCGATCAGCAAACGCTTTCCCGCAATGCGCACAGCCATATGGTTTTTCACCAGTATGAGATCGGAAATGACCTTGCAGTAACCAAGGTCTCGAAAAGGCTTTACCGCAGACATTGCACCTGTGTTTAAGATCATGGGTCAACAAGTGCATTGACAATGCAGGCATACTGACGTAAGTTTTCCCGCAATGATGGCATTTCCTGGCAAGTTTGCTGTCTAAACTCCGGTGCGTTTGTTTGTGCCTTGATAGATTACTGGAAGTGGCATAATCTTTTCCGCATTCGTTACACGTGTATCTAGGCTTACCGCCGTTCTTTTCCCCGAAATTCTTACCTCGAGACCTCCCGTCACTGACGAAGAACGCGTCATATGTGTAACCTATAGTTACGCCATTTGGGTAGTTATTCTTTTGAAATTTCTTTATAATCTCTGCTGCAATGGCGTTGTCATCAATCTCCTTGTCAACATGGTTATCAAATTCTTTAGCTGATTCTTGGTCCTCATGCTCCCTCTCACTAGGTATAGATGGACTCACTATGTCATGTATATAACCTGAAATAGGGAAATTATTTCAATGAAAAAGAATGGAAATTATTTCAGTGAAAAAAGGGAAATTATTTCAGATTCATATGATTTTCAAGTTTTCCAGTTGATAACTGTTGGTTCATTTTAAATTGGTATCTGTTGAACAACAGTGTATACATAAACTTTTTTTATAGATAGATGTAATATAGGTATGAAATAGATATATAATGTTTATGTTCAGACAGTTCTATTCATAAGATTTTGTTATTGTAAAACTGGTTTTAATTTTACTTTTTATGATCAAGGTTTACTTTTCTACAACCCTTTTACTAACACCAAAGACGTTTTAATTATTTTCAGTCGAAGTAAATTTCTACAAAGTTATTTAATTTGTTTCAGTACAAACAAATGCCTATCTTCTTTTGGCTGGTCGCAGGAAATGTGAGGGGTCTTGTACGCTATTATATAATTTCCGTTTCGTTTAAACTGAACCAATATTCTACTTGTGAACAGCTGAACAAAAATGCAACAACTGTTCAATGTGTGTTTTCAATAATTGAATTCATCTCTTGGTCATGAAACTGCAATAATTTGTTAGCCATACTTAACAAACAAAACAGCTTACAAAAGGAAATGAAAATGCCGGGTCGTTGCAATGCTCTCCTAACAATACATTTTTAAAGATTTGTCACGTGATAAAAGCAGCTGATGTAGCGGGGTGGAACACGTCGTAATTCAACAAAATTAACATATCCTGAAGAAGCAAATCAAAACTCCATTTAAATAATGTTACTAGGTTACTGTTACGCGTATTTCGTCGAGTCAAATATGGAATTCTTTTCCAACAAGTGTTGTCGAAATTTGCACCTGATGTATTGTCACTTTTCAACAGACCTGACTTTTTAATCAATGATAATACAGAGGAAAGATGAAGAGCGTTAAAATCTAAAACAAAATATTTACTTAATGGTTTGTTTAATTGTCTCTTTTAAATATGCGCATCTCAATTTGATCAGATCATTCGTTACATATTTTGCAAAGTTGTTGTACGTGACATGATGTTTGTTTTATATAGCTCACCTTTAAGACAACCACGATTTCATGATTTTGATAAAGGCGCAATTATGTTTCCAATCATGCCCAAGACCAATGAGCGTTGAAAACTCTTAAATTGTGCAGTTTAGAGTAAGTGTACGTATTCATGTATTCATAATGTATCTTTTAGATTAAATATGTAATTTGACTAATATTAAAATATGGACTCAATATTGCGTGTTAACTAATTGCAGCCCTGTTAGAGAAATGACACGTTTTGTATTTCGCTTAAATTATAGTCTTTATTGAAACATAAATAAATGATTTAGATGTTATTATGATTATAATAAAGCATTAATAAATTAATGCTAAACGGGGTTCAACACCTAGCGTAATTAAATGAACACTGAATAATTTGACTTGTCAATGATATGAAGCATTGATACGCACGTAAACGTAAGGGGACATATTTTTAAGACAATCATTTTTGAGGCCGCACGACCAACCAGAGGCTCAAACGTGCAACATTACACAACAGGGTCCCTAAACACAAGTATAACAAGTGTTGTAGCGCTTTAAAAAGAACACCTCTTAATGTCGATATTTCTACAAAACATAGTAACTTCAACGGCTTTTCACGATTTGTGGTTTTATATTTGAAAAGTCGATTTTAATTCAAAATTATTTTACTGTTGAATTATCAAGCGTCTGCAATTATTGAGTATGAAATTTTATTGGTAAACTTTGCATAATTAACCAATGTATATCAAAACACTTACCATTATTTACTTTGACAGACAGCGGTAGGACAGCAGGGGTATATGGTGTAATGGCATATATGCTATCTGGAACAATGACATCATCGGGGTTGGTGTCACGGGGTTTGTAGCTGTGGTAAGCCCGAATTTCTTCGTGCTTTTTCACTAAGAAAGAACGTGGCATCTTTGTGTATTATCCGCTAATTCATTTACAAAGTAGTTATAACCATTGATTTAATGTCTTAAATGCAGATATTTCTTTCCTTCTGTCATGAAATTAAACAGATATTTATTCGTTTGTTATTCGTGTATGCTTTTTTCACAAACGAAACGAAATGGATTGTTCGAAAGTGTTAATTAGTTTAAAAAGATTTTACATTCAACATTTCTTGAATAACAACAAAAACTTTTTTCCGTTTCTGCTTGTTGAGTGCTTCAAATTTCCTCGATTTGCGAAGTTCGCACAACTGGTGGCAGACCAATTTATTTACTCATATTGACTGTAATCATCGTTGCCCATTTCTCACGGTAAGTACACCTCTAGTTGACGGGCAACTATTCATTCATATCCTCGACTAATCAATTGCACTTGTTGGATATCAATTTAGTCAGATCTTCTGGCTATTGTATCAGTCTCAAACGAATTATCGCAGTCTTGTCTACAGAGCTGGTGATCAGGAAATAGTGTCTTCATGCGTCAAATTTGATCAACTCCAACACGTACGATATGTTTTACAGCCTCTATCTGTTCAACAGTTAGCAGACCAGTTTTGCTTTAAGCTATGTTCGCCAAATTTGTTTTACATCTAGAACTTGCGATTGTTCCTACATATAGTCCTTAAATGTTCCTTATTTAAGTCTTAGTTTCTGTGTTACTGAATCGTTTTTATTTCTTTTTTATGATGAAAAACATGTCAAATTGTTAATTTTTATTTTTCGGATAATTTCATAACGCCGCAATTTTCCGCAATTTTCTTTTTATAAAGATAAGTCCATCTGCATTTAATTCACTGCTCTATGCAAAACATAGAGTGAAAACCCCGAAATCAAACGGTCCTCACTCCGGTATAGCACGAAATACTTTAAAGATTTTCAAATCTCGCCCGCCTTTAGTGACGTGTTGATATCTCAGGCAGATGGTCCACAAAAAAACCGGGCTCCCATTTACTACCCGACAGGTGATTTCTGATATACTGTGTGGTTTGGTTATCCTGATCCGGTCCAATTAACTTCTAAAGGAGTACAACCAATAATTTCATCGAAATTCCTTTATCCGTAGGGACCCTTTGAGCAATCAGCCAGTTTTTTTATGGTCACAGTGTTTAAAACCTCGATTTTGTAATTCACACAAATATTTGTTGACTACACTGAATTAAGTTATCACACTAACTTCAGTTTGTAGACGATTTTATCTTTATCAAGTCTTAAATTCTGTTATTTATTCACACGCATGAAAATTATCAATCAAAATACCATTTTTGTATGTATTTAAAACAGATTTGCTTCGGTCATCAGTTAAATAAAGAAACGATGAGAATAATCTACATGCTTTCTGCTCGAAGTATTGGCAAACAGTAATTGCCACAAAGTATCTCTAAAAGTAGTTTATTGACTGAGAATCTTCAATTACATTCCAGTATTTGGTTAGTGTCGTCCTTTTCTTCCGAATTTATAGTTCCCGACACTCTGTAATAAACTACAAAGAGATATTCTCCTTTTAAGGGCGGAGTCTATCACTGCGATATTTAAATGTCTTCGCAACGAGCATGCGTAGTGCCAGTTTTTCCAAGTCATAAGTCCATCTTTATTAGTAGAATGTACACATGTAGTTCTAATCACTTGCCTAAATATAAATGTAACATTACAAATTACTTCTGATATAAATATAAAAATTTGTGTCTCTTATCATTATTTTTTTATCCCGATAATTTTAGAACATTTCCATTGTTCTAAAAAGTTCTTTTACTAATGGACTAGATGTCATTATTGAAAGAGAAGAAAATATATATCATATCGGACATAACTGAAAATCGAATATTCATTACGGTTGTTGTTTTTTTTAACAATTATTTATCATATTCAATATAAATTGATAAAAGTCCGAAATAACAAACTAAATTTCACGGAATAAAAGTTAAAAAAAAATGAAATACTAAATGATCTTACGAACAGTCTTTAACAATAATATTAAACGTGTCGGATGAAATACCATTGTAAGTGGAAATATTTTAATTGAGTAAACCAACAAGAAAAAATCAATCAAAACGATTCAAATTATATTAATAAACATATTATGCTTTCAATAGATACTTTACAGTTCTCTTGTTCTATGTGATATATCGTAGAATGATAGCAAATCAATGGAAAGAATAAGAAAAACGGGGAAAAGGGTGATCCCTCGGAAGCATTAATCACAAGAAAATAACATGAGAAATGCAGACTCGGTTTGATTGAGTCTGTATATTAGGGATGATGAAAAAGTGCAACATCCCTCAGGCCCGATAGCACCGACTTGAGCGGTACTCAATTTTCAACACTTCAAAGTGCTGGTATCAATGATCCCGGAGAACCACAAAAATATAAGAAAACTGAAGTGAAGTACGGGACGAAGTAAAGTACGGGACAACTTTATTTAAAGGCATCCATAAGTAACATTAGAAATCTAAAGCATAGAAGAGTTTCACTTCTGCTAACAATTTTCTCTAAATATTTTTTTCCACTTAAATTCATACCTAAGAAATAACGATAAAATGTTCAGGAAATTTTGAAAACTCAATTTTCTCAGAAACCATGGCGTGTATCTTTTTTTATATGTTTACGACGTCTTAGAATACAGCAGAATATTTTCAATGCTCGTAGATCAAACTGAATTGCTAATTTTCCCCAAGATTCCTGGGGAGAGCAACAATTACTCTATATAGCTACATTTTCTATCTTCACTCTTAAGCATCTTTAATAAGGAATAATCACACGAGCTACGCAATAACTAATCGGTTATGCATAGAAGCCGCAAGCGGTAATATACCGGTACGAATTTCACCCAATAACTGATATACGTCATTAAATTTTTTGGCCATTCTTGCAATAAATTTCGAAAAGAGAACGCTGAAAGAGAGAAGTATCTAGAAGGAAAAGGCGGTGAAATATTTCCCTCTTTAGACTTGACCGCCTGTTGAGCGATTCATCTCTTTGAGTAATGCGATATTCATGGCAAAATTTAAGTGAGAAAGTAGCAATTTGTAAAAGGATAAATGAAAATAAATGACCGATATAATCTCCGTATGATCGAAACATATACAATGATAAATATGTCTTAGGGAAATAAAGGGCGTATATAAATTTAGGATTTTACATAAACGAGGATAGGAGTATGCCATTATTATGTAAAATGTGGCAAGGAAGCTGATAAAAACATACTTTGTATTAATGCGTATCTGTAATAGATTTTAAAAGCTGCGAATGTATAAAAAAATATTTGTTTGATGCGGAAAACATTGTTTAGAAAATTATTCGTATTATTGCTAATAACTTGTAAATCACTCGTGCTTTAACAGACTCTGGGCATAATTAGACTTGAAGACACTTCATAAATTTAATTTGAAATAGTTTTAAAGACATAGTTTTTGTTTATAAACTTGAATACCTTCCGATACTCTAACGATGTTAATCACAAGCTGGTGTTAAATTTATTGATGTCAAAGAACCATGAAGCACGCTTTTAAACGTTTTAAACATATTTTCAGCGGTTTTACGCTTGTATAGCAAGGAGTTACAGGCGCGCGCGCCATTCGCGTGTACAAGTTTTATTTCTTTTATATAGAAAATGCACCCAACATTAAATGGCCGTCGCTATATTTGAAGACTCGGTCTTTTTTTCTTATGAGAATAAAAAGATGCTTTCGCGGTGGGATGATACGGATAATATAAAAATTATTGTAGCGGGACTGGAAACTGAGGTCATTAAGTGTCTTTCAAACAGTTTTCTATTTGAAAGACTGTCTTCTCAGTAAATTTCAAATTTCAAACGTTTATTGCAATTAAGTTAATATATACTTATAGCAAATTATAATCATATCATATCTATACACTATTTAAGTCATTTCAAATATATTCCGAGCTTCGTACTTGAGTTAGTTTTAGCAGCCGTTGTCACTTTCATATTGATGAAACCACGAATTTATATTACAATATAAATCCGTGATGAAACTATTAGTTTTACTTGTACTCAAAATAGTGATATACAATCACTAATCAATTGTAAATAAAGGATGTCTGGTTAAAATGTTTTTCCTTACTTTAAGATGGTGAAAGTTTCCTCTGCAACTGATCAAGCGGTAGTGTTTTTAATTTCGTTAAGGTGTCATTCTGTACACCATTTAATGAGAAATGAAATATAGCGATAATAACATTGAAGTACAATTTAAGAATATACTAAATGCTCAATTATTATAAGTAAGTATATATGCATTCATAAATTGAATTGAATTGACAAAAAGAAAACATGATAATATAAGGTACAGCATAAATTTTTTAAATGTTACATGTGCATGTGTTTTTATTACTGCATTTACGGTTAAAATTGTTCGCACATTTTCTGTTGTTATATTTAGACCGATTAAATTCATTCTTTTTTTTATATAAAATAAATAAAGTCATCAAAAGTAAACAATGAAACATTTGCTTCAAAAGAAGATTGTAAATCGGGTTCAACAAGTGTTCAATGCTATTTGCATTTAGTGATCAATACCTTTAATGCATTTAAATACCATCAGATGGAACGCCAAAGTACACACCTGTTGACATTATATGCAAATTAACTTGTATTTCGGTTACGGATAAATGCAATCGTCCAATGAACACACGGTATTCTTGGCGCGTGCCAGGCGCGTATTACTATCAGATAGTAAAACGTTTAACATACTTTAAAATTACACATTACAAGTTTGTAGACAAGGAGCATGTTATCAAGTTTTTGAATCGGAAATTCAAGCGTTTCTCCGATACCAATCTTCGTATTGGGATGAAATATATATTTGAAAATAAATTGTATTGTTTGATCCTTTTTCATTTAATCAACAAATTAATAGCAAAAAAAAAAATATATATATTTCGATCATATATTTTAAGATTTATGCAACAATAATGCATTTAATTTTTGTTATCAATATGTAGTGTTTACGGTATGTATGGTTCTATAACTGTCTTAAGTTTGAATTTATTGTATAACTAGAGTTGGTATATATTTTATTTGCTAACTTTTACATGAACAAAAAAGGAATATTTCTTTTTTTATATTTATAACGATGTTATCAGAGTAAAAGATGATTTTGATATTCCTGATTACCATCATTAACCCATTACGTCATATACACGCCTTTTAACGCCTTTTTCACCCCCCCCCCCCTTTTTTGTTGTCTCAAATGGTGAAAAAATGCCTTATTTAGGGCCCCAACACCTGTTTTTGTTTGAGAAATGTTGTTGAAAAAAGTGACCAGTTTTTCGGCGCGGCCCCCCAACCAAGAAAATTTTGGACTTGTGAGAGGCTATAAATGACCCCAGATTGACCATAACGTAACGTGTAACCAACGCTGAAAAGCATTTGACTCTATCTCAATCCATTGAGAAGTTGCAGCACTTTGAAATCAATTATGATGGAAAAAATCAACGCAAAATAGTGATTTTTGGCAATTTTGAGATGTCCCCTCGTTGCCATGGTAACAGAAAATGTAAGCCTGAGCATGTTGTTGCAAGGGCAATGGTCCAGTCAACATTTGTGCCAAGTTTGATTAGTGTTAAAGCAGTTTTTATAGTATTATAGCAATTTGAACTTGTAACGGGAGACTTTTCAATGAAAACAGCCATTTTTCACAAAATGCTCATAAGAAGTATTCTTATTTTTTTTTTATTTTCTTCATCATTCAGCTACTTCCTCAAAATATTTGTTAATTACATTTAATAACATTACACGTTCAAAGAAAATTATTTAAGGAGAAGATTTCTCTCCTTCTGACACGGACGCCTGTTGAGCAATGCATCACAATAAATGACGTGGACCTCATTTCGCAAAGAAATATCACCAGTTAACGGAGGAAATTGTGTTTGTAATGGATAAATGAAAACAAATGACTGATATTAGATGTAATTGTCAGATGATCAAAATATAAACCATGATAAATATGTCTGAGATTGAAAAGCAGGAAAAACTATTTTCTGGGCTCATCTGAACTGTGTGAAAATTAAAACAAAGCTATTTTTAATAGGAAATCCGTGTTTCAATTAGAGACACATTCAACTTGTATCTAGAATGTTGTGTAATATTTTGTCCTGGCTATTTGTTTGTCTTAAAACAATGAAAAGTCAATTTGAATTTTAACGTATTAAGTTTTAAACTAATTTAAAGAATCAGGCAGTAAAACATTAACTTGAAATTTCAATAGTCTTACTACTATTCAACATTTAAAATGAAGTTTAAAAAGGTCATTATAAAGAGGAACATACAAGTATATAATGAATAATACTTTGAAATATTTATTTAATTTTTTTGGAAAAAATACATTTTTACATATTTTATTTATATTTTGTCATACGTACATTAAAGTCCTGTTTGATGTAATTATTGGATGATTAAAGAATTATTTTATTTGAAACACCAATTATTTGGACGAAAATGACAATAAAATGATGGGTTTTATTAGGTTAAAAGCTTTATCAATATTGATATCTATAACAAGACAATATTTATTATCTTAAAAACTTTGAGAATATTATTCAGAGCTACTTTAATCAAACATGTGCGAAAAAATATCTCACTCCATTTAAAGAAACAGTCCATATAAAGTAAGCTATAAAGCAAGCGCCAGTTGAAATAACTGGAAAGTTCAAGTAATTTTCTCTGAAATCGTGGTGCGGTTTTTTTTGTAATGTTTACGACATCTAAAATTACAACAAATGTTTTTCATCGCTCATAGATCAAACAACATTGTTAATTTTCTCCCGGATTCCCGGAGAGATCAACAATTTATCCATATAGCTACATTTTCAAACCTATTTTTAATCGTCTGTAATGAAAAAATATTGCATTTCTAGAACAATAACTAATTTGTTATGCATAAATACCGCAAGCCGTACTGAAAACGTCCGATTTTCGATTAGTAAATTATACGTATCATGAAATAAGCTGTGAAATCTGCTGTAAATTTTGATGAAAAAAATATTAGGAGGAAACTTTCTGAGCAGAAAAGGTTTTAAAATATTTCCTGAATAGGAGAATGCTGCCTGTTGAGCAGTTCATCACTCTCTACCACCTGATTTTCATGAAAATTGTAGAAATTTATTACAACAATTACATTTCTTTATCCTTTTTTTCTGTGAAATAATTCTTCCTGCGTTCCGTGCAAGTCACTTGTGTTCTTTCATCTTTGTATACATTTCAGATGGTATTACAGTTTGAACATGCAGTATTTTAAGTGAAAAGGAGTCTGTCATATTATGTTTGTGAGTAGGAGTATGAATCCCAACCCATAGACTGTAAGAATGTTCGGCCTTATTCATGGTTACTTTCCGTGTTTAATTTTCAATCAGTGCTACCGGGGTAAATAGGTTCCAGGTGCTACAAAACATTTTAGCGATATATTTATAATACATCTATACTTGATTTTCAAATGGGGTCAAAATTTCAAGCCAATATGTCATCTAATAATGCACCGGGGAACTGATTTTTTTCTCAATTTCTTTATGTTTAAAGTGTCGTGGAATAATATTCTTTACATTCATGATTTCGAAAACTGTATGACGCTTGATTTACCAGCGATGGTTTTTTTGTTACATTTTGTACATATTTTGAATAATTTATGCTTTAAAGAGACGAGTT
Source organism: Ruditapes philippinarum (assembly GCF_026571515.1). Taxonomy (NCBI): domain Eukaryota; kingdom Metazoa; phylum Mollusca; class Bivalvia; order Venerida; family Veneridae; genus Ruditapes; species Ruditapes philippinarum. The sequence continues at coordinate 75,758 of NW_026860476.1, forward strand.
ACATATAGATCTAATAGATTTAGATTATTTAAGTTCACGACAGCCCTGAAGATGTTTTTGTACCAGTCGCCACATACATGTACTTAAAAGAGGACATTGTGATCACATTTGAAACGGAGAGGATGGAAAAAGACATACTTCATAAGAACTAGAAACATCAATATTCAAACTAACAAGTTTAGTTCAACAAGTTCACTGACGTTGAGATCTAAAAGAATCGATTCCATTTTACGAGGTTAAATGCCATCAGATAGAATATTGAACTTAATTCCTCACCTGCTGTTGAGGTAGTAAAATTACCTGTAGTCATTCATCGAACGTGATCGTCATGGTAGCATGAAAACGACCAATGACTGGCTTTAAATCTTGCCGCGTGCAGGTCGCGTGCTTGAATAAATATGCATACTATCAAATATCAACAATCGTATTTGATAACTTGTTTCTTTAAAGGAAGGTGTTGATACGTGTAAAATATTGTTTAATGGCTTGTAGTACGGTGGTTTGATAGCCGAATGAGATTGATTGATTTCGTTTTATGGAGTTGTCTTTCTTTTAATCTAAGCAAAGAATTTTAAATGAAAGTTAAACAAAGTAAATGGTGTAAAAGATAGGAGTAAACTAAATACACGTTATGTTTGAAGCTGTCTTATCTGATTTTATTTAGCTAAAGTCACTTGTCAGCTAGATCTATAGAAATAAGGTTATTGTTTTCGCTCATGAAAATGATATATTTAAAAAATAAAGATAAGAGAGAGTATCCAATACAAAATGTTTTGTGAATTGGTTGTCAAACCCATTATGTTGGTTTTGTCATGACGCGGCTCAAATATATAAAGAAATACAGACAGACAACTCAATCAAATATTAGGCAGATGTATTAAATTTAGTGGACTGCGTTAACCAAACATTATTATGGTTGTAAATAACGAAAGAAATATAAATTAACAGAAAAAATGAAAGAATTACATAATATCACGAATTCACTACAATCTTTATTTATTTAAAATTAATTCTAGGCTACTAGCTAAATAAATAGCTTTAAAAAAATGGTTCGTATCATCGTAGCATATAGTAAAAGTCGCTGTTTTTGTTGTTGTTAGTGTAAACAATATTTATTTATAATCTATACATTTACATAATTAGGTACATAAAATAAAATTAACGAATTGAGTAGAAAGCTTGAAAAGCTTTTTTGAAACTCTCTCCTTAATCAGTATTTAACAAATTTTAAATAAATGGTAACACAATATTAAATATCTAAACTAAACTAAACTTGTGTTGTTGGTTTTTTTTTGTGGGGTGGGAGTGGTGTTTTATTTTTTTAGTTTTTATTTCCTTTTTCATTTTATTTTTATTTATTTCTTTTTGTCTTGGAAAATAATGGTTTGATTTAAGTGAATTTTGACTCATATCGTGAAATTCTATTTTTTACCTCTTATTTAGCTTAACAATATTGAAATAACATGTACGTAAAATGCTGGTTAAAACAATACCAATTTCGACTCATGCTGGTTAAAACAATACCAATTTCGACTCATCTATCAAATTTTCGACTATGCTTGCCGACTCGAGTTTTCATTACACTCTAACTTTTGTTTTCCGAATGGATTTGCGAATTTATGAACCAAATAAAACGGGAGAAAAACGAGGAGAATGATCAAATCTTATTATCAGACATTTCTGACAGAAAATGTACATACCACTTTCCTTCCTAAGTGGCATGTTTTTTTTAATTACATAATGAAGAACACCACGCATTTTTGATTCCGATTTCTTAATATCAGAGCATCAGAGGTGTCGCATATTTCACCACAAGTCATTTTGATTTCCCAGACAGAAAGAGCAATTTTGATCATTAATGAAATTAAATGTCCAGTGGAATAAGATACATATTCTAAAATATCATTGATCACTGTAGGTAGGGGACGGGTCCCGCTATGATTATATTCAAAATCGTCGTAAAATACAATGTTGTTTTATTATTTTATACTATATTTGTCCTTTAGTAAGCTAGGGACCTGAAACATTTTGTAAAATAAGATTGTAGTCGACATTCTTAAAAACAAAATGAACTGGTAAAACCTAATTTAGAGCATATCTTAATAGTCACATTAAAAAATGTTTTGTGCTATTTTTCAATTTCTTTTAATATAAGCCTTTTGAGAATAATAATTTGATCTTGTCTAAATGTTGCCATTTATATAAAAAGATGTTTTTTTTTCTGGTATAATTCAAGTTAAAGATCACATTTTACCAAATGCTTTTGATAGCATCAAGTACGAACCATGTTCAAAATAACAGGATACCATACCTCTCTTTCAAGTTCGTTTAAACAATATGAAGCAGATTCTTTACAACAACAATAGTGTTTTGTGTTCAAAAAGGAACAAATACACGATAACAATACCTAATTTGCATGCAACAGATTTTGTCGCTAAACCCTATTTTGTGTTGCTATTGTTGTTTAATCCGTCACATTGGTGTTGCAAAGCAACAATACCAGATGGAATATTTTAGAAAATTATATAACCGAAGACCTTATAACACACATTAAGATGTGTTCTCTTTACAAAGGAAAGGGTCTGAAAAGAAGAAAACCTGTTATATTTCCTGGCTGAGTTACTTATAAGTCTGAAAGTATTTATGATCAGAAGTGTATGTTTTTTCTTATAATTTTAGTTAAATGATATTTTAATATTTACATTTACTTATAATCTACATTTTTATCACAATTTAACATCAATTTATTGTAGATACAAAAGGGTCATGCAAAATGTTAACAACGTTATCGTGGACTCTCTCCCTTGTTTCCCGAAAAATATAACCAAAGTTTTAACACACTTAGTGACATAGTACTGTTTACTGATTCGTGACCGTGTAGACTTCAAACACTTGCCCCTCACCGTTGTAGGTTCGAATCCCGCCAAAGACTTTCTATTATTTCGTGTGAGGAAGCTATCCAGCTAGCTTACGGAACAGTGGTGTTTCTACTCAGGTGCTCGTTCGTGCCTGAAATAATGCACAGAGGGGTACCTGAGGTTTTCCTTCATCAGTTAAGATGAAAAGTCCCCATATGACCTCTATTGTTTTGTTGCGACGTTAAACTCAACCAAACAAACATGATTCGCTCAACCCATTACAGAACAGGGGATGCAATGTATAAAATAAGTTAAATGAAGTACTCCCTGCCCTTCCACCAAAATTACCCATCGACACTTCCGTTTTATATTTGAAGGTGCTTTATTTTTTTAAGATAATGACCACAGACACAAAAACATAAGTAAGAACACAAAATAGCATGACAGTTACTCTGAAACAAGTATCATAATTTTTAAAACAACATAAAAAATGGTATAGTTTTCCGAACTGTGCAAAAAGTCTCACTTTAACGATTAGTCTTAACAATGTAAATTTTAAAACACATTAATTTTTACCTAGTCTGAAGTACTTTATTTTTAATAGCGGCAAATTTTTTCTCGGATTCTACATACCATTTACACAACTATTCTGATATTGTCATTGTATATAAACTTTTGTAAAAAATGTCTAGAAAATTGCTTAAAAGATTTAAAACGAGGATGTCGCAATTGTGGAACGAGTGTAGTATAAGACTACATGACATTTCAGTAATTGGATTTTTTTTTTCATTTTTAATACATAGTATTAAATGCTAGAAATGCCGAAACACTTCAAAATATGCTTTTGGCATATCATTTTTATTAACATAAATAACAAAACATTTATTTTAATTAAATTGCATTTAAAACAAGAAATGTCATGTGATAAAACGTCAGACAATTGCAAATAGTAATTGAAAGTCAAATGAGCCGTGTCATGACAAAACCAACATACCAGCCTGCGCATCCGCGCAGTCTGATCAGGTTCGCTTACAAACCCTATAACAAGTAGAGAAACTGATAGCGGACAGCATGGATCCTGATCAGACTGCGCGGATGCGCAGGCTGGTCTGGATCCATGCTGGTCGCAAACACACTATGTTGGTTTTGTCATGACACGGCTCAAATAGTCAAAATCGGTGTCGTTGTGATGAATGCAACATGGGATAAAGTTGTCAATGATAAAATGCCATACAATTAGAAATAAGAACAAATCTATAAAGCAATCCTTGTTTTCATGAAAGTGTGACAAACATTTAACTGTTCATTCTGGGAAGACATCTTCCTATATTCAATGTACAGGAAACTCAATAATTATGTTTTTCGAACATTCTTTGAAGAATTTCATTTTCTTTTACAAAACAATAAGAATACTTTTTGATTTAATAATTGAAACCAACATCCATCAAGAAAATCTGATTTTCATGCGACACATTTTGTCCCTAAGCTGCTTTTTGTGTTGATATTTTATGTTTATAGAAAAAGTTTTTATATAGCAACAGTGCCTGATAGAATCGTTGAGAGACGTTTTAACCCAATTAGTAGTTATATATAAAAATGATGTTTTAGAGAGAAAAAAAAGAACATGGCATTTTTTCTAGTAATTGCACTCACTTAAATAATGAATTGTATCCATATTTCAATACTAATTTATATAAAAAAATAACGGATGGCAAAAAGAATGTATTTGAGTTTATGTAATATGTATTGTACGTTTTCTCAAAAGCTATCGACTCAGTCAATTGAAATTACATCCCTTCAAATTATCCTCCGTGGTTTGAAATCTTTAAATACATTTGAGCCGCGTCATGACAAAACCAACATAATGGGTTTGCGACCAGCATGGATCCAGACCAGCCCGCGCAGTCTGATCAGGATCCATGCTGTTCGCTATCAGTTTCTCTACTTGTAATAGGGTTTAGTTTAGATATTTAATATTGTGTTACCATTTATTTAAAATTTGTTAAATACTGATTAAGGAGAGAGTTTCAAAAAAGCTTTTCAAGCTTTCTACTCAATCCGTAAATTTTATTTTATGTACCTAATTATGTAAATGTATAGATTATAAATAAATATTGTTTACACTAACAACAACAAAAACAGTGACTTTTACTATATGAGCCGTTTCACGACAAAACAAACATAATGGGTTTGCGACCAGCATGAATCCGCGCAGTCTGATCAGGATTCATGCTGTTCGCTATCAGTTTCTCTACTTGTAATAGGGTTGGTAAGCGAACAGCATGGATCCTGATCAGACTGCGCAGATGCGAAGGCTGTTCTGGATCCATGCTGGTCGCAAACGCACTATGTTGGTTTTGTCATGACGCTGCTGAAATACATTTATGAAATTCATCATGCTACGTTGATTTAGGTAGACCTCAGAAGCACTGACTGATGGCTGAGCCAAGGGTCTGTCGGGATTTGTATCGACGACCAGATAAAAACTTTTTAAAATTTTGGAAAAGAGAGAAAGTCGTATGGAGATACTTATTTGCCACCTACGAACTGTCCTGTAAGATACTTAATCAGACCTATTTACTTCCCTCACTGTTTTGTCAAAATATGTTTGTCCGCGTGACCGAGTTTTATGCGAACTTTTATAAAAGTTCTTATTTCTTAATATTCTCGACCCGTTTCCCAACCGTTTTTACAACAGTGGTCAACAGCCGGCTGGTTGTTTCAAATCTGCAATTGGTTTAAACTGTGTTTAGCTGAAGGCTCGTGTTAATACCGTTGCAAAGGTATATAATAGAAATATTCCTGCGCATAAACATTAGTCGTGCAAAGTGTTATCGTGCCATGGTACAATATACATTACATATCGAACAAACCTCGTATATCAAACAGTATCAATATTCAAATCGACAATGTAAATAACTTCAATTTAGTTACGAAACCTGACATCTCTAATTTTTTGAAAACTAAAAGCTTTGTATTAATTAATGTGTAATTGAAGTAAGGTAAAACAAGATATAATCAAACGATACCAATGAACAGTAAATAACTGGAAATCGAAATTTAAGACGTTTCTGAGCAAACTGAAAATGTATCTCGATAATTAACATTCAATTTATTAGAATCCGATATTAAAGAGATTGATAAATATTTCAGTATCTTGACAGCTTGTTTTAGACATATTAACAAGGTATTGACAACTATGGAGATAGAAAGTATATTCTTAGCAAGACAGATTTCAAGAAAACATCGTAATTTATTCATTACCTTCATAACTATTGTCCTAATATTATACCGCATTTGTCTACGTTAACAACAAAACAGCTGAAAACAATAACAATAACAGGAATTATAACAGAAAATAACACGAGCTTACCTTATGGCAAGATCTTAATTGTACAAAATATTTTCCCTTAAATTTTTTATCAAAAATATTTTGTGTAAGTACACAACGTAAATTTACATTGTACATAGTTGAATTAATTCTTGAAAGTTAAGCATCGTCCTTACAGCTTATCATTTTGTTTTTGCAAACTATTATTTAAACCTTTTCATATAGAAATTTAGGGGATTTAAGTAAAGTTAAAAGTTTTTTAAAAGTACATTAGTACATTCAATTAAAGTACATTTGTACAATCAACAAAATGACCCCCTAAAAAGAAGACTGAAGCTAATTAGTATGAACTCAGAATGTACAACATTTTGTAAACAACAATATAATATACTTGCAACGTTAGCTTGTTATATTATCAATCAGTTTATTCGATGCAGCATTGGCGCTTTAGGTTTGAATGGAAACCAACAATCGTCTACAATACAAAGGATTGTTCGCTATTTTGTAGTGTCATTTGTTGTTTTCATCCTTTTTCTGAATCAACCGAGCACGTGAATGGTTCTAAACCGCCATGGTGGAGAGAGAGGAAGAAAACTCGTTATCTGAACTGTATGCATAAATAAAACTGATTTTTTCATGACAATTATATCATAACTATCAACACAAGTAAGATTATAATGCGAATAAAAAGCACAGAAAGAAAAATATTCAATATGACTAAAACAATCATCAACAAACAGTAACGAAATGCACAAACCATGCTTTTCCACGGTCCATTTATTAACAATACACTCATGTTGTTTTTTTTTCCAGAAAATAATTCAATTTACCATCAGAAAGTATAAATTTACAAACCATTTGAAAGAGAACAAAAGTATTTATGTCTAATAGACGGACACTTATTTCTTTCTCATTCACTACATCTTGTTTGTGTTGACGGCTACTAGGATTGACTGCTGCCACCTTGTGTTGAATGATATCAGGAAAACATCGTAATTTACTGGACACAATCATTAACTTCCTTCATGTTTGTCTGACTGGAAAAAAAACTAAACAATTACCAGACATTGTACAGAACGGTGTTTGATATCATCGTTTTGAAAAAAAAAATGCAGAATACTAAAAATAAACCTGATGGTTATATGGGCAGATCTTACTAAAAACTGGACGACTTGACTTGATATATTAAACGATATATATTAAGGGATAAAAAGGCCAATATATCCCTGAATGATATATGCCGATGCTTGTCTTAAATGCACGTTGGGGTGAACTACATATGGATCTCAAATATGAGCATCGGTAGAAAGATATGTAAATTTCCGCTAATTCAGATGTGCACTTGAACCTCATATGTTCGTTTTGCGGCATTTTCTTCATACGCATATTCACACCAGAGCCCACGATAGGAAACAAATATCTTCACAAAGACTGCATTAAAATCCAAAATAAAAAGTGGTAAATATAAAGGAAAGTCAGAAGGATATAATAACATATCAATTTTCTTTAAGGCTTTGATTTTTATAGAAATGTTGAAAAAGTTGAAAACTAACTTTGTAAATGACTTTGTTTTGCATATGGGGTTCAACTGCATATCTGGATTAACGGAAATTCACATATCTTTTCTACCGATGGTCAACTTTTATGATCCATAATTAGTCAACCCCCTCTCTCCACCCGTTTTATTAATTACGTTTAAAGTAAGTCTATCACAGCGTCTTATAAACATGTAAATTAAAAGATAAATTCCGCAACCTTAAACAAAGCTTATACGAAATATTCATAGACTTTAAGGGTTTTTATCTTTAGAATGTGTGTGAATACTTTAAGTTCCTAGATTTCAACTGGATGACATTTGCTAAGTTATCTTTTATCTAAATCTTCTATGAAACATCTGTCGTAGCCTATGTACATATATTTTATTTTTACCTTATTCTGACGCATGAGAGATGATCAATGGATGTGACCGTTCTATTGTGAAGATACAACTTTGTATTCTAACAACTTTAAGTCCCAAAAAATTCTTAATAAAATGGTTGCATAAAGGTTTTATCCAGGAGTTTTAATGTTTGTTATGTACATAATGGACATAAGTATTTTCAGTAGCTTTGTTAATTAACAAACACAAAACGATGATATGCGCAAGCATTGAAAGGGGCGTTACCTAAAGTTAGAGTTATTTTTTACATGTATTTCTTAAATATTCTCTTTTCTGTATCCGAATACATAACAATATGTGTATTTCCTTTCAATATTTCGTTTTCATTCCATTCCTTAAACATATCACTCACGTAACAATGTTACATTTTATTGTTAGGATACTATTATATTTTAGAGATACAATACATTTTTCAGCGAATAAATATTTTTGATGAATAATTGTCTTTCTGTAACAATATTTTGATATCACAATAAATATGACAATTAACATTTAAATTAATTTTTATTTCCTGCCATATATCAGAAAATCATAGTAGTAGTAGTAGTAGTTTATTCTTTTATTCCATAAGGCAATATGCCCATGATGGCATTACAAGCATGTTATAAATGGCGAACAATGACAAGTAAAATGTACCTTAAACATCAATAATTGGAGAAGTTCGAACATGAATATTACAAACATAAGAACATACACACACACGCGCGCACACATTCACGCTCGCACGCACGCACACACACACACACTCACGCGCATATATATATATATATGTACATACATATAAGTCTTACGGATGTAATGCGCAGATCATATTGATATACATGTATTCATAAATTATATTTGATACATTAAACCGATCTCAGTCATTATGTCTAGAACGACCTCCATATCGAGCTATTGGTCTTGACGAGACGAAATTCAAGACCAATATTAAGGAGATATCGTAAGTATTTCATAAGTATTTCACTTTAATATTTTCATTAAAGTAATAATACTTAACATTTAATAAGGATGTAATCTTAAAATGCATCGAAAGTTGGAGAAAAAAAAAAAAAAAAAATAATAAAAAAAAATAAAAAAAAAAAAAAAAAAAAAAAAAAAAAAAAAAAAAATAAAAAAATAATTGTATCTACGCATTACTTCCGTACAACACATTATTTCAATAATAATAATAATAATAATAATTGTATTATGTATTACTTCCGTACAACACATTATTTCGTTTTTCAAAAGCTTTAAATACATAAATTCCAAGTTTCCTAACAATTTTTACATTTTCTATTGTTAACAATTCAATAAATTTAATCATGTTTGGATGCTTCCAATATCTTTTATGTATATATATTTTCCTTAAATCAGTGTACAATGAACATTCAAGAATAAAATGATATTCGTCTTCTAACATATTACATACAAATTATAGTACATTAACTTTCATCAATTGGTGTTCTTAATGGTCTAGTCCATCTACCTGCCTCTATTTGCAATAAGACACTTTTTATCTTATCAATGAAAAACAAAACTTATTAATTGTAATGTGATCTAGATATTCTTGAAACTTGAAAATTGCTATATTTCTATAAAATAATGCTCGTGGTGAACTTTGTATCCTATCATGCCAGTTTTGAACAAAATTGTCTTTGTAATCTTTGTTTTACTAATTCTAGAAATATGTCTGCATTTCCTACATTTTGCTGTAACCAAACACATAATACATTTTTCAATCGTGAACACCAATTCACTTTAGTTGGATTATTTTCAAAATCGTTCTTAAGCAATTGATATATCTTATAAATGTACTATTCTCGTTACTTCTTAAAACTTTTGTCTAGTACATGTATTAAATGATATTAAACAAGTGTCTACACTGAAAATATATTCTTCCAAGTTCACTGTAAATAAAGTCATTTTGGGTTGTTTTCTTAATACCTAAAATCTGTTTACAAAACTGCAAATGTGTTTTTTCAATTGACTGGCTTAAACTAAAAGCCATCACTTCACTACCATAATTTAATAAAGGTGCAATTAATAATTATAATCATATAACATGTATCAATTGTTGTAAGTTAAAGGGGAAGCAAGCGCGACCAACGACCCCGTATTATGTAGACAAGGGCCATAAGTGATGACATGTGTCGCCTCATGATAGCCAATCGCATACTGTGTAGCAGGAGACCCAGAAACCATTAACATGGCAAAACACTTTTTAATTAAAGGGCAACAACTCAGCTGAAAACCATTCAAACGAAAAACTTGTGTATTATGCAAAAGCACTTGACCTACCAATTAATCCTGTAAAGTTTTATTGAAATTGCATGCATGGTATAAGAGGAGTAGTCCTGACAAACTTTATTAACACCCTTTTCATTAAAGGGCCATAACAAGGCCAAAAATCATTCAAGCGGAAAACCCGTGTAATATGCTCAAGTACTTTGCCTACTTATCAATCCTGTAAAGTTTCATTGAAATTGCTTTAGTGGTATAAAAGAAGTAGTCCGGACAAACTTTAAAAAATGAAAAATAGTTAAAGGGCCATTTCAGTAGCTTTTTTTTAAATTAACAAATATAAAAAGATGATATACGCAGCGTTACCTAAAGTTAGAGTTATTTTTACATGTATTTCTAAAATGTTCTCTTTTCTTACTTAAGTTTTTTGTTTCTTTTAAAGGACAAAACTACAACTTTTGTAACAATCTTGATATGAGACAAACTTTCGAACAAAAAAAATCACATGACATAGAACCTTTAATTTCAACCGGTTAAACACGGGTTAAATATTTTCTAAGGTAAAATTTAAATCAACCGATATCTGCTGCGTGCTTTTAATGGCGCCGTCACTAATGTGCGCGTGCATGTCGCGTGACGAAACAATTGCAGATAAGGCATCAGTCGCGACCGCTGAATATTTTTTGAATGAACTTGATTTAACAAATGATCGAGTTGCACAAAAAGCAAGCCAAATACCAATTTATGTCCTCTTTCGTGTACGTGTTACCCCCGGTATTATGGGTGTTTATGCCTGTAGTAACATTTCTATATCTCTTGAAATAACATTTAATGGGCAATATATAATATGGAATGGAAAGTGGTAATATTTTATCATTCAAAATAGGTAGCAAAAGGTCTTATTATTTAAAGGGACTCCATTGAAATTTAAAAGCCTTAAAACATAACATTTGAATTCCTTACATAAATGAGCTGGCGCACTTTAAACAGAAATATATGCAAAAATAGTTAAGAAATATACTTTGAAATAAATTGAAAATCGTATTTTTATGCTTTTCTTAGCCCGATTTCAGTGAAAAATGTTTGACGCTTTTTATTTTTGGTCATTTTTTTACAATTTGAATAATTATTCTTGAAAAACGAAGTGCGGGAATGATCTGAAATTATGCACAAAGATTAGTAGTCTAAACCTATATCAAATGCTACATTTATCTGGAAAAAATATTTTCAGTCCCATTATGTCAAAAGACCTCAGTGGAGTAAAGGAAAAGTGTGTTGTGACAATTGCAACAACTATAACATTTTCCATTATGGAATATCACGCTGTCATATGAATTAAAATCATATTTTCTACAAGTACTGAACAGAAATAAATTGTTAATGATAGTGTCATTTTTTACATGATACAATATTATTATATTTTTATTATTATTTTATTATTATTTATTTATATTCGTAACATCAGTCATTAAAAGTTTCTTTTATCGTTCAGTTATTCTGAAATATCAATATTTTTGAGCATGTATTACCATCACAATATCAGTTTCATTATTATAATGCATGCGTAAATGTTCTGAAAATGGTGTGAACTGTCTCTATAGGTCAAAAACACCACTTACAGTTAAACTGAATTTCAGACAAAGGTATAATATGGAGTACAACATAGAAATACCACACTTTCAATGACTTTTTCATATCCCAGATAGTAAACGGATCGACCCCACATCTGCTGTTATATCTCGTAAATCACCTGTTAATTACACATCCAAACTTTGTCACGGTTAAAAGACATCAACCAATGGCTGCCTACTTTTATTGGCGCGTATGGCGTACAAGTTGTGCATGTAAAACTGCGAATTTAACTGTCGTTGCACCTTGAAAATAACTCATTATGAACATTTATATGAGCCGTGTCACGACAAAACCAACATAATGGGTTTGCGACCAGCATGGATCCAGACCAGCCTGCGCATCTGTGCAGTCTGATCAGGATCCATGCTGTTCGCTATCAGTTTCTCTACTTGAAATAGGGTTGGTAAGCGAACAGCATGGATCCTGATCAGACTGCGCGGATGCGCAGGCTGGTCTGGATCCATGCTGGTCGCAAACCCATTATGTTGGTTTTGTCGTGACGCGGCTCATACGTATCAGAAAATCAGAGGTAACACCTGAAACATGTTACTGATAAATCTTATACTGTCATTGTCATAATGAAGAGTAGGAATGTTAATTTTGTTTTCATCTCAGTCACATTCTATTTACAATTGATCTACTTATGACATAAAATTTTACATTGCTGTTGCATTAAGTATTTAATTTATTTTATTTTATACTCTTCACTTTCTTATTGTTAATATACTTGTCCTTTTTCAAGTTTAGTGACTTCCATTATCTATTTTAGGGATATGAAGAGGAATGTATAATATAATATGTGCCAGTCAGCCAATAGATCCTGTTGAGACTTCCCGAATGAGCAAGTTCTGTTCTGATGGCAAAGGCTAATCAGGGTAAAATATTAAACTAACCCTCCGCAATTAGGTGGAAGAGGGCATATCGGTAAAAGAGGTATTTTTTCGGCGCACTGATTACATTTTTCTTCCCTTTTTCGCAGTATCTGAATACATAACTACATGTGTGTTTCTTTTTTTCAGTATTTTGTTTTTATTCCATTCCTAAAACAGATCACCCATGCTTAAAAATTTTACATTTTTTTGGAAGGATACTATTATATTTTAGAGATACAATGCATTTTACAGCGAATAAATATGTCTGATGATAACTGTTTTTCTGTTACAATATTTTGATATCATAATAAGTATGAAAATTAACTTTTAAATTAATTTATATTTCCTGTCATATATCAGGAAATCATATAAGATATATCAATTGTTGTATGTGTAAGGGGAAACAACCCTCAAAAAGCAAGCGCGACCAACGACCGCATATTATATGTAGTAAATGGTCACAACAATTGTTACTATGTATCAAGAAACTGGACAATTTATGTTAAAACTATTATTTTCAGGTATTTATATCAGAACGGACCAGAACAGTTTACAAAATAATATTCTAGACATATTATCAGGTGTCATAAACTTTTTTGTATTATCTTAAACAATAACTGACGCACAATTCGGATTTAAACCTAATTATGGAACTACAGATGCGATATTTGTATCACAGTCATTAATTGACAGATACTTAAGTCAAGGGAAACGTCTATACGCTACTTTCATCGACTATCAAAAGGCATTTGACTCTGTTTCTAGAAGTGTATTATGGTATAAGCTAATAAAACATGGAATCGACGGCAAACTTTTAAAAGTTCTACGATCAATGTACGCAAATGTAAAATCTTGTGTGAAACAAATAGACAAAGTATCCGACTTCTTCAGTTGTGATATAGGCGTATTTCAAGGAGAAATAACGTCAAGCATATTATTCTCGCTCTTCCTAAATGATATCGAAATGACCATACAAGAAAATACACAGTCTGGATTAACTCTTGACCAATTAAACATTTACCTTCTGCTCTCATGCGGGATGACTGGCATACTATTGAGCGAAACCCCGGAAGGAATGCAATCACATCTCGATTTGCTATATAACTATTGTGTAAAAATGGAGATTAACCGTCAATGTAACGAAAACAAAAATTTATAGTATTCAAAAAAGGTAACGGGCGTGTGAGAGATAACGAAACATGGACATATAACGGCAACGGGATAGATATCGTCGAAATCTTTCAACTATCTGGGCTACGTACTAAGCAGTAATGGTTCGGCGAAACGGGGCATTGATGCCTTGCATCAAAGGCTATAAAATCCATGAACAATTTACTATCGGTAACAAAAAGACATAGAAATGCCAGTTAAGATAAAATTCAACCTATTCGACGCATATGTTACTTCTATTTCTTTGTTATAGTGCTGAAAAATGGGTTTTTCATCCGCAGAAGTAATAGAACGTGTACACCGAAAATTCATTAAGCGAGTCCTAAATGTGAAACTATCGACAAGTAGCCATGGCATATACGGTGAAACGGGTAGACATCCACTAGTTCTTAACAGAAAAGTTCGAATTGTTAAATTTTTGGTTGAAACTTTTACACAACGGACAAAACGGAACTGTATAATATGGAATGTGTACGAATCTATGTTAAAAACAGCTGAAAATGGACTGCAAAACTGGGCCTCAAAATTGAAGAAACTACTTGATGTATGTGGCTTTGGGGAAGTATGGCTATATCCACGTTCGGTAGATATTAACGCGTTTATACCAATATTCAAACGAAGATGTTATGACATATATGTTAGTGAATGGAGAGTGTGTACGCGAAGTAGCCCAAGTATCATGTTATTTAATAGTATTAAACAAAACTTTGGAATGGCAGATTATTTAACATTGATGGAAAATAAGAAATATAGAAATGTAATAACAAAAATACGTTTGTCCTCTCATTGCCTTGAAATTGAACAAGGTAGGCATAGGAACATTCCTAGGAACGAGCGTCTGTGTAAATTACTTCAACGAACAATAGAAGATGAATTCCACTTCATATTAGAATGTCCGGTGTATAATAACATTAGAAGACAGTATATACCACATTGGTATAGAACAAGGCCAAATATGATTAAATTCATTGATTTATTATCATCCAGTGATGTGCAAATTTTATACAGACTGGCAAAATATCTAATCAAAGCATTTGAAGAAAGAAAGACTCGCTTAAATACAAATAGTTAATTAAAATACTTAACTTAAATACTGTGTCATATGAAATAACAATTACCAAGTTTGACATTTTCGTTATCATAATTGTATATGAATAGTCAGAAATAGCAAAGCCGAATATCTCAAATCTATCGAAAATATGTAGACTTTGTATTTATCTTTGATACATTGATTCATTATTGTATATGCTCTCATTACATACTTTTATGCATGCATGTAAAATATTATTGTTTAATCAATATGCTGTTCGCATACGATTTATTAATAAACTTATGTTCTGTTCTGTTCTGTTCTGTTCTTAAAGATTTACTTCGCTCATCTTGGAGTAAAATACTTCTATTGCAGATATTTATTGAAATCTAGTAAATTCTTCCTGAATATATCTAAGTGAATGTATAAAGTATGTTTGGGAAGTTGCATTCCTTAAGTAGGTTTTGTTACAGAGGAGATGAAATATGTAAGTGCATTGTATAGGAATTTTAGTAAATAGTGATATTTAAACCTATTTTTTTTCACATAACAACGACTGTTATTGAAACACCCTTATAAATAATTTGTATAGTTTCTTTCTTTTCAAGGAAAAGTCCCTTATATCCCCTGTTATGTACGAGATAAAATTGTAAACCTACTAGTCAGGACATATGTCAAGTTAACATTTTTTGCAACAAAAAGATGCATATAAAATAACGTTGATATCTAATGCTTTTTTTTAAAGATAAGTTTATAACTAAAATAAAAACTTAACCTCCTGATGAAGCCCTACATTTTATTTCAGTATGGTGGGTAGCAGACTGTTCTGTCTATATACTAATGTTTAAGTTTTCCGACCACACTGTTGTAATATGTCTATTTTTCGTTCCCTTCTCAACAAGGCATTGATTTTGGCGGTGATTCAGAAATAAGTAGAGGGTAAAGATTATCCCATTGCCACTATGATAAATGTTTCGTGGAGAGATTTAAGACCTCCATAATCGTTCCTCACCAATCTTCTCGTACCGAACAATCGAATGAAAAATAACATATGCTCGTAATTCACGTAATTCACGCTCGTAATCATTGCGAAACTCTCGCAAGATCGCGTGTATTTATGCGATATATTTTGAATTCGTCTTAACGCCCGCTCTGCCACGTGATTGATAGTAATGAACGGGTCTGACGATCAGTAGGTAGCCAGCCGGAGGAAATTATACGTAAATGAATTATTTATGGCATACCGTGGTGGACATGAGGGTATCACTTAACAATATACTTTGTTAAACGGTCTTAGATCTGTTGAAAGTCAATTCTGAAATGGTTTCTTCACTTTTTTGAGGCATATCAAGAAGTAAAGTGTCACGACTAGTAGAATTTGCCCATCATTTTTAAGTTATTGTCAACTTTGTGACCTGATAACATTTATTTAAAACAAATCTATTGAGATTTTCATTTTAAAAATTGTTCTGAAGACCTTATATTTTGATCTATCTATAAAATTTGAACATTTTTTTTTCTAAACTTATTTTATGACAATGTAATACATGTTTTTCATATTTCATACATTTTCTTTCTTAATACTTTATATATTATATACAGCATATATTTTCATAAGAATACGTATTTACTTCTTTAGAAAAGAATCAATTGTAACAATTCTTTATTAGATTTTTGTTTACATTATTTTATATTTAATAAAAACATGTGATCCGATATCATTTTTCCTTGGTTATTAATTATATTGTATATGTTGTTGTTTAGACCTTGGTTATATTTGTGCCCAAGGGAATTAAATGTATTCAACATCGAAAACATTGCATGCAGAAGTTGTATTCCTTTATCTGGAAATAAAGGCCAGTTTTTATTACAATTTCAATGGTTATTTTAACATGCAATACCATGGCAAAATAAACATGATATACCATTATGATAATATGAAAATAAGTAACTATATAAAATATATAAAGGTAAAGATCTTGTTTATTATAGTGTCACCCCTACTGAAAGGGCCAGCTATTTCTGACTTATACCATCTTTATCAGAACATATTGTATGTTTGCAGATCGATAAACTACAAGTTAAGCATTTGTCATACATTACAGAAAATATAATATAAATGAATACAAATATTAAACTAAATTGTCTACTTTATTGAAATGGTTTCGAAACTTTGTTATAATAATGATAAATAATAAACAAACCAGTTTTAGTTTCTTGCTGCCACCGATAATACGTAATACGTTTTATTCGATAAAAATATAAGTTGGAATACACTTAGATGGAAAACTTAATGCAATTTTGTACATCAATTGAAAATGAAAACATAATATTTTTTTTATTTCAAACATAGCATAAGACTCCATTCAATGATGATGATACTTAAATACATTAATATGTCGGGCTGCAACAATAAGTAACAATACAACAGTAATAATGAAAAATAAGTAACTTATGCTAAATAAAAAATGGCGTGGAATTTATTTCAAGTTTTGCTGGTTTGGTCCGTTTGCAAGGCAGAACTCCGAGACAAGTAATCTCGTATATTGAGTCTAATGGCCATTTGTCTTTAACCATTTATGCAAAAATCATGAATGATAAATAGTTAATGAGCCGCGTCATGACAAAACCAACATAGTGGGTTTGCGACCATCATAGATCCAGACCAGCCTGCGCATCCGCGCAGTCTGATGCAGCGCGGATGCGCAGGCTGGTCTGGATCCATGCTGGTCGCAAACCCATTATGTTGGTTTTGTCGTGACGCGGCTCATCTGTTACTTGGGGCTAAATTTGAAATAACTGGTTCGTCATCCAAGAAAACCGATTAGGCGGTCCGACCGCCGAGATTTGAGAAAACAACGTGCTGAAATCGGCGTTCAAAGACATACATATAAACTTGTATTTCACTTAAAATTTTGCAAAATTCGTCGTTAGTCAAGGAGACAAAATTATTAAAATAGAACATTCCTCAATGCGGAATGTGACGTCAGAATGAATCATGCGTTTATGATAGCAGCGGTACTGGATATGCGTATTTGATTAAATTCCATTAATCTTCATTAAAGACGCTTGGAGGAATTCCTTATGATATAACTGTAATATAACTATATATAGAAATTGTTGTAATATCATGATATTAGAGGTAAATAGAAATAGAGATTGATGAACTATTCTATTAGAAAATGTATGACACGATTAAAGAAGATAAAATGTATACTTGAAATACTTAAAAATTATAAAATATATTCATAATCAAACAAGATTTTCGAGTGTGTGTGTTTTTCTCAGAACTGCATTGCATGAAACCTGCTGGAAAGTAGGATACTTCACTTTGATAAACATTAAAAAATGTTTTAAATTTTGGACAAAGAGAGTAATATCAAATGGAACAATATCAGAAAATCCTTTTTATAGTTTTAATATTTATATCAACAGAATGAACTGTTCCTCACTGTTTAGTAATATTCACATTTACTTATAAATATTCATGTAAAGTAGTGTTGATAAATACTCAACAAGCAGCACTGACCAGACAAAACAATATTTTACTCTTCAGTTCTCCCTTGTCCTATCCCAAAATAATGAATTCTCGGCGTGGTGCTGATATGATATATCGCTTATTTCATTAACAAGTACAAAGATTTATTTCATATAAAACATGACGAGAAATCTAGGAGAAACTAATGATGGTATTGAGCAACCGTAGTGTTGCAGCGTGAATAATTCGTCTAAGGTAAGACCTTATGGAAGATATACCTAAAACAAGATTTGATCGGGATAGGGTAATTTTAGATTAATAATTTTAACTTATTGATCCATTTAACAAAAGCGCACTTGCATAACATGCGAACGATTACTACTCTTTGATATTTGGTAAGTTCGCAAATGAAAGAAAACAATATTCGGCTGACGGGTCATTTCAATAGTATTTAGGTTCATGATAGGTTTGTGTACCTTTTCGATAAAAATCGATGAGAAAAAGGAAAGTGTAACATCTTCTGTACATATTATTAAAATTCTGAAAAAAAAAACGTGATTCCTTGGAACCCGTAACCACAACAGAATTATATGAAAATTGCAGACTCGGTTTAAATGAATCTTGCATGAGGGATGATGAAAAAATGCAACATCCCTCACGCCCTCTAGCACCGGCTTGAGCGGTGCTCTACTTTCAACACTTAAAAGTGCTAAAATTAAGGACCAGTAAAAAATATAATAACACTGAAGTGAAACATTGTTTTGCTTCAATTTGGATGGGACAGATTTTTATACTATAAAGTAGCGTTGTATTTTATATTTCAGATACAAGAATGTTATTTTCTCTCTACGTGTTGCGGATACCCATGGGCGTACTATTTCTGCACAATTGTAGTTCAATCAAAAAACGTATAACTGAGTCACAGTATAATTGTGAACAGGATTCTCTATTATATTACTTTTTAGTTTCTCTCAGCTATTACATTTCCAATCACTTTCAGATTAGTGATTAGAATATAATCAATGGATATATTATATCCAAGAAAAAAGATAACTATTTAAGCTTAATTGTGAAAACGTCTGCGGACGTTACTTAATTCTACATTCACACAGTTTTTATATTTAATGTTGAAATTTGCTTAAGCGGTAAAACACTTTTATCTATGCCCAAAATATGTAGAGTAAAGCCTAAAACATTTTAGATTGGAAATATCTTAAACGCAGACAAAAAGCTAAATAGTATTTACGAAAAGTTTTCAACATACGAACATTTCTTCGGACGATTGAACAGTTATTGACAACCACTCACCCCAATGTTAAAAAAAAAAAACATGTCCAAACTGATTCTTAATTAGGCACAAAGGTATTAGACAGACAAACTAAGGCCAAGCGAGGAAGATAGCTATGCGCCTAGCATACCAGATACTCATAACACACGGATAATAATACTTCAAAGAGCTTAGAGGAAGAGTTAAACATGTCTTTCAATGCAATATAATTCTCGCTAATATACATCATTAATAGCTAAGAGACGACGCCAATCGATACTATAAAACTAAATGTACGAAAGACTACTAATCTAATTAAAACCTTTAAAGATAACTCGTGAAAATGAAGAATCACAAAAACAACAACACTTCAGTCATATCAGAGAATCTAAATTACAGTAGAAGCAAATTAAATAGCTTCCAACGCATCAGATCTATTAGGTAGACAATAATCTCCTCAAATATAAGCGACAAAAACATATTATGTCACATCAAGATTATACCTGTGCATATCTATAAATCATGACCATAGACAAAAACAAATTTCTGCACACCACTTAATTAAATTCCCATATTACTTTAAACAAAAAAATCCCCACACCACTAAAATGACTCATAAAAACAAATATATTAGGACAAAACAGTAACAGTAAATTATAATAGGTGCATTAGAAGTTCCATTACGGACGGTAATCTTGCCTCGTTGAAATAGCTACTGACCAAGGTCTTTCTCTACTATATAAATCCCGCTCTACTTTACTCATCAATAACCTCGGCATGAAGTAACACGAGACATTTACGAGTAGCACAATGACCTTAATTGCAGCTCGCTTTGAAAAAAAAACAGAACCCTGTCATTATCGCTCTCTAAACACGCTAATAAGAAGTACATGTAAGGATGTACGAATATCACATTTCTACCAATTATTTCATGATGAATTATGATAATTATTTCGAAAAAATGTTCGCAGATTCTCACTCTCAAGTCGCAAAACCTACCTGTACCATCAATTACCGACGACATCTACAACGCTATAATCATAACTCCAATCACAATAACATACAACAGAAACTGCTAGGGGATATCTTCACTAATAATCAACCAACTTCGCGTTGTTGATGTAGATACTGCTGCCATAGATAAACCGAACAATAATCTAATGAGGACTATGTCTAATAATATTTTTCTGTTCCTCGAAGGATCATAGATCCAAAGCTACTACTAAAAGTTGCAGAAATTAGACCAGTTAAACCGTTAACCGTTGCTAAGGACGGGCCCGTGAGGACTGTCTGCACGACATTACAGTACTCACTCTCAAATGGACCAGAAGCTCAATCTAAAATAACAGTACGTCTCTCTGCACCCATTTTCATATACTAAAACATAGCCATAAAAAATTTTGTCGCATTCTAATGCTACACCGAAAATTCTTATACACTTTTCTTATTTAAAGATTTTTCAAGAGAAAGTAGATTGCTCTAGATGATAAAACTATAATTAGGCTACGGTCAATTACAGTAATCCAAAATAAAAGTTTAAGAAGATCGGTAAAATATATAATCAAGTTAAATTCACGCAAAAAATACCCCGATTCAATATAAAGTGACCAATTAATTACCACTGCCATGTATATAGCAACGACAATTACAAAACAAAGGCAAATACACTACAACAAAAATTAAATGTTTATAAACCACCGATAATTATGTATGGTGACATCTTCTCTTTAAAATACAAAAATCATACAAGTGGGACGCATTAAAATTCTATGTAAAACGTGTCTCTCGGATATATAGTATGACTCAAGTTTAACAGAATAAACAGAACAAGAACTAGATACCAATGAAAATATATTGTATTATTGGAACAAAAGGCCAAATCTGAATCAGTTAAAACTTAAACTGTAAAACTACTTACAGGCGACCTAAAACAGATAACTGGAACCGTAACGGACAATATTACTCAGAGAGTAGTCTCTAAATTAAGAAATGATTATAAGCTAAAAGTATTTGCATATAAAATATCAATCCTAAACATAAACATTAGCAGACACTATAATCGCAAGCTCGCAACCAGTACTTTGTAAAAAAGGTATTTATACGTCATATGTTTATTTTTTAGATCATCAAATGTCAAGGCCGGACCGTTCATACCGCACAACATATCAGAAACTTCAACGTCATTACTAACTAAAAGGATAAAACCATACAACATAGGGACTCAATCCTATATATATATCGAATAGCAACCACAACATAGTGGGTCAGACCTCTGTATCAAAACACGAATAACCTCAACCATTCTAACTATGACAAAATATAACAACAATTATACAATTCCAGATAAATGTTATCTTTCGTCACATTATAGACCTAATCGCATAACAAGTATTTGTATGTATATCATTGTATAATTTCAAAAAGTAATCGACATCGATATTTTAACGAAGAGTATTTTAGATAGGAAGTTTTAAACAAACCCACACAGACATGTCGTCACCTTATTAAAGTTATATAAAGAACTCGCAAAAACGTCAGCACACTAAGATGTAAATTCAAAATGTTGGAGAAAACAGGAAATGTGAGAAAAACAGTTTTGGAAACTCTGCCAATTAAGCAAGATATCATAAAATGTATCTCCTTCCGATCACAAGAACAGAGTTAAATCAAGTAATCCTGAATCACTATGTCATTTAGAGAAAATAGTAGAAATAGAATATGCAAAATATCCGTCTCCGTTAAAATAAACTTCCCTTTCCAACATTAGAAGAAAAATACAAAAAAAATTGAATACTACCAATGAAATTTTACCTTTGATCTAATTAACACCACAGTTTTGGTACTTCGAGAAAATATTTAATATCGTTCTTTCCCTTAATAGCAAATATACGAGCACCGCAGAGCGTATCAATTTCTTAGAAAGCCATTTATCAGACGTCAAGTAGATTTAACGATAGAATAGTGTGATCTAAGGCTATTGAGCATGAATTAGATAGATATTGCAGGTGGTTATTGCAATTCTCATACCAACACTTTGCTGTGTACATTTCAGTTATTAGATTAGGAGAAAATATATGCTAAAAGTTTATTGAAAATATTTTTTTTTGCAGGTGTAAGATCATTCCTAAAAAGTATCACATTTTCTTGTTTGTTTATGTCATTTGCTAATATTTTTATTTTCAACTTCCACTTTTTCCGCACATTTCGGTTCCAAAAATAATCATATTACGGCGCATTACCCCTATTATTATATTATTCTTAAGACAACAACATCATGAATAAAAAAAACATTTCATTGTGACCTTGTGTAAACTACATGATTAAATATAGGAAACCTGTTATAACACGAATCTATATTATCAAAATCAGCTTTGACAAAAATTGAAATAGCATTGCCTCTGCTTCTGTAACGGATAACGAATATTTAGCTCCAGTAAAAACAGGTCAATGGTTAAGATGTTCTTACCTGATAAAAAATATTACATTGTCAAATTTTCAAAATGCAACGATGTGATCTTACAACAAGTTGTTGATTTTCAGCGAAAAAATATATAAATTTAACCATGTTGAAAAAGGCTCTGTTGCTTCTATGAAAAATGCAGTAAGAATATTGCATTTTTTGAAAACCGGAAATATTATGTCGGCTAAAAAAGATTGCACCTTATAGTAATGTACACGATAAGTTATAAATCAAATAAGTTGTCAGCAATTTCCACTATTATAAATGGTAGAGGATGCAGTATATCATGTCAGGGAATTCATGTAAAAATCCAAAATAATTTCAAGGATTTCATGTTATCACTGAAAAAAAACTTAAAGTATTTCATGAAAGCCTCAATTTGGCCAGTGATCACGCGAAATACTAGTTGCTAAATCATCCAGAAATACGCGAAGTCCTTGATTACACATTTTCCGTGGAACGTATACACTGATGATTTACGACCGCTTTACTGCTGCCTAACCATTTGTGTCTTCTTCAAAAAAAAAATCAGATGAAAAATTGCCTTTGTCTCCATATCCAAACAAATCGAATATGTAATATACAGCGTTATATTTTTCGACCTACTGTACTAAAGGCTTTATAGGTATCTATGATAAACTTGTCTCAAAATACGTACGTATATCATCACATGATAGTAATAAATAAAAAAGCAATGAAATAAGTTGGACGTCGTGCACTATAATTAACGTACTCCTCCTTTGGTTGAATACATAAAGTGTATTAATGTCATGACTTCTTAATTATATTTGTAAGAATAGATGATCAATCTAAGCTTTAATTGTGTTTTAAATTATTATTAGCAAATGCGCATTTATAGATATTAAAAGAATAACAAGATCACCAAGGAAGGAAGGGAGACGAACGCACTAAGCCACCCAACCCCATCACAGGATAGTGATCAAGGAGCCGAGCAGGACACCAAACACGAAATTTAATTTTAATAAAAAACCTAATTTATTCAAACATTTTTATTACTTCATTAAAGCCAAAGCTGAGTTAAGTTAAACTTTGGATGAGACAGGTTATACACACTACACTATAGTTGTCCTTAATCTCAAGTTTCTGTGATAAGAAGGAAAGTGAAAAATCATCAAGGGAGAACAGTGTGGAACGAAGTCCTATTTAGTTTCTATTCAAAAATAAATTTTAATTTCACCAAACGTATTGACTGAACCATTTTTAAAGCATTAACTTGTTTTTAAAGTACTCACTTATCATAAAAATGAACAAATGTCAAATATGTATCTTTTATTTCTCATGTAAGAAAAATGACATTTTCTCCCTACGTGTTGCGCATCCCCATGGGTGTGCTTTTTTCTGCAATATGTACTACAAACAATAATTTATATGTCATAGGAGGTCTAACCTTTGATGGATATATTGCATTTAATTTTTATGTGCCTCTAAGCTATACATACAATATATTGCAATTCTTCAAAAATGTCACGTTAGTGTCATACTCAAGGTTCCATGATCGTCACCGTATGAACACATCTGTAGAAGTTCTTTTGAAATATGTGATGCGCACCAGCGTGTTGCGTATCTTTTATGCCAGTATTAAAATAAAATCTAAGAGTACACCACTTATGGAAAGAAGTGAGATGAAAAGCAGTCTCTTTGAAAATAGCGAAAACAGATATAATGGCACAAAAACGTTCTCCAAACACGCAAACTCTGAAATAGTACCTAAATCATTTTGGGACTATATGCATGTTAACAAAAAGTCTAAAAATATTTCTTTATAATGCTTCAGATAATGATATGCAATTATTATTGTTTAGTGAAACAAATCTAAACACTGATATTTATTTGTTTTTTAGTTAGACAACTTGATCTTACAATTGTAGCTAGGGACTTTTCTATTATCTTTATTATTCAAATGACATTTTGTATGCATAATTTGGCAGAAAATATCCATTTTTCTTACAAACATAAATTTATATAAATTGCCGAGAAAAAGCGTGAATAGATGTCCATTATATTTACCGAGGTATTTGGCTAGTGCAGATTATTTTACTGAAACATTTGCTTACAGCGTGTAGAGAATAGTTTGATCTAAGGCTGTTTAGCATAAATAAGATACATTTTGCAGGTGGTTATTGCAATACTTATAGCAGTATTTTGGTGGCTACATATGAATTTTTAGATGAAAGAAAATAATGCTAAAATTTTATTGGTAACATCATTTGCAGGTTAATGTCTGATTTTAAAGAAAGAATTCCATTTTCTATACATATTTTCGTTTTTTTATACAACTTGTACTTAATTCTTCACCTGCTTTTAAGACATTTGGTTTCAAGAATTGAAAATTTATGACCATAAAACAAGATTATGATAGTAAACGACACCACACGCCACACTCGCTCGAAATTAAACACCTAGCAATCTATAACAATGATATAAACTAAAGATATATGCATAGCACCTCTAAATCGAAATCTAATTATTCAAAAACAACAATCAATAATTTCGACACTCATGATATCACACAGAAACGTGCCTCTGAACCAAATTATTCTTAAGACACTTTTGACAAGAGTAGACATAATAATCTTCCCGAAAATAAAGATTACACTTTACATACGCAGATAATAAAAAATGGCCATGTACTAGAACAGCTTAATTACAGATTAATTATACATTATGAACCCATCAACCTATTACATAATAATCACCACAATTTGTAATGGCGTATTGCTGGTCAATTGAAACTATTACATATAAAATGACGCTTAAATTGGATCATTCATTTTTGGTATGTTCTGCCGGGTTATTTGAAACCAAAGATAAAGCGTTTCTTCTTTACTCTGCCTAAAAATATTTTGGTCATCTTCTCCGAGACATGGGAAGTGATGGGAAGATTATGTAGGACCTATAATATAACGTTCAAGAACCGAGTAACCTTGCCCTATCTACTGTTTGAACCTCTGGTAAACTCATTAAGTATCCCATAATATTACAATATAGGAACTTAGTAATATTTGATATAACCAACTGAAATAGATAAGTATATTAGACACGCCATCAGTACCTCTCGCGCATAATATGCTCGCAAGCTCTATACATAAAAAACCATCTCGATTAAGGAGTATCGTCGATAAACATAATGGCTAGATAGTCAGTGCCTAGAATACAAATCTCTAACCATAATGATATTGCAGAATGCAAGATGCCAATTTATGGAAATGAACCGCTTCAATCGAGAACAATATGTAAGACCAAAAAACGCTACGAAAGCTAATTTTTAACATTTAAAGGATTAATATATGTTACAGAAATTCGTCTTGTACAAGTTTTCTTTAATACCATCAATGTGTGAGTTGAGTGGAAACAACATTACATTCAATTTTTGCCTTGCATAAACAAATTTGCGCGAACCCTACTTATATACAAGGCTCTCGCAGCACCACGCACAAACACTACATAAACGATACTAAGGAAAGCGGATAAATACAGTGTCATGCAACATCACTTTGCTAAAAATTACCATTTAGTCATTTTGACAGACTCGAAATAAACAGCTCCGACAGAGAGCGCTTCAAACACAATGATAATATACGCTGAACCAGATTCTGATTAAACGCTCTAGCCCACCAGACAAATTAATAATAAAATAACCATGCAAGACGCTATAATGAATAGTACTAGCCTATCTTGACTTGAACCAAAACAAAACAAAAAATACATAGTTCGTCGACATATATCAACTATGCGCAACAAAGTAAATAATGATTGTATGACCTTGAAAAGAAAGTCTAATTTCGAATGAACCTTTAAAAAGCTTTGCAACGAAGAAACAAAAACAACATTACATCCATTAAGAACGACTACACAAAGAAAAGCAACACAGAGCAACATATCTAAAAATGGCAAAGACTCACAGATTAGTCACGATACAACCATACAACACACAACACCCAACAAACCCATAAATATTTCGAAGGGATAAGGTCCTGCACAACCGGTAGCAAGTTAGATTTATTTTTGCTGAACAAAAACAAGCGAAGATTAGGAAGACTAAAAACCTAAAACACTTCAAAAAAAATCGCAAAAGGAGAGCGATATACGCAACGTATTAATTTAAATACTTTAACATGACAAAAGTAAATCCATAACGCTATATACCTAAAGTTAAGTAACAAGCTTAAGGAACCATAGATTTATAAGTTAAATCTCTTCATGTATCAAGATAAACAGATAGACAAAACCGCAAAGCTAGAAGATCTATTTCTAATAGCTAAATAAACTATCATCAACCAAACCTATACTACGAAGGAAAGAGGGACATTACTAAACATTATAGCCTATCTTGATATCACACCAAGTTCATAAGAAAAAATGTAAACACAATCATATATTACAAGATGAATAAATATATTAAAAATAAATAAATAAGCTGCTCTAAGCACGGTTATCTATTTAGATAAACCCCAAACTCAAAAAACAAATCACGATAAAACAAACCTATCATATTATACCTTACTTAAGCAAGCTCTTAAAATTGACATTGATGATTATAAAACAGAAACCTAAACCAAAACAAAGTGCAACAAACTCTGTTAAACTGTTTGAGTTCGTTTGCAAATCAAACACAAATAATTTATAAGAACTCAAGTTGCCATATAATCCCCTGTAAACATGCTCGCCAACAAACCTCAGATCACAGAGATTTTAATAATCACACATTATATAGTCTTAAAGATAATAACCAGATAAAATGATAATAATGACTGTCTGGTAATATGAAACCTCACTCAAAAGGATAAAACTATGATTGAACTCAGTCGTCAACCTACCGGTGAGAAATCACAATACAACAGATAAATATACGGTTATTAGGACCCCTCCAATGGGCACTATCAGAACTAAAAAAAAATCACATCATAGGTCAGCATGATATAACCCTCTGAAGCTAACAACGTGTAATGCAACCATTACCCTTAACACCAAAAAGAATTTACCGTTCACCAGGGAAATCAAACCGTGTATATGCCCTCCCTCTCTTTCTCAATCAACGACAAAAGGATGTTATGGGGCTCTTTTTTAGAAATGCACAGAACGAAACCTTATAAAATATCGCACTAACAATAACATCTAATGAAACATAGTATAATTATCACCACTCCTAAATCAGGTAGAAACAAATAAGAACGATACATATCAAGAACAATACTATCCATCCTCAATAAGCAGCGAACATCATACTCTCCGAGGTCACTATCTACTATTATATAAATTAATCACTCGACGTCCGTATAATAATTTACCCTAAATACCACGCACCATTAATTACCCACCCGATGACTGCGTGACCAATTCAACCCTATAGCGCCGCAAACCACACCCTATTTCAAAAAAAAAATTCTCACATTTACCAATTGCACGCTAGTCCTGTTCAAAGTTTCATACAATTTTAATAAACCGTTGTAATAATATCTGAGATGATCTTCGAAAATCACATATGAAAAAATTACTACTCTATATACCGCTCTAGTCTGATGAAAATGAATTACACTATTAGAATAAAAACTATACAGTGTCACATCAAATGATATAGAATAATTTAAGCTCAACACTTCCGTAATCACCAATCTTATAATAAATTAAAACACAAACAAATCCACATCACTATGTTCTATCCTTATCCAACCATGGGATAATCGCGCCGTACAGCTAGAATATGTGTAAAAGACAAAAAAGAAACTACAAAAAAAGTTTGAACCACATCTCTGCCGGGCCCATTAGTTAACCAAACTCGGACCCTAAACATATTATCAAAATGTAGAAGTAAACAGATTAGTATCTACAGACACTATACTCTGAAAATACTCTAATCATAAAGCAGCAAACGGCTAATGCCATCTAGGCCGAGAAAAAAACCATAAATCCGCTCAGTAGACAAAAGTTCGCCTTCCATAGTCACAAACTCTTCCTCCTCACACCTCTATCAATCAAATATAGGCGTGATTAAGATTTATTATATAAAATCAAGACCGCTATATCTTGTAGATATAGAAAATCTGTGAAGTTTTAGTTTGAATAACTAACTGAAAATGTCATATTGCGCTTCGTTATTTTTCGGGTAGCTAAGATTCATGAACTATTATGTTAGTTTGTCACATCACTTCAATAGCAGCTGTATGGTTATTAGTACAGGAAATGTGTCGTATGTCAAACAATCATCCTATCAAAATAATCATATCTCATATCTGACTTTGTTTCATCACTGACCCAAAGAACAATTGGGAGTTTCGCCAGACGAACGTTCTAAATCGACTCGATAATTTTATGTGCTTTATCGTTATAATGAATAATGATATACCAAATGAAATGAAGTTATATCAACAAAGTAGAGTAAAGCCTCTCTTCATCACATCCCCCCAAACTCGCCCTTTCGACAGAAATACAGAACCACCAAAACTTAATTCACCGAACACTAAATACATGTAGATTGTTCTAAAATTACCCATATTATTCTCTTATTCTCTTAGAAAAGGATAATTCAGTCATATAATGCACTGTTATATAATATATGCACGTCATAAAAAGGAAACGAAATGGTTCTAGGTAATATGAAGTAACCCCCGCCCAACAGGTGAATTTGTTTTAATAAGAAAAGAAAACAACAACATGCTATAATTCACATAGAGGCTAGCTTAAAACGCTCTCTCTTCCGCAAATACTAGTTGTTTCTCCTCTGTAAGTATAAGCAGGTTACGATGAAATAGCCAAACCCTAATACATTTCTAAGAAATGAACTCATATCATTCTGACGCCCCCTTTCAAAAAAACCTAATCTCTGTCGACCTCGAAAATTTATTCCTAGATAACCGGAACATTAATATCCGAACAGTGATAGAACGGCTCACAAGACCTGATACCTTGCCAATCCTTTTGAGTCAATACATTGCACTTGCACCTATTTCACAGTTAAAGGTTTTTACACATTTGGGTTTCGTTGCGATGATGACATATTTCAAAATTTTTCAACTTGAGTAAAACAACAGCGTTTGCATTTTCGAGAGTTAATTTTCTTAAGTCATTATTACACTAAAGTTGATTTCTGTACATGATTAAAAAACACCCGGTAATTACACTTTGTTTATATATCAGACAAGCCACACAAACACGAACATTTAGTAATTTAATTTAATTGCATACACGTTTCGGCTATTATGCCTTCATCAGTGCAACACATTAAATAGTGTTCTTATCTTTTCTATTTTTTTTTTTTTTTAAATTTATTAATTTTTTATAACCCTTATGATTTATATATGGACAAATTAGTCGCGTAAATCATCTCTCTCCATACAAGAAAAAACAAGAATTGTATTGAAGATTAGATAATAGAGACATATCTGGATACCCTAAACCTACTACTTATTTTCTTAAAATGTGTTAAATCTTTGGTTGAAAAATTACAGTCTGCAAGAGAATCCATTAATAAATTAACGTATTTTTGCATTAACCCGAGAGTCATTATATAGGATACACGACGAAATTGCCTGCCAAATTCAATTATGCTTGAGTGATTTGTAGAAAGATTATTCAACCCAGTGAGAGAAAGAGGTAGGAGGGACGGTGGTTGAAGCGGCGCGTCCTGTTGTTTACAGTATCAGTATTTTTATGTCAATTTGTCTATAAAGAGCATTGTTTTGTTGTCCTCTATATTTAAACAATTCATTATTTCCATAGACTGTTGTAGTAAAATCCAGGTATTTTGGAGAGAAGAAATGAGAATACAAGCAAGATTGTGGCAATGCAATGTTTCTTAGACCACCATGGACCTTACTCTTAAGTAAATTGGTAAACAACACCGTACCAATCCTGTTTGTGGATTTCTAAATCGTATTAACGTTATTACTACACGGATTACAGCAATTAACTTATTGTAAATTGACAAAATCAAAAAAGTTGAAAAAGCTTCAGCATTGTATGTACATGAAATTAAGTTAGTGTTTAAGCCAGTAATGTTTACAAAGATGCATAAAAGATAATCAGTTTATTCTGATCCTCCGAGCAATCATTTGTCTCAGCACTTTAGATATTGCAAATCTCATTACATTGAGCAGTGCCTAATAGCAAGAGAAATATCATTCACTCATATATCACTCTAAATGTGTTTGACAGACGGATCCCCCTTGTCAAAGAATTTAGTAAACTCCATAAAGAGATGTGCTACTCCTGATATTTTGTAAATGCTAGGTTAAGTGTTATGTAATAACCATTCTAATAATCTCAGATTGGGTGTTCTTTTTTCTGCCAAATGTACTACAAACAATAATTTATATGTCATAGGAGGTCTAACCTTTGATGGATATATTGCATTTAATTTTTATGTGCCTCTAAGCTATACATACAATATATTGCAATTCTTCAAAAACATGTTCACGTTAGTGTCTGATATAACCAAAAGGTTTACCATGCATATCGTCAACACCGCTCAGACATAAATACTACACATGATAGACGTCTTTATAGAAAGCATAAATATATAGTGATGCGCACACAGCACAGTTAGTTGCATGACTAAACTCTTAAATGCCAGTTCAAAGATCAATAAACATCATAGCGCCTATCACCAACTTATGCGAAAGAAAGTGAACGCATTAAAAGCCGAGCTGTCTTGAAAAAATAGTAGTTTAAAAACATAGACTCCATAAATGGACAACAAAAACTATATCTCTCCCCAACACGTGCAAACTCTGAACAAAATGCTACCTATAAGATCAATGGAGACAATATCTATTCGGCCTGTAACCAACAGTAGCTCTAAAAATATTCTAATATAAAGCTTAAGATGTACAATCGAAGCAGATTTATATATTTTTTAGTTTGAAACAAATCTTATTCTAAGAAAAATCCAATATTATTGCTTTTCAAGTTGGACATATTTTTTACATAAAGAAGGACAACAAGGATGGGCAACACGTCAAACGGGTACACCGCCTACTAACAAATGATTTCTGAAGCAAAAGACCCTGAACGGCACACACACATGCAACGTTTGAAAACTAACGGAATACAACGTACGATGTGCAGAAAAGGATAATGATGGAAAGGTAGTGCTAAATAAATTATTATAAAAATGGGGTCGGGTTGACAAGAAATCAGATAAACCATGGAGGTCGGTGGCACTCAATGTGGGCCCGCGCCGCCTTGCCACTAACTTTTAGGCCGGAAGTTGATCTAATTTTCGCCCGGCCAGACACATTTAGACTACCATTTGGCAAGAGAATTAGAAAATATGAGGCCCGGCGTTGACATGAGCGCCCAGATTAAGACTAAAATTACTGAGAGACAAATATAAATTACACCAAAAATCATTATATATTTATTGACTAATTTCAATATATTGGACAGCTCATTTAAAAAACTAGGTGACTCATAAAGAAGAACTTGAAATGCTCACACGTTGTATGACTAAAGGCTACATTTCTATAATTAAGACGCGGTTATTACAAAAATAATGAACTCCATCCAAAATAAAGGTATATAGTGTTTAAAAAACATGCAAAGAGATCGTGTATGCGCCGTAGGAATATACTTAAAAAAAAAATACTAAGTTTGATAGAATTAAAATATTTAATAAATAATTAATGTAATATCAACACACAACAACCATGAATATGCCGAATCACAAGAATAATCAAGAGAACCATGCAACTATCAATATATTATAACTCGAATTAATAACTACCGACTTTACGATATAGTGAATGTGACATTTTGACCCTCACGCGTACCGCGTAGACTAGTCCAAGGCGATAGGAAGGATAGTTTGATCTTACAACATTATCTCTACGAACCTGCCCAAAACAAACCTCACAATCCAACTCAAATGAAATCAGCGCATACCAATTAAAAACGAACTATGCAAATATTTTAAAGCTTTTAGCAGACGTATGGCGCTTCAACCCAATTCTATCAATATTTCCAATAGTTATAAACCTTTCAATATTAATATCTAATATTTATAAAAATAGAAACAAATTATTAAATGATAATTAATTTTCTTATTTATTTCAAACCGAAAGAATAAAATTATAGATCAATTCACCGAATCAAATAATATTACAAACTTTGTGACTTAGTACGTATAAATGACAAACCTAATGCCTCTTACCCAAAAAACTAGATCCCTATTTGTCACAGAAACACCTACATTAATTTGCCATAAAATCATAGATGTAAAAAAGACAGAAAATAAAATTCAATACGCCATCACACAATGACAATATACTCTCTCGAAGAAAAAAAACACGACTCTCCGGACACCATCTATAATCAAGGAACGTGACTACATAATTCTGGCACAACGCAACGCCAGACTATAATTAGTCGCTGTATCCGATGTGCAGCTGAAGATACCAACCCACAACTCTACAGAAACCCCCGTCTCTCTCGTGCGCCAGCTTCCCCAACTCATACCTTCAACACATAGCCCTAATACTGCGCTAGGCAATAACTGTACAAATATATTGCAAGGCGCTATGATCCTGTCTAATCTCTCTAGAGATAAAACTGAATGACGAAGGAAACCGACAAGCCTGTGGATATAATGTGACTCTTCAAGGTTTTGATACTATTCATATTACGACCTTTATTTCGCGCTCTGCCAGATTTGCCATATCTAAGATAAGTATTCTTAGCACTTTATCACTATGTGTAAAAAAAAGATATGTAGAATCACGATCAATTCGGCTATTCGGCTCGAAGACTCTCAGGCGCAAACCTCTTCGCTAAAAACACAAAGCAGCAACCAGAATCTATATACCAACAACTGTATGTGGAACAGTATACAATAGTTATTGCTCTTTCGTTTTGTTAGGTTTTTTACAGCGCCAAACTAACCACACCAGATTAAAAAGTAACAATGGCGCTTAAAAACGCGCGAAGATGATATTTAAGCCACGCATACCTCCACCCAGCGCTAGTCTGACAAAAATAAGCACACATCGAAAGAGGGGGAGGTGATCAGTTCATGAAACACGACCATCTCACTCTGCTACCTGGCTGACAAGAATAGCAGAGTGTACACATTACTACAGAAAGCCTATTAAGTCCCACCACTAACTGCATATACCACGTGCAGAGCTCACACCAACAACGTAGCAATGCTAAGACCACATAATACTTAACCAGAATAAAAGAAACACATCCACATCCGCACTCTTAAAATAAATAGACCATTACTTATCATACGCAATTAATATAAAAAACACAGGCATTGCATTACAATAACTTACACCAGCCGTGCAATAACAAATATAATTCATAATAACACACCATTACACATATTACGAAAGACAAAAGGACTATTAATCAAAAAGATCAAAGTAAAAATTAAATAATATATAAGCATTGAATAGTTAGGTCTACAATGAAAGGTCATTTACTATCTATAAACCAAATGACACGGAAGGTTTATTGTTGCTTCTCTGGAATAAAAAAAAAAATCATTCGTGAATTGCTCAGTATTTAAACAGGCGTTTCTGATAGTATGGTTTGTTTCAAGCTTGGTTTAATTTATCTCCACCATCATGAGAATAAAAAGTTTCTGCAATACAGAACACATTCTCTATTTGCTAACATAAAAACACACCTCCTCTATCACACACCATACACAACTATGCCGTCAACATGAGCAAAAAAACATGTATCCATATAATATACCAAAACAATAAAACATTATAAAGAAACAGTAAAACTTTAACAGTAACAGCCTCGACATAATATCAATATATACTCTCACTTGCTAAAGCCTTAAACAGCACATATGATGTTTAAATAACTATGTCAAAAAACCAAAGATAACTGACAACCAATACCAAGCTCTCTACAAACAAAACTTAATATCCTCAACCTATAATTACTCACATAAAAACAAAATACATAAATTTCAAAATAACCCGACACAGTTTTAAACCTATATTAACTTGAATTCGGACTATAGTAATACACAACGCGACAAAATTGACATGTCAATTTTTGTCTAATGTTGCAGAAATATAATAATAATATAAGTTATGTTGAAACCGAGAAAGATAAAGGTTTCTTCTTGAATCTGCTAAAAATATTTTGTCAATCTTCTGGAATGAAGTGATCCCTGGGAAAGATATGTAGATATATTTAAGGTTCGAAACTGTAACTTATCGCTAATGTGACTAACAATAAAGACACCGCGCTCTCATAACCGTCCATACATTTGAATACCATCATGGAAATTAATATACTTGATATCTGCCAAAGTAAAAAGTATTTGAGTATTGATGATATGTATGCAGTTTACATAAAACCATTGATAAGGGTTGATTCTTAAATATGGCTAGTGGTCGCTGATGAATAAAATTTAAATAATGTTTGCCCAGTGCAGTGCCTTTGGAAATGAGTTAATGGTATGTAGACAAAACGTACGAAAGTAATTTTACATTTAAAGGAAATATATGTTACATAAATACGTCTCTTGTACAAGTTTCTCTATTAAATACATTCAATGTGTGAGTATTAGAACAGCGCCGTAGACACAACATTCACATTCAATTTTGCTTTCAACACAAATTTGGCGAAAATTCATTACATAAGCGCTTGCCAGACAGGAGAACACAAAATATAAGATATAAAATGTAATAAAT
This sequence comes from Ruditapes philippinarum, assembly GCF_026571515.1. Taxonomy (NCBI): domain Eukaryota; kingdom Metazoa; phylum Mollusca; class Bivalvia; order Venerida; family Veneridae; genus Ruditapes; species Ruditapes philippinarum. The sequence continues at coordinate 111,698 of NW_026860476.1, forward strand.
AACAGTGTGAAAGAACATCACTTTGCTAATACTTATAGTTCATCTTGAGCATGAAATAAAAACATGCTCCCACGAGAGCGCTCAACATATAATATGTGAACAACTGAACATTCCTGATAAAGTATCCAGCAGTTATCTCGATACACTGTGACGCTAATGAAAGCAATTGAAAAACAATACCATGTTGTCGCTATAATAGCTTGACTAAAGTAATAAGATTGTTGCTTGAAAGAAAAAATAATTTTCGACGTTTAATAAGTTGGAAAACAACCACAATATACATTAATCCATTAAGAACGTCCAAAGCGGCAACATTTAAAATGTTGCAGACTCAGTTGCACGTCATATTTCAGCTTATGCGTACAATTTTGACCGGTGAAAAGTAGATTTATTTTTGCTGAAAAACTTAGCGAAGATTAGGAAGACAAACTTAAATCTAAAAATGAACGGGAGAAAATCGCAAACGTTTAATTAATATATTTACATGACAAGTAAACATTAACGTTTCCTAAGTAGGTCAAGCTTAAGGAAATGATTTAAGTAATCATCATGTATCAAGTAAACAGATAGTTTGAGTGAGTTATTTCTAATAGCTTCTTCATCAATTATACTACGAGGAAAGGGGACATTATCTAAACATCTAGCCTATATGATATCCAAGTTCATAATAGAAATGTATTTTACAGATGATAACATATTAAAATAGAAATAATAGCTGTTGCTACGGTTTTATTTTAGTAAATTAAATGAACATAACGGTATATATTATACTTTTTAGCCAGCTCTTATTGACTGATGTTAAAGCACCTAAACCGAAAAAAGTGACAATTGTTAAACGTTTGAGTTCGTTTTTGTTATAGAATAAATGTTTCCTATTATACCCTGTAAAATGTATGCTATAACAGGATTTTTATACAATTTATGTAAATTGTACAGTATTAATGTATTTATGTCTGGTTAGTATTGACATATAAAAGAGTGATTGCTCGCGTCAACTAATGTGAAGAATCACATTAACAGCCCTTAAATCGTAGACAAAGTATCGCATTCCTATAAAAACCTATCATTATCTACCATTAATATATATGCGTGATTAAACTTTATTATATGAAATCAAGACTGACAGTAACTGATAACTATATCTTGTAGATATATAAAATCTGTGAGGTTTTAGTTTGAATTACTAACTGAAAATGTCATATTGCGCTTCGTTATTTTTCGGGTAGCTAAGATCCATGAACTATTTAGTTATTTTGTCACATCACCTCAATAGCAGCTGTATGGTTATTAGTACAGGAAATGTGTCGTATGCCAAACAATCATCCTAAATACATGTATTAAAAAACGGTATTACACTTAGTAAATATGGAATTTAGTCGTAATTTAATTCAATCGTTAGAAACAGAAATTGTATTGGTTATATTAGAGACAATCTTGGATTATACTTATTCTTAAAATGTGACACATCTTGGTGAAAAATACAGTGAAGGGAGTCCATTAACGTATTTTTGCATCAACCCGAGAGTCATTATATGGGATACACCACAAAATTGCCTGCCAAATTCAATTATGCCGGAGTAATTTGTAGAGTGATTATTCAACTCAGAGAGAGAAAGAGGTAGGAGGGACGGTGGTTGAAGCGGCGCGTCCTGTTGGTTACAGTATCAGTGTTTTTATTTCAATTATTCTATAAACAGCATTGTTTTGTTGTCCTCTATATTAAAACAATTCATTTTTTCCATAGACTATTGTATTAAAATCCCGGTATTTTGGAGAGAAGAAATGAGAATACAAACAAGAATGTGGCGATGCAATGTTTCTTAGACCACCATTGACCTTACTCTTAAGTAAATTGGTACACAACACCGTACCATGCTGTTGTTTTCTAAAATTTGTATCAACGTAATTTACTACGGATTACAACAATTATTAAAGTAAATCGTGTGAATAAGCTTCAAGCATTTGTATGTGCATGAATATTTAGTTAGTGTTTAAGCAGTAATTGTTACAAAGTTGTTAAAAAATGTTCTGGTCCTTCGGAATCATTTGTCTCAGCACTTTAGTATTGCAAATCTATTACCATTGGAGCCAGTGCTAATGAGCATGAGAAATATTTTCACTTTTTCATTAATGTTTTAGAGGGATCACCCTTGTTCAAGATTTGTTCCTTAGGATTGCATATTTGCATATTTGTAAATGCTAGGTTAAGTGTTATGTAATAACCATTCTAATAATCTCAGATTTTAGCTTGAATCACATTTCACGATCGTGTGCCATTTTAATGACGATAAAGCATATACATGCACATTATAAATAAACATACACGTAAATGATATTCAAAAATGTCAGCATCTCCTGTGGTACAAAGATATGTAAGTTGCATAATGTACCTAAGATTCCTAGATAGATGCCTTATTTTTCTAAAATTTAGTAGTTCGAATCAAATTTGAAAAAAAAATCATTTTCTAATTGTCTCTAACCTATGCAGTGTTTGAACGGTTATTGTTTTATTATAATTGTAATGATTAACATGACTTTGTCTGATGAACATATTGACAATGTTTCTAGCAATCTTAGTATAATTTAAAAGTCAGAATATCGTTTGGTCTTTTACTTCTTTGCATGGTTAAATAACCTGACATTTAAAAAGACAGCTTTTATTCATAAAATTTGAAAATGATTCTATATAGTGCAATAAATGCTAGAATTGCGTTGATTTAGAATATTATGACCAACTGCAAGTCGATTTGGAACAAATTTACACTTTAATAGAATCACCCATTACTTGTATGAAATTCAATCAGTATTTTAAAACAGTTACAAGCAATTGCGAAAAGGAGAAAATGATTTGTCATTCTTCATAAAATGTTTTGTCTTTGGTCTTGAAACAGTTTGTAATTTAACGGCCATAAAGTTCAAAATATGTCTTGACGTATTTGGGTAATTGTCGGGTATTTTATTCTTATTAGATACGTACAACGTGTTGAGCGTTCCCTAGAGAACAATAAATCTGTCTTTTAAACGAAGAAAGTCTGGGAAACTGTTGTCAGTAGCTAGCACTTACGAATGTCTAAAATCTGTTTAAGTATTTTATGCATGCACAGTTTTACAGGAATAATAACCTTTGTATTTTGAGATAAAATTGGATACCTCTACGTCATCATATGAGCCGCGTCATGACAAAACCAACATAATGGGTTTGCGACCAGCATGGATCAAGACAAGCCTGCGCATTCGCGCAGTCTGATCAGGATCCATGTTGTTCGCTTACAAACTCTATAACAAGTAGAGAAACTGATAGCGAACAGCATGGATCCTGATCAGACTTCGCGGATGCACAGGCTGGTCTGGATCCATGCTGGTCGCAAACCAATTATGTTGGTTTTGTCATGACGCGGCTCATATATACATTTGTCTGATCGCGTATACAATTATTTGAAATATAAAAAATAATTCGATAGATTGCTGATGATATATTTTGTGCCCTTTAAGACCTTTTTATGTTCAAGGAAGAACAAAACGGCAGATGAATCATAAATTCTAGAACTATAAACGAATTGCTTCTCGTCATTTTACATTTATTCGATGAACAGAGAACACAAGAGTTATGTAAGCTATATTATCAATTTATACTCAGACATTTAAAATGTATCTTAATTCAACTTTTCATTTTGTTTAACAAGTATGTGTTTAAAAATGGGCGTAAGTTTTCATGCTCGGTTAGTCTGAAATATTCAGTACAGAACCCATAACTAATTTCAATTTAGCTAGAAACAATGTTTTTTGTCTTTAAAACAAAGAAAATAAAATCCTAATTTCATAATGTTGCAAACAGTTCAAACATGAAGTAAATAATTTCAACCTGTCTTATCATGTACGGTTAACCTTTTCTAAATGAACGTTTAAACTGATACAATATACTGAGTTAAATATTGAATATAGGCAAATAAGACACAGATGAAATTAAAAGCAGTCCTTTTGACATTGATGTTTGTGGGTTGGTAAGACATTTTTCGAGAGCATCCACGTATATGACGTGTGTTCCTTTACTTATCTGACAGTATCTGCAAATTCATACACAAACGTATTGGTATGAGCCAAATGTTTAGTTTGGTTGTTTTAACACCGAATTTTATCACATGTTAGGACATATCTCGGCTGGATAAGTAACATTTAATTACCGATTTCTCTTCGACTGACCGACTTTATATATCACGTGATTTCAGAGTCAGCAGTGGGCGACAAATGACAAAACAATATCAGAAATTCGCCTCGCCAGAGGAACGAACAAGCGACCTTGGATTACGAATCCAATTTTCTCCCCATCGGATCGGATTTTCAAAGACAACTAAAATTTAAAACATTACGATTTTTTTATATGTCTTTCTGTAATCGTGTAGCTTTTTGCATTGTTTATTTGATCATCTTTCTTTCGGGATGTTAAATATCATTCTATCATTCAGATGCTGTGTCCATGTTATAGATATGTGCTAGAACTGAATAGTTTTACTTCTATATATCTAGACTATTTCCATGACTTATTCCTTGTTTTAGCTTTTTACAATAACACAATCAGAGTTACAGTTTTAACCATAATATGTTGTATTATTCAGTTAAACTATAGCATAAGACATGTAACACAATTTTTTCCAATACAAAACTATGTAAATGCTATATCTAAACTACTTAGAGCACGTTTACTTTGTTAAATTTATCTATTTAATTTAGCTAAAGGAAACTTTCTTAGTTTTTCAATTTGGAACACAATGATGCTTCAAACAACTTATTTGGCTAGCACCAATATATTTTCAATGACTTTTTTATCCTTAATGTTGAACGGATCCCATATGGAAAGAAATAATATGTTTATTCTTGTCACGATAACGTTAGCTTTGTTTCATTTTACTTTGCATGTGTGACTCAAACAGCTGTATATCTCTGAGAGTTGACTAAATGAAATGGTAATAATATACACCAAGATCAGAAGTAAGGTCATGTGATATGAAACACATGTTAGCATCGATCACTTTAAAGGTTTATATAGTATAATGTATGTCTTAATGAGTATGTGAGTATTTATATGACCTCTTTGATATGATTAATAAGATTCCATAACTGCAATTGCAGAGCCAAACGACTTGTTTATTAGACCAAGTACATGTGAAAGGGCCTTAAATGACCTACATGTAATGTATTAGCTTAAGAGGAATTCAATGACCAATTTATCATTGTCTAGAGTACTTTAATATTTATTGTAATATTTCTTCCAAAATGCACTTGTGTCATACTTTTCCGAAATGTACTTGTATCTTCAATATTGACTGTAACAAAGATTTAGACATAATTTAATGTGCATTCAAAACCACAAAGATGCGTCAACAAATTTTTGTAAAGGCTGTAATAATTCATTTGCTGCTAAAATATTTCGCAAGTTGTTGATTGCGGTCTGTGAATATGAAATTAAATTTAAAGACTTCAGACTGCAATAAATGACAGTTTGGAAACTCTAATTACAAATGTTTTATCCTTAAAGATACAGCTTAACAGGTCCCACGAGCGCGTCCAACATATAATGCGAGTTTTCTCGTAAAATATTCTTCTATTAGCCAAATACACTTTGACACTAATGAATACTTACGCCTACAGTGCGTCAAAACAATACCACGTTGTCATTGTTTTGTAACAACTTAAATTTCGTTTGAATTGAAAGCCATGTTGATTTCATTGTCTTGACTGAATTTTCTTTTCGTCATTTCATAACAATAATATAAAACAACGATTACAGAATAATCCATTGAGGCAGTGAAAATCCAATGCACTGATATACCCCTCTCTCTCTCTCTCTCTCTCTCTCTCTCTCTCTCTCTCTCTCTCTCTCTCTCTCTCTCTCTCTCTCAGAATTAATAACCAGTTATAGATTAACAACAGTTGAATTAACTTGAATCTAATTATATATTTGATATAACTTTAGAGCTAGTTATTTGAACATTACCAATATTTTCGAAATTTATTTAAGATAGATATATTTTCGTCATTAAAGTTATTTTGGTTATGCTTTCCAAGCTATCAGACATCGATAATTTCCGTTTTGAATTTTGGAGGGTACGCTTCCAATTTAGATTCATTTGATTTTCTAATACCTTAGTAGTGATAGTTGAAATAATTTTTCATCCTAGTAATTGCAAATTTCCATTTGATACGCCGACTTACAACATGTATAAGAACGACCATCGTTAGCGTGTGTCGTCCAGTATCGTCCGGATTATATCTTCTATAAACATGAATGTATTTCATCATTTTTTCACAAAATCAATTTTTAATTTTTGGCTTGTAATATCTATGTTGTATTTTTTGTTATTTGTTGTTTTGTTTTATAACTTGTACAACTTACGCCGAACTTTAATTATATAGAAAAATGGGATAGAAGACACAAGTTGGAACAAATGGAAAATAAATACACATTTTAAAACAAATTTATGCAAAAAGCAATAAATCTTTAAAAAAAAAACTTAATAAGTGTAATTGCCTTTGAAATATAACTTTCCTGTAGTTTAGTTAAGGAAATTTCTTGAAATCCTGTTTTAATGTTTGCTCTTTGCCCTTTTCCCCAGCAAATAAACTTAACTCAAATATCGACTGTTGCTTTTCTAAATGGTATCATAATTGGCTCCTCTTTTATTGATTTATGTTATTGGAACAGCAAAAACACTAAAATGATTTCAAATCATCTTTTAGAAACCAGTATTAGACTTAAACACGATCATTTCATTAACGCTGTAAGTTCATGTCAAGAAAGAAATAAAATAAATTGTATAAAGTAACTGAAAACTTCAGAGCACATCAATGTTCGGATTACGCTGAAAACACTGTCGCCTAACCAGACTTGTTTTTGTATTCATATTTACTGAACCTTAGACTGAGCAATGATTTGTTAGGATGCATACAATTAGTTTGATTACGGTACCTTCTTTTCTTTACAGCGGGGTGTTTGCTTAAGTTTCATTGTCCTGCTGAATGTCCTGTAGAATGTCGTGCCAGCCGGGGGTTCGGTATAGTACGCTGTCGTGTACAGACCACGGGTGTCACCAGTGAAAGCCTTTAAAGGGTTAATTTTGATGCACAAAGTGGTGATTATCTACCTCTATGCAAATTCCGCAGAGGATTAGCCATAAATATGAATTTTTAGCCAAAGGTAGATCACTGAGAACCAAAATTTACAGTAACTTGAGAAACTATGAAAAGGAGGTAGCTCTTAAAAGAGATGGTTGTGCGGAGCAAAGGGCCTGTCTTTCAAGCCGTCACTCTGTGCCAGGGTCGTCCCTGCTACTCTCTTCGTTTTTAGTCAGGTTATTAGCAGCTGGTCCGCAGGTACAAATTCTGGTCACTGTTTATTTTTTTGCCATCGCAAATTCTTCAAATCTTCTTCCGATGCCCTGTGCCTTCTCATCTACTTGCACGTACCGAGGGGAAAAGAGAAATGTTGGGAAAACAAACATTTAATAGTAAGGTGAACATATAACACTTTCAATTGTAGCTCTTTAAGTTTTCCGTAATGCTTGCAGAAATCTTTTATGTTGCAATATTTTGTTGACGATATTTGTCATACACTTTGCAAGCATATCGGGTACAAGTGCAACATTTGAAACATATATACTAATGAAATCGGAAATTAAAACACAAAATAGCAAAAATCATTATCGGTGACCCAATTTTACCGTACAAAATTTATCTGATAGCACCGTCAAAGGCGTAAAGCTATTTAACTATTTCTACCATGTGCTTTATCTAAGTTCAAAATTAATTAAAAACTAATGCTATAGTAGAAATCATTGTTTGGTGGCATCTTATATTAGCATTATAGGTAATAAACAGTCAGCCTGCAAACATTTCACTTACCGAAGCCCAATTATTTTTATATTATACATGACTTCAAAAGTTGGACAGGGAAAAAAAGATCAATTATAATGTACTGACAACTGTCAACAATCAGCCTGTCCAGTGCACGCTTTTTAAACTACTAAGCGTTTAAACAAAACTCAATTTTAGCTGTGTCAAAATATCCAATTAGATGTCCCCCATCCTTTTATATCGTTGTTGAACCGCAAAGATCTTAGCATTTAAAGTCCCGCTAACACTAATATGATAAGTAAAGACGGAACACATTAATGTTAAAATATTAATTTATCAGACTATTCTCATTAAGTGAGTAATTTAAAATATATTTTCTTTGACTCATCACAGTCAAGATGTCTTTTACAAATTCTAGCGTTAATGATGAATTCAAAAAAGCTAACTTACAACATTGCAGATGTTTCTCAATTCAAAATTGTTTTAAATGTTAAATACTTCTTTAAAGCCGTAGCTTTGAAACGTGGACGGTAACGTGCACTTTCCAGTCCAGTCCATGAACAGGCTCAATCAAACCGAGATTGAAATAATTTTGATTTTATTGTTGTGGGCGTTCTTTAGTGACTCCATTTTTTCTCTACTTTACAGGATGTTATAACGGTAAATTTTGTTGTCTAACGTTTAATGGTAAATAAAATATTGAACCAAATAACGATAATTGCCTATAAAAAAATGTTCATTTTTAGTCAAGAAAGAAATACAACATGGTGCGTCATTCTTCCAGGGAATATTAAGCACTGTAATAATGGCGGTATATGGGTTAAACATGCAATCTAAGAGAGAAATTAGGAACGAACATGTAACAATATGCATGGTTAGTTTTATTTGTATTGTCTTTTTAACATACTTTATAGTAAAAAAAAAAGTTTAACATGAGTTATCTGCTAAGCTCTTTAACTACAATGCTTATATTGTATGATATTTAATCCTTTTATAAATAAAACATTGGTCCCGTTAATAGTAATTGGATGCATTTGGATTATATGCAATGTGCAGACTAATTTTGATAAATAAAAATGTTAAAAACAATGTTTGAAAATGAATCTATACATATCATGTTAGAAACGTTGATTTAAAAATCAAAATGTTGGACAGATGCTGAATATATGATTATAATGTCATTAACAGTTAAGCATAAAAAGTAAAAGCAATTATGTATCCATGAACAGGCGAAGGCAAACCGAATCTGCAACATTTACAATTTTGTCTTTAGGGATGCTGTTTTTATTCTCTTTTAGAAAAAAGCTCTTATTTTACCTTTCATCGAAGCTAACGAGACTGTAAAACTCAATGAGCATTTAGCATATCAAATGCAAATGTGAGGGATTTATGTATAAAGAGTTAATATATGATTTAACGTAAAAATAACATAAATATTACGACATTTTATGTCGTTTAGGTTATTTTCTCTTTAAAAAAAATAGAATAAAGAATATATATAAATACATTCATCATTTATACAATCATTGTTTGCTACATATTGGCCATATATTGTAGTGACCCACTTATTTTCCACTATTTCACAACTTTTTTTATAAGTAAGTGTGTAGTAAGTATGCTTTAATGCTGTAATGGTAGATTCTAAATTTAATCCTTCAACACGCGTCGAAACATCATTCTAGATATTCTAAGTGAGTATGTTTCTTTAAATGGATAGTAATACATGGATCTGTGCACATTGACCGAGCTTTTTGTCCCAGGTGTAATATATTCACCATTGAGATTTCCACTAGTACAGCTTCCATACCACCAACCGCCATGGCGACTGACTGCGCAGTTTAGGACACTTGTATCACGATCAGCGTCGTATGTCGAAAAATGTCTACCATTATCAGTTGATAACCCAAGACCACCTGTATATTGATTAAACATAGTTTTATTTATAACAATCATTTTGCATTAACGGCTTTCTTTTACGCGTGTTATCATTCTAAAGAAAATAAACAAGAAATAGATCTGTATGACAAAAAGATGTAAGTATATTTAAAAACATAGGTTAAGCATTGTCTATTTTAAAGCGTATGCTATAATAAATTATATTGACAGTGTCATTCGCACTCCGCGCAGTTTCTTGTAACGTTGCTCTCATTTAAATAATCAAAGTAGTCATGCAATAGTGTTATTTCGTCGTAGCACTGTTGTCACATTGGTAACATGATGTCAAGAAAAAAGAAAATCAAAAACTTTCATTGAAAATAATCATGATGATGATAATGATGATAAACTAAATTATAATGAAAAATAATTATTAAAAGAGAGACAGTGATATATATTTTGAATGTTTCGCCGAATACATCGCTATATATCATTAATTGATACCTGTGCCGTTTATATGAAGTGTATAATACGGGCTGTTGTCAAGCTGAAAGTTCTGAAATACTTCTTGAAATACTGTTCCGTCAGCCGCTGTCAGATCAAGTCTTAACTCTGATTTTCCTTGAGTAAGCATCTCGTAGATATACTTAAGGCCTTCATTAAAATGAATATTGAACGGAAAAATAACTTTATTCTTATCAACATATTTTTGAGACCGAAAAAAGATAATGTTAACCCTTTCGCTGCCAGAGGGTTATTTATTTATTGATCACCTAAGGAATTACTATATTATTAATTCATATAATTATTATTATTTGTTTTTAGTATTATAATAATTATATATGCTTCCAAATCTGCTAGTATAATAATAATTAGTGTCGATGGTATAATTATCTATATATATTTATTATTATTATTAAAATTATAATTATTATTATTATTATTATTATTATTATTATTATTATTATTATTATTATAGAAACGGCAAAAGCCGTTCATGTGGCAAATACGCCGAAAATAATAGGGACGGCATATGCCGTCCATATGGCAGTGAAAGGGTTTAACATTGAGTTATATCTTAAATAACTTGACTGAAGGTTACATTGAACTTATTCAATGAAATGATATAGCTTTAAATTAATCAAAACAAAGTATGTGTCTGTGGCACATTCGTTAATGTATTGAAGTCGTAGCTGTAAACAAATGTTGTAGCAAACATAGTATTCAATCTATTCAATTTGCAATAATAATAAGACATATAAATAGAATATACAAAACGGGGGCTAAAATCTTTTTAAACATTAAGCAAAATAAAAAACTGAACGTGCCTTACCTAACCAAAATTCACCATTGAGAGAACCGAACCCATTTGTGTAATCCAACAAGTTTCTGTAGAAGTCAACACTACCGTCAAAACGATATTGAAAAACCTATATAACAAGCAGAAACGATGCTTTATAATCTATAAATTACAATCAAAATAGTCTTGATACTTTTTCTTACAAAGATCATATTGTTGTACAGTTGTTCATGTTGTGAGGAAATTAGGGATATACCGTTCAATTTTAATTAATGTACAATGTCATGGTTTTGTTTGACTTGTTAATTTACTGTTTGCTATAATTCTTGAAAAGATAAAGATAATAAAGAAGGTTATTTTGTTTGAAATGTTAAAGATAATGTTTTAATAATCTTTGCAGATCACTGATAGAAATGCAGAAGGGTTCATATAAATGCATCGGCAATTTGACAATAATGTTTATCAAGATGAAAATCGAAACTAAGATTGAATGCGGAAGAATCACTGAAATTTCAGACAAATTAATGGCATCAAACAAGAAGAGAACGTATTTAACTGGGAAAAAAACATTATCGTTAAATTAAAATTTTGCTTTTCATTTTTAGAATGTTAAATATTGAATTTCTACTGATTTTTGCTATAATTGACAGAAACTTGGTCATTAATAAATGGATCATATTCTTACTTGGATATAAGAACCTTTTGGACAAGGCATTCTGAAAGTTTGACTTTCTTTGACCTTGAGCGTAAAAATTACCGTCAATGTGTAATTATTGAATTTTGGTTAAATTGCCATAATTTTATCATTTATGTACGGATTTGATTTTTGCTTGGGCAAAACAAAATTGGTACCAAGGAAACATATTGAATAAAATAGATGTGACCTTTAATTGCCCTTGACCGTCAATGTCAAATCGATGAAATTCTCTTGTTTTATGCTGTAAATGGCTATTACTTTGTTATCTATAAATGGAATGACTTCATATTTTAACATTACTTTAATGTCAGGGCCTTTGTGTATATTAAATTCAAATTGACCTTGACTCATGTATGACCTTCACCTTGAAAGTCGAATTATTAAAGTTTCACTGATATTTTGCTATAATTAGCTGTAAATTGGTAGTTAATTATGGATTATCTTCATACTTGAACAAAACAACATTTTGAATAAGATCTTATAAACCTTGAACTGAATCGTGAGCTGAAAATGGCTTGTCTAATTATTGAAGTTTTAGTAAGTTATAAGTTTGTTGTTTATGTACGGATTTTATTCATATGTGGACAAAACAACCAAAACATCACACGGATATATTGAATATTTTTTCATCAATTTTCTTTTTAAAGATAAGTTAAAAGCATTTTTTTTGTTTTCTTTTAGAAAAAGTAAAACATAATGAGCGTTGTCTTCACCAGCCTGTGTGTGTGTCTTCTTCACAATTCGAATAATCATTTTTGGAAAAACGGAGTGAGAAAATTATTTGAAATTATGCACACACGTTATTGGTCAAGACCTTCATTAAACTATTTTCAGATTCGTCAAGTAAAAAAATACCTTTATAGATAGGCTTAACACCACATATTCATTCCTATAGATCAAACTGTACTATATAAATGCATTTTCTTTTTATTTACTACATGTATGTCCGAGAAATATTCTCAGTGTGTGTTAATAGCATTCCCTCAAAACAATCAAATATCCTTTATGTATCACTAGTGACTTTAAATGTATTCATTTTCATACCTAGCTACATGACAATACATCCGATGTTAGCTTAGTGAAATATAACTAATAATTATACTAACGCTTCAATAATTAGTTTTAATGTTCAAGATTTTAAACGAAATGTTGAAAAAAATTGCTGAATGATTGAAAGAAACAAATATTAACCGTCCATCCTCCACCGTCCGTACTGAAATCACAGACCACAGGCAAAGTTAAGTTTGTTTTCCATAGTGTAACGTTGTAGATTCCATTGTTTTGTTTTCCCAATAGCTGTTTAATGTCTGAACAGTCCGTGTCTAAAAGAAATAAAGTGTTCTATTCCTCATAAATATATTCAAGCAACCAACAATACCTAATAAAACTTTCATCTAGTATGAAAAATATGTGGTTCTTTAAAGTTTTTATTTTCATTGCAATAATCAAAACATTTTCTTTATATAAATTGATATTTAAGTGACTCCTGTTATATTGGATCAGGTAAACATGTATATAATAATTATATCTATACTTGATCGGACTGAAAAATGATACAAGAGTACACAAGATGAATAAGCAGGAGCCACTAACATGGGAAAAAGTCGAAAAAAAAACACGTTTATGTGCACCGGCCTGCTGTAGTTATATATATATATTGTAAATAAATGCATAAGCTTAGTTTTTGAAGCTTTTCGCGGCGATCTTTCAGATTGCACTTCCAGTAAAGATTTCGCCTAATATTCCCGTCAAATTTAGAAGCTATGATACTTGATGATACGTCAAATTGAATTAAGTTTATAAGTTGTTAATAGTTTGAAGTATACGTTGAAAAAATATCGTGGTCAAAGGTAAAATTTGACTTAAATTTGATACCGGTTTCACATTGAGTTTTAACGTTTTAGTTGTTATATTTTTTAATAAAATTATAATTATTTTTACTTTTTATTACTATGCATGTGTAGATAACCTCTATTAGTTATATTTGAATCCCCTTCCTTTATTATTCCGACTTCCAGTAACATAATATTCAAGATGGCAGATATTTTCCTGCTCAATTCTAAAATGTGCACTAAAGATCACTATAATATCTTCTTTATTACGTAGGGTAAACCCTTTAAATGTATCAGTGATATAAGTTCATTTATAAGATAGATGATTATATATTAAACATTTTATTAAAGGTCATTTAATAAAACATCCTATTTTTAAAATTAGGAAATAGATTTTTTATTTTGAGTGCCTCTGTGGTGTAATATAGCACGGTATGGAGTTCCGATGCGCAGTAATATATTCACGAAGACCGTAGGGCTGAGTGATTAATTACAAACATCGTGCTATATGTAAAACACAGAGCACTCAAAATCAAGATGAACTTGTCAAGAAAAATATAGTTGGACTATATTTTTGGTGGTTAACATTTGTTTTCGCTTCAGAATTTCTAATGGAAACGTTCTTGAGGGCTGTTCCAGACGGTTAAAAAAATCTCGTGAAATCTACCGTTTGCACAAACGCTGATAAAATTTGTATGTGTTTATTTCATTTCTTGTATATTTTTGAAGAGAAATACAGTTTATTTATAGTGAAACAAAAGTGATATTTAACTGTTTTGCAACATTGAAATAGCGACGGTTTTGCAGGTCCTGTCTGTCGCTGCATGAGGACGTCACGTAAAAAAACAAGTTCGGATTTATTTCCTAAGTTATACCATTTTTATTCTATTTATTCTTTTTATACATGACAACGCTAAACAATTTAAAGCTATAAATACTGACATAATGTTGCTCCTTCGCAAGCTCTTATTTCTGTACTATTGCCTTCACAATCTTCGGTAAACACATTTTTTGAGCATGTCCTATTCCTAGTTTGTACGCTTCGGTGGCTTTTTACAAAACAGTTACTCCATGTCTGCCAGTCTGTCCACACTCCTATACATCAATAGTAAATAGCTGATTTGAAATTATTAAAGAAAAAATCAAGACTTGAGTAGTAAGGAGTGTAACAAATACTTTTACGATTACTTTTTATTAATCGAAGCTACTGTTTATCACTGTGTATAAACATATAATTACAGTATACAGTGTTTTATCTATATTAATAAGATTTATTTATCGTTTCCGGTTAGTGATGTAGTTTGTCAATATCTTCCTAGTTTGTCATATTGTTCTTGGTTGGTATTTATTGGGTTTTTTTTTCATTGGAATATCGTTTTTAATTAAATGATATAAGCATAGGCATATTTCATCGTCATGGTACATTATTGAAATTCAAGCAAAAGCATTTTTTTGCATGATTCATGATAATGGTTTTTGTCTGATGTCATTATAAAAGTGTACGACACAAATTTCAAAAATGGAACCAACAAACTGGTTTATTACCTGCACACAATCTATTGTAACATAATTCATATTCAGTACTGTCACCAAAACAGTGATTACCAAAACGCTCTGGGCGAGGATTTGTACACAACCTTCTTCGATTCCGCATACCTACACCGCAAGATACAGAGCACTTTCCCCAAGTCTCCCATGAAGTCCATCCTCCATGCACTGATTGATTATAAAGTATTCGTGCATAGGCATTGCGATACATTTGCTACATTGACTATATCTATTCAAAATTTACTCAATTACTAAATTATATGAACTAAAGTTATTCTCAATTTCTAACGAACTAACACAATTTAAATAAAAGTGTGTTTAGTAACCTTTGCCGTGGTACTGTAGCAAGAGAGATATCTTACAGAAAGGTAGGGAAAATAATTGTATTTATATATCTGTAATAATATCATTAGAAGTATTATTATTGTTAAATGTCAATGTAAACTAAAATTTAAAAACGGTTGAGACCAGAAAGCTTGACAGCATACTTATGTGGGAAAAGTTACATGTGATGTAGAAAGGAAAGTTGATTACAAAATTGTAAGCAAAACTGATAATTTGTTTTTCCGTGTTGTTTCTTATAAAAAATTTATATCACATAATTCAGTTTTGTAATTACCTGGACATAACTTCAGTTTACATGCCTTCATTTCGGTTCCATTCCCTGGACAATCAAGACCGCCATTCTTTGGCGATGGATTGGTGCATGAGCGACGACGTAATATTGAACCAATTCCGCAAGTGACGTCACATGACGACCATTGCGACCAAAGAGACCAACTTCCATCAACTTCAATTTCGCAAAATATATAATATAGTCACAATTAAGATAACATTGGAGGATTGAAAACAAATGTCATCTTTTTTGTTAAAAAATCTCCGGGTTTTTTCTTTAATATTTGTGCACCGCACGATTTTCTCTTTCATTGGAACAATGTCGTTTATCAATGTGTCAAATGGTCATAAATCTATTTTTTTATTTCATATGTTCATTTTATTTTTTAATTGCAAATAATTAAATTTGAACGCATAAGTAAATTAGATAAAATCACACATAAAATATACCTATCAATTAAAAATGCATTATAGGGATCTTGAAATGAATGTGATCACTTGTTCGTCAAATATTGTAAAATATTGTCTTTTGTAATACGTTTTAGATTAAAAGACAAAAAAGGCAAATAAAGTTAAATATCACCTACCAAGGTCACACAACTCGCAATATTTGGGGCACATTTTCTTTGCTTCTCTTGCAATTTTGCAAATGCTAAACATAGAGTTCAATCTAGCACAATCAACCGATTCATCATCTTTACACAATGAGTCTGAAATTTTGAATTATGAACACTTCACACCTACTTTTAAATTGAAAGCACGATCTACAAACAAAATAAAATATAAAACACCAGCATGGGCAACAGGTTATGTTACGTTGAAAAACAAAAAAGATAAACTCATTAAAATAACTTTATTGACATCTCAAGTTAGTTATAATTGTGCACTTAATTTTACTGACGTCTTTTATTCCTGACTTGAAAGGAATAGAATAATGAATGAAAAATATCATTTTTGTCGTTTGTGAACAAAATAGATTTGAATACAAACATTCTCAATATCCATTGTATCCTAAATGCATTAGAGTAAATAAATGGCTCAAAGTGTAAAAAGAACATTATTTCATTTGTCTGATTGTTTAATTTCGGATATTTAGCACTTACGTGAAGGATATTCACAAATATCTTTGTTACATCTGTCTTTCGAGCAACATTCGTAGCAATAACTTCTTTTGTCAGCACTCATTTTCAAAATTTCTGAAGCATTTCGAGTTTGTGCGAACTGGCCACAATCCTGAAATACACAAAAAAGGATATAGGTACTATTTCAAAAGTAAATAAATTTATGTTAATGTAAAAGTAAAAGAATCACAAAGCTTATTTAAAAGCATTCATTTTAAAAAAAGACATCCAGTACATTATAATAAAGTCTCTACTTTAAAAAGTTTTCACTCGTGCTACTGTAAGCTGTAATAATATGAACAGTCATAGCAAAAACGAAAGAAAATGTCTAGTTAATGGCAAAAAACGAACATTCTTTATAATTTAAAATTAAATGTAATTTAAATATCACCTTTTTGTCAATACAACCCATGTCAAACTGAACTTGATTTGTAAACTCTCGCTTTTTGAAACAAACCTATAAATTGGATAGACAACTAATGAATAAAAATAACGACATTGTTTTAAAAGTTCATGCTTAGTCAAGTGTAACCATGATTTCATTTGTGTTTGAAGAATTATATAATTAACTGTATTTGTAAATCTCATACATTTAGCATTTCATCACGACAACATATGTTCGTCTTCCGCGGTATCAACTTTATAATAACTTTTTAATACTGATTATGCGTATTTCTATTTTTAACTTAGGGCGTTCGGTGCTAGTTGGTTAAGGTTGTTGGCTTCAGGCCACTTGATTCGCAGCGCTGTTACTTTGACGACGACTTAAAAACCCTGATGTATCCCTTACCGCTGTGGGTTCGAATCACGTCAGGGACTTCAGGCTAATTTTATTTAAGGAAGCTATCTAGCTAACATACGGAACTTCGTTGGTGTTCTACCTAGGTGTACGTTCGTGCCTGAAATAATACGTAAAGGCTCCTGGGGGTCTTCCTTCACAAAAACACATAGAACGTCGCCAACTGACCTTAACAATGTTTGTGCAACGTAAAACACAACCAAAAATATTTAAAACAAACAGCTAAAACTATGTTGGCTGATTTTTTCCATTCGTGTTTTCGCCCCGGGACCCACCCAAGCGAATAGTCGAGAATTAACAAGTTAAAATGACAGGGGCGCGGAGCAAAAGTACGCTTATTAGCGGGGGTTCGGGGCGAAGTCAAATATAGAAAACGCCGCCCCGTTGGGGCATGGTGCAAGATTTAAGAGATAAACGGCGAGACGCGAATGGAAAACACGCTTATTAGCGGGGGAGCGAAATAAAACTTCGCCCCACCAACAGCTAATAAGTGTTTTTTCGCTGAAAATTCGTCCCGCTCTACCGCTAATGAGCGTGTTCTCGTTATGCACCCTACCGGTATACTTCTTTCCTTAAGTCTACCTTCGCGCCCGCGCGTTTTAACTTGTTAATTTTTTGCTTTTCGCTTGGCGAAGCCGCGGGACGAAAACACAAATGGCACAAATCAGCCATCATATAAAACAATGAAAAACATGTCAAAAACGATTATGTTTACGATAAGCTAACAAAAGGACTCAGAACACCATCTTTCTTAAGGGAAAACTATAATTATATAAGTATTTCACCTGTCCGTCTCTGCAGGTCTCTGCAGCTGTACATGCATCTAGATTAACAGCATCAGAACAGCTATAGCATTCTAAGGAAGCTTTAAATAAATCAATAACAGTAAACAAATCCACACTTATGAATAAGAAAGGACTAAAACAATTTTCAAAAGTTATTATCAAATCAAAGATTTAAGATTGTCATCTTTTTAATCTAATCTATTAAATCAAAAATATTTGCAGTCCAGCATTAAATCTGTACGATTAATATAATTTGTGTTTTCCTTTAAGTTCTGGCTGACTGAACATATATTAGATTTATCCCTTGAAGCATCCTTTTAATTTCAATTGTTCCCTTGGGTAGTTTATAATTATCTTATTTATGCTACATGTCAATGTAAAGTTAACTATAAAACGCATAGTTATCAATTTAATATGGATGTTTTTTTTATTCGGATAGAAGTTTATGATAAAATTTTAATTTAAACACATTTGAGAATATTTTCAAATGGATACAGTTTACATGTTAAAATTGATTAAATGCAGAACTATTTATTTTTCTCATCATTCTGTAAATGGTGTCTTGAAAAGATATCTACGGAAGCTTATCAGGGTCTCCACTTATCTAAACGTTTCACGTCATGTCAACTTGTTTCTTCTCGTTTTGACCAAAAACATTCCATGAAGACGTTATAATTAATACGTAATACATAACACATTCGATGAAGACGTTATGATTAATACGTAATACGTAGAAGTTTTTAATCATTGCAAATAAATTTTGTTGAATTACGTGAGCTATTTGTCAATGCGAGTAACGTCTTTGCGTCTTACTAAATATTTCAGCAAAGTCGTGAAAGCAAGAAGTTCGACAGGATTTTTGTCGAAGAGACAAAAGCTTCAAGCATATCGAGAAAAATTCAGTTGCAATGCCTAAAAGCTTCTCATCTTTGTCAGTAAATTTTATTGAGAAATGCAAAAACATCTTATCAATGCGAACAAAAATAAGTCGTCTAAGCGCAAAACATCTCACCAACTGTAGGCCCTGATACGCTTCCGTAGATATCATTTCTTTAAGATTATTCAATGTAAATCTTTTTTTAACTTTATGTCTCACCATCGTTGTTAAATTAAGGAGAAACTTATCATTTGGTAAATACTAGCTACTTAAAAAATATTATGGTTAATTTCAAACTGGAACAACAATAACGTACCTGCATGACTGATTGCAGATAACACAACCAACAATGAGCAACCTACAAAGATAAAGAGGGTGTATATTTTTTAAATTATGAAAAGACTATATATCCTTAATAGATTTCTATTCTTACTTTAAAAACGTCCATTTTCTTTGTTTGGTTTTAGAATATGATTCAATCTCACAGCAAAATCTTTCTTTTAAATAGAACATTTATTTCCTGCTTTGCATTTTTAACCGACAATAAGTAACAGAAAGATCATTGAAACACGAGGCTATCTGATTTGTATGAGATAAATCAGATTGCCGATGTTTTGATGTTCATTCTCTTTTGTATCATAGTCAAACATAAAGACACGTTCCCTGTTGTCACAATATGAAATCCAAGAAAAAAGTAACCAATGAACGAGCATCTGAATATAAAATTTATGTCGCTTTCCCTTTCTCTGCCGCCACATTAAGTAAACTCCAGCAAAATGAGCCAATCAATGGACATGCTCTGGAGAGCGGGTAACTAATATCTGCACTCCAGTTATGTATACGATTTAACTATGACTCATTTTCAACAGAAGGGTCCCCAAACTATGATACAAGTACTATTACATTCAACTTGAAACTTTTAAACTTATTCAAGATATGTTATATTCATTATTAATTGATAACATGAAACAATCATGTAAGAATTTAAAAATTTGGAAATAAAGGAAGGCGACCTATTGCAGAAACGTTTCTTCTCTTCATTCGAGTTTCTTGACGGCTTTGCATTTTCATTGCTTTCATATTAACTGTAAACAAAACAACATTAAAATAGCATGTAAAAAGATGGAATGGTAGAAATGACCATAGAGTATGGTATATCACCTCATGGTATAATTCCTCGCATCCGAACTATCACTGCTTGGGATATATATCATTTCTTAAACATCGCACATTATTCTTTTTATACTGCATAATAAGTAATAATAATGTTTCCAAAAGAAACAACGGCAAATAGGTGTCGAATTCACTGAGAGAATATGTTTAAACTATTTTAAATTAAAAATGCAAACGTTGGTTTACTTTTGAGACAAATTCAGTATATAAATAAGATAACACATAAAAGGATGATTTTTTTTTGTAAATGTACATTTCAAATAAAACTCCACCTAAAACTTTGAGATTTTACAAATATTTGCCAATTGTTCACAATTTTAAACCAATACAAAGATTTTGATTATCGTCTACGTTATTGAAAAATATTTCATACAGAATAATATAAATATGCGGAACAGACACAACTTAAGCTCATAAATACATTTTTTCTATTTCTACCACTGTTTCTCTGGATAAGAAGTACATGAAAACAAATAAACGGCAACTAACTTTTATAATAAATAAAATGAAATCAACTACGGTAAATGACATACCTGCTGTACACATAATCCCCACAAATAATAAATGTAAAAGGAAGAAGGAAGATAACAAGTTCTTACGTAAAGCTTTTGTTCTTTAGTCAACCAATAAAAAGAAAAAATGGACAAACATACATGACAATTCATTTTATAAGGTTAATGTGTGTCTCCAACTTAACACAGACAAAATGCTAAGAATTGAACGACACACTGCAAACAGCTTTATAAGTTTGTTGAAAGTACTAAATTGTTAAAATTAAATGCATTTTTCTTAAATAAATTAGCAAATTATTGTAAAAAGCATTTTTGGTTTTTGAAAATGTTAATCAAACCTTTTGTAAAGTGTCAATCTAGATTACGCAAAACATGTATGTATAATTAAATATTGTGTATAACGTTTAGTATAATTTGATAATATATGATTCTTTATGTAAACGTCACATTACTTCATATATGTAAAATGTACGTATGTTACGTGAATCAAGTAAATGTTAGGCAAATAAAGTTTGTATTTTGTTCTGTTTATATAACCAAAGATTTATGTCTCCTTTTACATATATCCAAATACAAAGATTTCAACACATGATGATGACTACACATGATGATGACTTATGACAATCAAAAGGATATGAATATATGTTTCTGTTGACTTTTTATATACAGACGAGATAATAAAATGCATCCAAAAACATCAACCGAAAGGAATTACATATACTGAAAAATTAAAAATTAAATTTTCGACAAAAGTAAATGACTTCAACTTTTAATTTTGATACCCTATCTACGGAAGCTTATCAGGGCCTACAGTTGATGAGATGTTTTGCGCTAAGTCGACTCATTTTTATTCGCATTAATAATATGTTTTTGCACATCTCAATAAAATTTACTAACAAAGATGAGGAGTTTTCAGGCATCGCAACTTACCTTTCACGATATGCTTGATGTTTTTGTCTCTTCGACAAAAATCTAGTCTTCGTGATTTCACGACTTTGCTGAAATATTTAGTAAGACGCAAAAACCTTACTCGCATTGACAGAAAGTTCACGTTATTCAGTAAATGTTTTTTTCGCAATGAATGAAAACTTCAACGTATTGCATATTAATCATTGCGTCTTCATGGAATATTTTTGGTAAAAACGAGAAGAAACAAATTGACATTCGTGAAACTTTTAGATAAGTGGAGGCCCTAATAAACCTCGTACCTATCCGTTCACAAATATAGACAGTAGTTGTAAGACAGCATTTTTCTATTTGACTCTTTTTCTACGGAAGATTATCAAGGCCTCCACTTATCAAAAAGTTTCATGTCATGTCAACTTGTTTCTTCTCGTTTTGACCAAAAACATTCCATGAAGACGTTATGATTAATACGTAATACATAAAACATTCTATGAAGACGTTATAATTAATACGTAATACGTGGAAGTTTTTAATCATTGCAAAAAAAATTTGTTGAATTACGTGAGCTATTTGTCAATGCGAGTAACGTCTTTGTGTCTTACTAAATATTTCAGCAAAGTCTTGAAATCAAGAAGTTTCGACAGGATTTTTGTCGAAGAGACAAAAGCTTCAAGAATATCGAGAAAAATTCAGTGGCAATGCCTAAAAGCTTCTCATCTTTGTCAGTAAATTTTATTGAGAAATACAAAAACATCTTATCAATGCGAATAAAAATAAGTCGACTTAGCGCAAAACATCTCACCAACTGTAGGCCCTGATACGCTTCCGTATTTTTCAGACGACGGTACATTCGATCTCTTTGTGCTATTTTTGTATCGTTTATTTGTAAAAGAAAAATGTATACATGTAATATGCATATCGTATTTACTTTCCTTCTTCCTTCTCGATGTTTCTCATTTTCTTAGGACAATAGAATTGAAATGTTACATTGTTAACTTAAAGTACTTGAGATATCAACTTAAACTTCATGGGGTAATAGATCTCATTAACGAGGGGTTTGCAGTGATAACTCTATCCGTCATTTATTTAGTTATTTTTCCTTTATTATTTTCCATGTAAATTTTGTATGGAACATTACTCGAAAAGTATTTGATATATCGAATTGAACCTTCATACGTGAAACACGGATGGCAATTCTCAAAACGGGCATGACAAATACATAAATAATATTAAAGAAAAATAGAAGATAAAAAATTAAACCTCCTGGGGTCTAAAACCCATGACCCTCTGTTTCTGTGCAGTTGACAGTAGTTCTAGCCTATTTGAAAACTCTTCAAAACGGAGGTAATGCATGGAGAGGGTTATACCTTAAATCCCTTCAGATCATGCAAATAAGATGTAAAATTCACGCAACTGAATTCATCTCCAGTTGCAATTTCCGAGAACACTTGTATTATAATTATAGTGTAGAATACTGTAAATATTACAATTGCTTAATAAATTTGTGCCTGTCTCATAAATAATAAGCATGGGCTTCATCCTTGCAAACATTAAACATACATACAAAACAATGTAAAGGCTACACTACGCATGTGTTGTGTTTAAAAATGCAATTTATGTAAATAAACTGAAAATACCGCTCCTATACAGCTTGAATCGCTCGAGCGAACAATGAATGTACAAACCGGTTTTGTATCGGAAACACTAGTACAAAAGAACTAATCTATGTGTTGTAACGATTAAAGACGAAATACCGGTAGTACAATGTTCTTTCCCAGCAGAACGTCTAGAAATAACAACTAAACTCCAAAATGCAATATACGGAAACGCTAATATAGAAATCAAACGACAAGTAAATGAGTGACAGAAATAATTCAAAGTATTGCCCTGTCCTGTTTTTGTTTGGGGTACACTGGTTCTTGTTGCTGGGTCGTATGGGGGTTGCGTTCATTGAACGCCGCCTTTCCTTGTTGATCTTGTTTATCATATTTAATGACAAATGTTCTGATAAACACACAACCGTCTCTCAAAGACTACACATTTAAACACTAACGATATGGATATTTGCTTCTCTTAAGAATCCGTGTCTTTTTGGATACGTTCAGATACACCTGTTGCATTAGCAACTGTGATGGTCCTACTGGCTCTAAATGAATATGTACCTTAATTACTATCCGATATGTACAGTCAGGTGCAACTAATTTCAACTTGAACTTGACACATTCTTGTGTCATACAATAGGTTAAGCTATTATTGTTATTTAGAGTCTTTTTTGTAATTGGATGATGGGTTCAATAAAAATTAATTTGATGGATGACAATGACAAATTTGCTTTTGAAACATATCTTTTAAACATATATATAGGACAAACAAACAATGTTCATTTAGAAAATACAATTTCTAGGCCGAAATGGTAAGTTTTTCTTTGAGTAACCATGAACACCGCGTAATCTGAATTAAATACAATAGCCTTACAACGTAAAATGTGATAAACAATATCAACAAGGAAGGCGGCGTTCAACGAACGCAACCCCCACACGACCCAGTAACAAGAACCAGCGGCAAGGAGCCCAGGAGGACATCAAACAATAAAACAGGACAGAGCGCAAGGGAGAGCCCGGACTGGTCAGTCGTCCATATTCATATTGTGAGCCAATTTGATACCATAGTTTGAAAAAAAGAATGGTTTTACATTCATCCGATAAATTTGTAAAGTACATGGCGACCGAGCTGGCAATGTTCATAAATGTTCTTGCTCCACATGTACAAAAGAAGATTTTTATTCTGTCAAGGTCTTGACAGATTTTGATTGGACTAAATGTTCAGTCATATAATCTGCTACATTATCATCCTCTCTTTTCTTTTCCTTATGGTGTTAATGGTGTTTGATATTTGAGAAGTTTAGCTTAAGCTTTTACAGTATTGTTATGTTTGAAGCTAACATGAAACCCTAAAATATGGTCGCTCAAGGTGAAACTTAAAAATTTGTTTGCCAAGTACATTGCCTTTCAAATGAGGTGTTTCTATGTAGACCCATTTAAAGTACGAAAGAAATGTATATGTCAAGAAAACATATCTTGTATCTTGTTCAAGATAATTAAATACATCCACGTTGTGAAATCAACGAAGACACGAATCAAATTCACATTCAATTTTGCTTCAACCAAATTTGGCGACTTGCAGGCAGGGAACACAATGTAAGATATAAATATGCAATAAATAACAATGTCTAGTAATTTGTCATTTAAGATCAAATAAAACAGCACCCACGAGAGCGCTCAACATGTTAAATGTGAACATTCCTGATAAAGGATCCAGCAATTATCTAAATACACAGTGACGCTAATGAAAGCAATCGTCTGCCTTGCTTGAAAAACAATACCATGTTGTCGCTATAATAGCTTGACTAAAGTAATTAAATTCTTGCTTGAAAGAAAAATCTGCTTATTTTATATTTCTTTAGTAACGATTATTTCAACGTTTAATAACAAAAGGAAGTTAAGAAACAACTACAATTACAATAGACATCCACAAAGAACGCCCACAACGGCAAAATAAAAGGTTCCCCATATATTTCAGCTTATGCGTACAATTTTGACCCGTAAAAAGTAGATTGTTTCAATTGCTGAAAAACTTAAGGAAACTTAGGAAGACACACTTAAATCTAAAAATGAACAGGAGAATATCGCAAACGTTTAATTAATGTATTTACATGCTAAGTAAACATTACCGTTTCTCAAGTAGGTTGACACGCTTAAGAAAATGAATTATATAATCATCAAGTAAACAGATAGTTTGGGTAATTTATTTGTAATAGCTTCTTCATCAATTATACTACGAGGTAAGGGGACATTATCTAAATATTCAACCGATATTATATCCTAGGTCATAATAGAAATGTATTTTACAGATGATAACATATTAAAAAAGAAATAATAGCTGTTGCTACTGTTTTATTTTAGTTTTAGTTAATTAGATGAACATAATGGTATATATTATACTTCCTTAGCCAGCTCTTATGGACTGTACAGTATTAATGTATTTATGTCTGGTTAATATTGACATATAAAAGATTGATTGCTCGCGTCAACTAGTGAATCACATTAACAGCTCTTAAATTGTAGACAAAGTATCGCATTCCTATAAAAACCTATCATTATCTATCATCAAATATAGGCGTGATTAAGATTTATTATATAAAATCAAGACCGGCAGTAACTGAT
Source organism: Ruditapes philippinarum (assembly GCF_026571515.1). NCBI lineage: Eukaryota > Metazoa > Mollusca > Bivalvia > Venerida > Veneridae > Ruditapes > Ruditapes philippinarum. The sequence goes on from NW_026860476.1 coordinate 137,809, forward strand.
AACTATATCTTGTAGATATAGAAAATCTGTGAAGTTTTAGTTTGAATAACTAACTGAAAATGTCATATTGCGCTTCGTTATTTTTCGGGTAGCTAAGATCCATGAACTATTTAGTTAGTTTGTCACATCACCTCAATAGCAGCTGTATGGTTATTAGTACAGGAAATGTGTCGTTTGTCAAACAATCATCCTATCAAAATAATCATATCTGACTTTGTTTCATCACTGACCCAAAGAATAATTGGGAATTTTGCCAGACGTACGTTCTAAATCGTTATGTTATAAAGAATGATCTCTATGAATAAATGATATACCAAATGAAATGAAGTTATATCAACAAAGTAGAGTGAAGCCTCTCTTCATCAACTCCCCCCCCCCCCCACTAGACTCGCCCTTTCAACAGACATACAGAACCACCAAAACTCCACATTATTCTCTTATGAAAAGGATAATTCAGTTGAATGCACTGTTATATAATAAAAGAATAAAAAGGAAAAGGAATGGTTCAAGGTCATATATAGTAACCTCACCTCCCTCCCCGGTAAATTCGTAAGAAGATAAAGCAACACTGTAATGCATCGGGCTGCTTTGGTCATCATTGAAACTAGTTGTTTCTCTGTAAGTATATGAAAGTTAAAAAGCAAACCTATACATTAAAAAGAAATGACATTTTGCCTTCAATTATAATCTCTCTCGTGAATTTACTTCCAGTAAAGGAACAAATTGCGTGAAGAAACGGTCACAAACCTGATCCGCAATCTTTGATGTCAATACCATTGCACTGCACCTATTTCACAGTAAAGGGTTTTTACACCATTGGTCATCGTGCATGATGACATATTTCAAAATTTTGTTCAACTTGAGTAATTAATCAACAGCGTTTGCATTTCGAGAAGTTAATTTTCTTAAGTCATTATTCACTAAAGTTGATTTTAGCTACATGTATTAAAAACGGTATTACACTTTGTTTATATGGAATTTAGTCGTAATTTATTTAATCGTTAGAAACAGAAATTGTATTAGTGATATTAGAGACAATCTTGGATTATACTTATTCTTAAAATGTGACAAATCTTGGTGAAAAATACAGTGCAGAGAGTCCATTAATAAATTAACGTATTTTTGCATTAACCCGAGAGTCATTATATAGGATACACTACGAAATTGCCTGCCAAATTCAATTATGCTGGAGTAATTTGTAGAGTGATTATTCAACTCAGAGAGAGAAAGAGGTAGGAGGGACGGTGGTTGAAGCGGCGCGTCCTGTTGTTTACAGTATCAGTATTTTTATGTCAATCATTCTATAAAGAGCATTGTTTTGTTGTCCTCTATATTACAACAATTCATTTTTTCCATAGACTGTTGTAGTAAAATCCAGGTATTTTGGAGAGAAGAAATGAGAATACAAGCAAGATTGTGGCAATGCAATGTTTCTTAGACCACCATTGACCTTACTCTTAAGTAAATTGGTAAACAACACCGTACCAAGCTGTTGTTTTCTAAAATCGGTATTAACGTTATTTACTACGGATTACAGCAATTACTTATGTAAATGACAAAATCAAAAACGTTTGAATAAGCTTCAAGCATTTGTATGTGCATGAAAATTTAGTAAGTGTTTAAGCAGTAATTGTTACAAAGTTGTTATATTTTTTCTGGTCCTTCGGAATCATTGGTTTCAGCACTTTAGTATTGAAAATCTAGTACCACTGGAGCCAGTGCTAATGAACATGAGAAATATTTGCACTTTTTTCATTAATGTTTTAGAGGGATCACCCTTGTCTTAGGATTGCATATTTGCATATTTGTAAATGCTAGGTTAAGTGTTTTGTAATAACAATTCTAATAATCTTAGATTTTAGCTTGAATCACATTTCACGATCGTGGGCCATTTTAATGACAATAAAGCATATACATGCACATTGTAAATAAACATACACGTAAATGATATTCAAAAATATCAGCATCTCCTGTGGTACAAAGATATATAAGTTGCATAATGTACCTAAGATTCCTAGATAGATGCCTTGTTTTTCTAAAATTTAGTAGTTCGAATCAAATTTGAAAAAAAATCATTTCCTAATTGTCTCTAACCTATGCAGTGTTTGAACGGTTATTGTTTTATTATAATTGTAATGATTAACCTGACTTTCTCTGATAAACATATTGACAATGTTTCTAGCAATCTTAGTATAATTTAAAAGTCAGAATATCGTTTGGCCTTTTTCTATTTAACTTCCCCTTCTTTGCATGGTTAAATAACCTGACATTTAAAAAGACAGTTTTTAAGCATGAAATTTGAAAATGATTCTATATAGTGCAATAAATGCTAGAATTTGGTTGATTTAGAATATTATGACGAACTGCAAGTCGATTTGGAACAAATTTACACTTTAATGGAATCACCCATTACTTGTATGAAATTCAATCAGTATTTTAAAACAGTTACAAGCAATTGCGAAAAGGAGAAAATGATTTGTCATTCTTCATAAAATGTTTTTCTTTGGTCTTGAAACAGTTTGTAATTTAACGGCCATAAAGTTCAATATATGTCTTGACGTGTTTAGGTAATTGTGGCGTATTTTATTCTTATTAGATACGTACAACGTGTTGAGCGTTCCCTAGAGAACAATAAATCTGTCTTTAAAACGAAGAAAGTCTGGGAAACTGTTGTCAGTAGCTAGCACTTACGAATGTCTAAAATCTGTTTAAGTATTTTATGCATGCACAGTTTTACACAAAGTTTTAAAGCAGGAATAATAACCTTTGTACTTTGAGATAAAATTTTATACCTCTACGTCATCATATATACATTTGTCTGATCGCGTATACAATTATTTGAAATATAAAAAATAATTCGATAGATTGCTGATGATATATTTTGTGCCCATTAAGACCTTTTTTATGTTCCAGGAAGAACAAAACGGCAGATGAATCATAAATTCTAGAACTATAAACGAATTGTTTCTCGTCATTTTATTTTTATTCGATGAACAGAGCACACAAGAGATATGTAAACTTATAACTATATTATCAATTAATACTAAGAAATTTAAAATATATCTTAATTTAATTTGTCATTTTTGTTTAACAAGTATGTGTTTAAAATGGGCGTAAGTTTTCATGTTCGGTTAGTCTGAAATATTCAGCAAAGAACCTATAACTAATTTCAACTTGGCTAGAAACATTTTTTGTCTTTAAAACAAAGAAAATAAAATCCTAATTTCACAATGTTACAAACAGTTCATACATGAAGTAAATAATTTCAACCTTTCTTATCATGTACGGTTAACCTTTTCTAAATGAACGTTTGAACTGATACAATATACTGAGTTAAATATTGAATATAGGCAAATAAGACACAGATGAAATTAAAAGCAGTCCTTTTGACATTGATGTTTGTGGGCTAGGCATTTTTCGAGAGCATCCACATATATTACGTGTGTTCCTGTACTTATCTGACAGTATCAACAAATTCATACACAAACGTATTGGTATGAGCCAAATGTTTAGTTTGGTTGTTTTAACGCCGAATTTTATCACATGTTAGGACATATCTCGGCTGGATAAGTAACATTTAATTACCGATTTCTCTTCGTCTGACCGACTTTTTATATCACGTGATTTCAGAATCAGCAGTGAGCGACAAATGACAAAATAATATCCGGACTTTGCCTCGCCAGAGGAACCAACAAGCGACCCCTGGATTACGAATCAAATTTGCTCCCAATCGGACCGGATCGTCAAAGACAACTAATATTTAAAATATAATTATGTTTTTTTTCTTTATATATTTCTTTCTGTAATCGTGTAGCTTTTTGCATTGTTTATGTGACCATCTTTCTTTCGGGATGTTTAATATCATTCAGATGCTGTGACTTCGTAATAGATATGTGATAGAACTGAATAGTTTAACTTCTATATATCTAGACTATTTCCATGACTTATTCCTTGTTTTAGCTTTTTATAATAACACAATCAGAGTTACTGTTTAAACCCTAATACTGTTGTTTTATTCAGATTAACCTAAAAATAAGACATGTAACACAATTTTTTCCAATACAAAACTATATAAATGCTTTAACTAAACTACTTAGAGCACGTGTAAAATTTATCTATTTAATTTAGCTAAAGGAAACTTTCTTAGTTTTTCAATTTGGAACACAATGATGCTTCAAACAACTCATTTGGTTAGCACCAATAAATTTTCAATGACTTTTTTATCCCTAATATGGAACGTATTCCATATGTAAAAAATTAAAAGTGTTTATTCTTGTCAAGATAACGTTAGCTTTGTTTCATTTTACTTTGCATGTGTGACTCAAACAGCTGTATATCTTTGAGAGTTTACTTTATGAAATGGTGATTATATACACCAAGATGAGAAGTAAGGTCATGTGATATAAAACACGTGTTAGTATCGATCACCATAAAGGTTTAGATAGTATAATGTATGTCTTAATGTATGTATGCATCATAATGGAACCATTTTATCACATTGGTACAAGATAAAGGGCCTTAATTGACCTACATGTTATGTAGAAGCTTAACAGGAATTCAATGACCAATTTCTCATTGTCTAGAGTACTTGCAAAATGCACTTGTGTCATACTTTTCAGAAATGTACTTGTATCTTCAATATTGACTGTAACAAAGTTTTAGACATAGTTTAATGTGCATTCAAAACCACAGAGATGCGTCAACAAATTTGTGTAAAGGCTGTAATAATTCTTTTGCTGCTAAATATTACGCACGTTGTTGATTACGGTCTGTGAATATGAAATTAAATTTAAAGACTTCAGACTGCAATAAATGACAGTTTGGAAACTCTAATTACAAATGTTTTATCCTTACAGATACAGCTTAACAGGTCCCACGAGCGCGTCCAACATGTAAGGCGAGTTTTCTCGAAAAAATATTTTTCTATTAGCCAAATACACTTTGACACTAATGAATACGAACGCCTACAGTGCGTCAAAACAATACCAAGTTGTCATTGTTTTGGAACAAGATAAATTTCGTTTGAATTGAAAATCATGTTGATTTCATTGTCTTAACTGAAAAATTATTTCGTCATTCAATATCAATAATTTAAAACAACGATTACAGAATAATCTATTGAGGCAGTGAAAATCCAATGCACTGATACACATTTCTATCAATAAATACACTTAAATAAAGAAAGAGCTTTGCAGAAGTAATAACCAGTTAAAGATTAACAACAGTTCAATTAACTTGAATCTAATTATACATTTGATATAACTTTAGAGCTAGTTATTTGAACATTACCAATAGTTTCAAATTTTATTGAGGGTATATATATATTCGTCAATAAAGTTGTTGTTTTTTATGTTTTCCAAGATACCAGGCATCGTTAACTTCTGTTTTGATTATTAGAGGATACGTATCATATTTAGAAACATTTGATTTTCTAAAGATCCAGTTTGTTTTGTAATTGACATTGTATACCACTCTTACGTGAAATTATATAATTATGTATACAATTATAATGATACAACAAGCTTCAAACATAGAAGAATATGTAAAATATGTACTGCAAATATTTGTACATATTAAATGTAATCATTAAATTATATGCATTCATTTCTTATTGGAAAATTTGACTTTGAATTTATAGAAAACAAATTTCTAATTACCTCCCTTTATTTACATGAAATATTAATTAATTAATCATATTTTTTTTTATAAAACCGTAACAATGTGTTACAGGATCTTTAAAGTATTTCTTTATCCTAGAAATTGCAAATTACTATTTGATACGCAAGTAAAAAAAGCCTGCCTTACTATAAAAACGACCATGGCTAGCGCGCGTCGTCCAATTTCGTCCGGATTATATCTTCTATAGAAATGAAGGGATTGTAATATCATTTGTTTTACAAAATCAATTTTAAATTTTAGGTTTGTTATACCTATATTTGTTTAAGTCTTTTTGACCTTTTTATTGTTTGTTGTGTTCTGGGTTTGTGTTTTCCAAACTTTGTACATTTTCACCCTGGACTTATATACTTTACTACTTATATAGGAAAAACGGTGATGAGAAACAAAAGTTTGGACAATGGAAAATAAGATAATTTATTTTAAACAGAAATTTTATGCAAAACCGCAAATTCTGACTAAAGTTCAGATCTTTACTTTATTTTGATTAGATCTCGGAAGACGACCGAATATATCTATTCGCCTTCTTATAATTCGAAATTTCCGCAGAAAGCTATTTTTAGGGCATTGCAATCGAACCGGTCTTTTGCAGACCATGAGAAGAAGTATCAAAATACCGCTATACGTGAAAGTTTAAAAAATTTTTTATGTTTATTTTGCTAGAAAAAAATGTTTGAAGTAATTTTTATCAAATTATTTGAAAAAATAGATTCAATTTTAATAGGCAAGATTGTTTTGCCAGTTTACCTGTCGTCTATATGGAAAACGCCACGTTTGTCCTCGAAATCATGAAATGTACCTTTCCAGTATTTATGCCTGTCTGTCCGTCCGTGTTTCCGCACTTATACAACAATCATGTCCAGACTGTAACTTTGTCATGCATTGAGGGATTTCAAAATTACTTGGCACAAATATCTATCACATGACAATGTTGTGTCGCTTCCAAGAACCACACCCCTTCTTCAAAGGTAAATGTCACACTTATATTTTGAAGGTTCACGCTATCACAATTAGAGATTATAGGTACACACATTCGTGTCCGGACTATAACTTTGTCATGCATTGAAGAGTTTTAAAATAACGTGACACAAATGTCTACTACATCAAGATGACGTGTTGTGTGTAAGACCCATGTTCCTACCCCCAAGGTCAAAGTCACTCTAATAGTTTGAAGGTAGTTATGTTCATAAGAAGAGTTTGAATCCAAACTGCTGTAGCATTGTCATGCATTGTCATGAAGGATTTTAAAATAATTTGGCATACATGTCTTCCACATCAAGATGATGTGTCGCATTCAAGACCCTTGTCTCAAGGTGTTAAGTAGCACTTCATTTCACAAGAACAATATTAAGCAATTAGTTACTTTCATTCTCTTTTCTTGTTTTTCAAATGAGATCTAAGTTTTTTTCTCTTCCTTATGGCGTTAATAATGCTTGATATTTGAATAGTTTATTTATTTTCTATAGAAGTGTTCATATGTTTAAACCTTAGAATATAGCCATACATTTTTATTTTCAAAAAATTACTAATCAAATAATAACTAAGTTTTTTTCCTGATGGCGTTAATAATGCTTGATATTTGAACAGTTCAGTTCTTATAGTATTGTTCATATGTTCAAACTCTGGATAACAATTAAAAAGGTGTCTGTCAAGTACATTATCTTTGAAAATGAGGTGTTTCTATGTTAAAAAAAAGAATCTTGACAAGGTAGGGTCCCTCGGAGGTATTAATCACATCAAACATGAAAATTGCACAATCGGTTTGATTTAGTCTGTACATGAGGGATAGTGGAAAAGTGCAACACCCCTCACGCCTCCTAGCACCGGCTTGAGCGGTACTAAATTTTCAACTCTCAAAAAAGTGTTGGGTAGCAATCAATGATTCCGAAGGACCAGTTCAATTACGAAAGCAATGTACATTACAAGGAACATATTTTACAGAAAAGATTCTTGTATAAGGAACGTTAAATACATTAACTTTGTGGATTCAGTAAACACAGTAATAACAATCACATGCAATTAGTTTCAACCAATTTTGGCGTAATACCACGTCAGACTTGCAGACAGGGAACACAATATAAGATATAAGGATGCAATAAATAACAGTGTGCAACATCACTTTGCTAATACTTTGTCATTTGAGATGAAATAAAACAGCTCCCACGAGAGCGCTCAACATGTAATATGTGAACATTCCTGATAAAGTATCCAGCAATTATATAAATACACTGTGACGCTAATGAAAGTACTCGCCCATCTTGCTTGAAAAACAATACCATGTTGTCGCTATAATGGCCTGACTATAGTAATAGAATTGTTGAGTGAAATAAAAATCCGCTTATTTTATATTTCTTAAGAAAAGATTATTTCGACGTTAATATCTATAAATAGAAAGGACGTTATAAAGCAACTACATCATACATTTATCCCTTAAGAACACCAAATTTAAAATGTTACAGACTCGGTTACACATCATATTTCAGCTTATAATAATAATTACCACATTTCTATAGCGCCCTTCTCAAAAAATAAAATGTTCAAAGGCGCTTTACAATGGAATTATATACATTTACAATGACTTTATAAACAAAAAAAAAGTAATAAAAATAATAACACACATTTATGTATACATTTACAAAGTATAAAATATACCATGATTAATCTAAAAGTCTAAAACTCAGTCGATCAAATAAAAAAAATGTATATGAAGAATAATCTAAGACTTGAAAATAAAATAAAGAGAAACGTTAAAACTATTGAAATTAATAAAAAAAAAACACAAATCAAGATAAGACAACTGAAATCTAAATCCAATTTGATGAAAACAGTAATTAGTAATGGAAATGTGATTCAAAAATAGACTATTATATTTCAAATGTGTACCCAGATATCTCATATCAAAAGACAGCACGCCAATTCATAGTGATGACAAATACAGCACAGTTAGTTACTATAAATTTTCTGGAAAAAATGTGTTTTTAAAGATTTCTTAAAAACATCTACTGTTTTTGAGTCTCTGATACTGTCTGGGAGAGCATTCCACAGTTTAGGTGTACAATTTTCACCGGTGAAAAGTAGACAATTACATTTGCTGAAAAACTTCAGGTAACTTAAATCTAAAATTGACCGCAAGAATATCGCAAAAATCAATTCATATGTAAACATTAACGTTTCTCATTTAGGTCAAGCTTAAGGAAATGATTTAAGTAATCATCATGTATCAAGTAAACAGATAGTTTGAGTGAGTTATTTCTAATAGCTTCTTTATCAATTATACTACGAGGAAAGGGGGCATTATCTAAACATCCAGCCTATTTGATATCCAATTTCATAATAGAAATGTATTTCACTGATGATAACACAATAAAATAGAAAAAAATAGGTTTTGCTGGTGATATTTAGTAAATTAGCTGAACATTGAACATAAGTGTATTTGTATCATAGTTTGGGGACCTTTCTGTTAAAAATGTTCCAGAATCAAATCGTATACATATACATGCACAGTGCGTTCACTGGTGTGCAGGTATTAGTTACCCGCACTCCAGAGCATTTTTGCTAGGGTTTACTTACTGTGACGGCAGAGAAAGGGATGCGATAGAAATATTATATTCAGATGCTCGTTCATTGGTTACTTTTTTCTGGGGATTCATATTGTGACAAAAGGGAACGTGTTAATATGTTTCACTTTGATACAAAAGAGAAAGAACATCAAAACACTCGCCAATCTGATTTATACTCGGGGGCTACGCGCCCTCGTACAAATCAGATAGCCTCGGGTTTCGATGCTCTTTCTATCACATATTATGGCTCCTTAGCTAGCTCTAAGTGACTAAAGTTATAGCCACCTAAATCGAAACAAGGTTAAAATTGTTTACCGTTTCAGTTCATTTGTATTATAGAATGACTGTTTCCTACCGTGTGATATGTATGCTGTAACAGCACACAGCAAGTTGATTTTCATATAATTTATGCAAATTGAACTATATTAATGTAATAATGTCTAGTTAATATTGACATATATAGGATTGTTTGCTGGCGTCAACGAGTGAAGAATCACATTAACAACTCTTGAATCATAGACAAAGTATCTCATTCTTATAAAAACCTATCATTTTCTACCATCAAAAATAGGCGTGATGAAGATTTACTATATGAAATCAAGGCCTCACATTAGCATAATTTATGACTGTAACTGGTAACTATACCCTGTAGATATAGAAAATTAGGTTTTAGTTTGAATAAAGAACTGAAATTATCCTATTGTGATTCTTACTTTTGATCTAGGTTCAGAATCAGGTTTTCACAGCACCTTCATACAGGAGGGTGGGCAGTAATTAATGGTAAATGGTTATTACTAGAAATGGGTCGTTTATCATATATGTATCATAGCAGAAACAAGTATCTGACTTTGATTCATCACTGACCCCCAAAAAATGGAAATTTTGCCAAAGGTTTGTTCAGAATCTGCTCGATACTTTTGTATGTCTAATAGTTATACTTCATTTTCTCTGTTTTAAAATAATGTACCAAAGAGATGAATGAAGATAGAGATGTACAAGGGAGAGCGACGTCTGTAGAACTCCCCCTGCAACATTTAGACATTTAAACCACCGAAAAAAAGCGCCAAGTAGGGCACCGAACCATAAAAGATTAACACGTAAGCCCTCAATAGATGAATTTGTTTTGATAAACACATAAAGCAGTAATAAAAAGTCTGACACAAGGTCGATAACTCATATGGGTGTTTTGACTTATCTGAAACTATTTCACTATGTAAATATAAAGAAGTAAATAAAGCGGGCTGTAAAGTTCTTATTTGAATTAGTTTTCTATGAAAGTATAAGTTAAAGACCATTATGCTTTAGAAAGGATACCATTTTTGTTTCTTAAAAATAGGTATGCTACAGTTTCAATTAAAAATACACATTTGGAATTTGGAGGAACTATCTTTTGCTTTCCTTGCTCTGTTACAATTTTATATTTATATTGAATTAGTATTATGTATTACTTTGTATGTAGTTAAATTATAATTTATTCACAGTTTGCTATCTTTACAACGCAAAACTGCACGTTCAGTGCTACTTTCGTCGGTTTCTTAACATGTAGCATGCTCTAAATCCTTTATTAAAACATTGTCAAACACATGTTTGGCCTGTGTAAAGAATTTAAAAAGTGTATATCTGAGGCATGATATGCCTTTAAATAGCGCAAAAACATTCATTAAAATGCACCGTCATTTCCCTCCCTGGAATTAATCTTCCAGTACAGGAACAAGCGAAACGCGTAGAAAATGCTTTTCCTATCCGCTGTCTTTAATGTCTAAATTTCTGCAAATATATGTATATAGTAAAACAATATATCGTTCATACAAGAGCACAGACAGTGGCTTTGCCAGTTGCCAAACTTAATTGACACCTAAGTCCTAATAAGTGTGATCTGCATTGCAAAAAAGATTTTCATGTTCAAAGTGATATTCAAAAGAGATATTTACATGTAGTATAAACAAATGCATATTTTCGTAAGCACTTTTTTTACTGCTAAAAGTACTTTATCAATCATTTTTTCGTTGTTTATAATATCTGTATTTCTGGTTGGATAACAATACTGACGCCAATATTTTTTTGCATATCTGATAGATATTCCTGTAATGTAGGATTTTTTTATTCTGCCAAATTGTTAAACAGTGTAGGAGCTTTTACATAATTTGACATTGATCTAACATGACCTATGATGAAAATTTTATTCAACCTAAGAAGCTATGTACCGGGCCATGCGTATGCATTTCGAGAATTTTAATTTTCTGAAATCATTGTTCTGTACTGTACTTGGTTAATATGGCATAAGAAACAAAGATTGTATTTGTGATATGAAAGACAATCTGGGATTCTACTTATCCTTAAAATGTGACTTTTTGTCATATTATTGGTATAAAATGCAGTTAAGGGAGTCCATTAACAAGTTAAGGTTTTTTACATCAACTTGGGAGCCATTGTGTGGGATACACTACAAAATTGTCTGCCAAATTCAATTATGCTGGAGTAATTTTAAGACTGTGATTAGTCAAAACGGAGAGAGAGGTGGGAGGGGCGGTGGTTGAAGCACCACGTTCTGCTGATTACAGTATTAGTGTTTTTATGTCAATAATACTACAAATAACATTGTTTTGTTGTCCTCAACATTTATATAATTCAAATACTTCTTCCATAGAACGTTGAAAGAAAACCAAATATTTTAGAGGGAAGAAACTGAGAATGCAAACCAGAATGTGGCTATGCAATTTTTCCCTGTCCAAATCTTTTAAGAAAATAACACCGTACTTACTTTGTAATTCCATATTGTTGTTTTCTAAAACAGATATTAACGTACTTTACTGCGAATGATAACAATTACTCTTACACTTGACAAAATTGAAAACTTATGGATAATCTTCCGGTATTGGTCTGTGCATGTATTTCACTGTGTTTCCAAGGATATGTTTGTTTGTTTTTTGCATTTCACATAAACGAGGTAAAACTCCGTTGAGGAAACAGTTTAAATTTGTTGAGCATTGAACAAGTGTGTAGTATTCTTTGCAATATCTTCCAAATTCTCCTATTTACATTGTTTCTTACTTTATTATAATTCTTCTTTTTGCTATACTTACCATATATATAATATGCAATCAAAATATATAACATTCAGTCAAATGTAAATTGCTTCCTCAAACTTCCTATTATGCAATGGTTTTGAGACGTATGCATTTGTAGGATTCAGCCCAAGAATGTACGTACAATTAAATACACAAACAAAATCAAATCAAATTAAATTTATAAACTATGTGTATGTTTGAATAAGTACATCATAACTTCGTCAATACGAACATTTGTTGATGTTTTTCCGTTACAAGAGTCGAGAATGCGCAAACTTCCATACATTCTTTATTCTCCATCATGGTATATTTAATCTGATAAATAATGTGAGTCTCTGAAATTAACAAATAAGCCAAACTTTAGTCTATAAATCTATTGTAGCGCATTTTAAATGTTAAGTGAATTAGATGAATTGTTTTCAAAAAGTAATGCAAGTAGTTTTCATAAATATTCAATGTCATCTGTACAAATTAAAGCCTGTTATACATGCAAATAATACTGTAAATCTAAATTCCCGTAAAAAGTTTATAATTAAAATCACGGAAAATATTGCAAAAGAAATGTTCAAAATGTTTTGAAAAAATCGTTTGCTATAGAAGCATGTTTATTTCACTGTTGTTCATATTCCAAAAAAAAGACATTGTGCACAGATGCAGAAATAAATGTCATTGAGTATATTTTTCCATTGATTTTTTGCACTATAGTTAGAATATATGAAAAATGTATTATGCTTGTGACACCAATGTCTTCATCGGGAAAATTTTAAATATTTTTGTTATACAAAATAAACATAAAATAAAACACAGGTCAGTCTTTTATGGAAAGTGAAGAACTTAATTTTGATCGAAATAACTTTTGTTTGTTTGTTTGTTTGTTTGTTTCATTTTACGCCTTTTCCCAACAGTATTTCAGTCATATAGGCTGTCGAAATAACTTAGAAATATATGTTTTTAACCTTCACACTGCTAAACAAATTCAGTAAAACAGAAAACATACCAGTACACAAACATTTGATCACCAAATTGTTTCTGTGCATATGTCATAAGTTGTTTCTGTACACTTGTTGGCAAATTTTTCTTTAAAGCAGACGTTGCAAAGTAATAAGTCAGTATGTTCATTTATGTTTTACATTGGTATAAATAACATTTCATACTTTATGATTGAGGGATTGCAATGTTATTGGTCGAGGAGTATGAAAGAAACGAAACAATTTGTTTAAACGTAAAAGTTAAACAGTTCATTAAATTAGGGTTTTAACATTTTTATTTGTTGAATTTGTTAAAAAGAAAAGCAGTTTGCATGTAAGCTTTCCAAATTGCAAAATGCCCTTTTCTTATAGAGAGAGATAATATCTATATCATATGAAATGGAATTTGTTACATGGCCAACTTTCCTAAGGATTGCACATGTCTATATATGGACATACTAGGGTTATTTTTGTTCGTTAACTATTCAGAAGTAAATGAGGTTCTATTATCATTTTGATTATAGATTCTATTACAAGATGTAAACGAATCATTACGGACTAAATGATCTTTTAAGGGTTGGTGTCATACACACATTTATCGTTGCAAAACAAATCTCACAATATTTTATATCACCATTTAGTCCTGTCAATTTGAAAAGTATTGTTCCTTTTATGTTTGAAAGGGAATTCATTTTGAATTATGAGTTTCTGATAGTTGGGAAAATAAGTAAAGGTTTATTGTCTCATTAGCATTGTCGAGGGCCTCATTCAAAACGGACACGTTCTACAATTATCATTGAAATTTAATCTGACTGGATTGATTTGCTGACGGTCTCTTATTATTTGAAAGACAAAATTACCACACTTGATGAGAAAAGCAGCAATTCATTGCTAATCACGAATTAAGACTTTATTTAAATTATAAGAAAGACATCGTCTGAAAATCGTATGGTTATTAGCTTGAATTACATTTTAAAAAAAATTATGATTTTTGCATTTAGATAGAAATATGAAATTCTTATTTGATGCTAATATATGTTATCTCATTAAATTAAGAAGTACACACCAATTCCGCAAAAAAAATATTTCATAATTTTTAATCACCTATGCAATGTCTAAACTATTATTGATGTTTATAATGGAAATTATTTACATTTTTTCCTTTGATAAAAATATATTATGATGTTTCATAACTTCAAGCGATCACAGTATAATTTAAAGTCAGAGTATCTTTTGGCAATTACTCTGTTTAACTTCCCCTTATTTGGGAAAATTACCTAACGTGAAATATTTTTCCAGAAGACAATTTATTCTGATTCAAGCATTATGGTTGGAAATTCTACTATATAATGCAATAAATGCAAGACCATGTTGAGTTTAGGACTTTGTGAACAACTGCAACTTTCATAGAATGTAAACATATTACACTGACATTGATTCACCCAATACCTTTATGAACTGCAACCATTATATATTTTAAAAGAATATTACAAAAAGACTAAATGATTTGTCATTCTTCATAAAATGTGTTTCTTTGGTCTTGAAACAGTTTGTAATTTAATGGCCATAAAGTTCAATATATGTCTTGACGTGTTTAGGTAATTGTGGCGTATTATATTCTTATTAGATACGTACAACGTGTTGAGCGTTCCCAAGAGAACAATAAATCTGTCTTTAAAACGAAGAAAGTCTGGGAAACTGTTGTCAGTAGGTAGCATTTACGAATGTCTAGAATCTGTTTAAGTATTTTATGTATGCACTTTACTTTACACAAAGTTTCAAAGCAGGACTCGTTACTTCTGACTTTGAAATATAACTGTGTACCTTTGCGTCATCCTACATACGTTTGTCTGATTACTGATACTATTGCGTGCAATAATTATTGGTTCGATTTATGATGATTATGTTGTGCCCATAAAGATCTGTTTTATGGATTCAGAAAGAAAAACGATAGTAAGTATTCGACGAACGGAGTACATGTATGTAGATATGTGAACTTCAAGCTATTAATCAATTCAAAAGCAAAGTTTTAAAATGTATAATAAATATGTCAAGAGTTTTGGCTAAAAAGTTTTTATTGAAAATCTTCGTAAGTTTGTTGAATCTGAACTATCCAGCACAAAATCTATAACTAAATAACTTATATGCTTGAAACAATCTTGTTTCTTTAAAACAATTAAAATAAAAAAAGTCAGACAATTATTTCTTTAAAAAATGACTCCATATGCTATATATATATACCAATGTTATGATGTCATATTCTTCTCTCCCATACATATTTTTAAATTTTGACATGAATTAACAGAATTTTCAATTTCTATCGGCTAAAGAGAGTAAAGATTAGTTTAACATTCAAATCTTGCCCATGCATGTTAAGAAAGACAGAATTCTAAGAAACGATCCTTCTTAAACATCAATTGATAACTAACAATGAATCTTAAGGTAGCTCGCTACGACCGAAATTTGACAAAATCTCAGATCTTGACGATTTTTGGTTTGCAGATATGTAGATATGTATGCTTTTCTTCCGCAGCATTATTTTATACATAAACAGCGTTACTGAGACGTCAAATCAGTGGCGGCGAAATTGCGTTTTCTATCAGTAAACGGTCTGTTGTTATGAATTTTTATTTTTGTTGTTCAGTAAATGAATGTCTTTGTAATGATGTCTTTCTGTAACATTTGCTTAATTGTCTGCGATTCTACATTATTTTATCCTACGTTCTGACGTCCATATATGATGCAAATATCGCACAATATCTCAATAAAGATTGTGGAAAAAATCAGCACGGTGAATTTTGCCATAATTGTTCGAACGTGTAGTGAGATGGTGAATGAAAATATTTATGCGATAAAAATATAGGGTCAACGCATAAGATATTTTGCTGTTTTAAACGAAATTATAAGCGAGTAAAACGTTATAATTTTGCTGAGGTCAATTGCTAACGATTGTTGTCAGTAATTAATAATTATGTTAGGGCTACTTTGAAATATATAATTGTTTTTTTTATTGAAATGTATGCGCAAGATTAGCATATTTAATTTTTAACCCGACTGTGCCTTTTTGGTTTTCTAATTTACTTATTTACTAATTGAGACGTAATTTGTATTTTTATTTCGGGAAAACAAATTTGACACTGCTTTAAATTTCCAGAAAAAATAACAACACGATAAACAAGATTCGTACATTCAAGATTTAGATATGTAAAACTTAACTTCCGCAGCATTATTTTGCATAGGAAACGCGTTCTCATCCGATTTTCTCCGTTTAAATTTGATAATGTTCAGTAGACATATGCCTTAACATTGATTTAAAAGAAAGACATCAATGTAAAAACATACGTCTACTGAACATTATAAAATTGAAACGGAGAAAATCGGATGAAAATTGATAAAAACAGGCCGTTTTATTGTTTAAAGGTTGCAATTCCTACGCCGCCGAAAGGTGGCCCTTTGACGTCATTTTAGCGCTCATTCTTTACAAAATAATGCTGCGAAGTAAAGCATACATATCTACATGTTTGCATACCAAAAATCATCAAGATCTGAAATGTAGTCAAATTTCGGTAGGAAAGTAGCGAGCTACCTTAAATACAATGTGCAATTTTATATCTTTATATTGCAGGATATACGAAAATTATTGAATTTCATATTCTATTTACATGCATATGTTTTGACCATTTAAAAGCTAAAAAAAACATGACATGTTATTCAAGCTCATAACCATACGATTTTCAGACGATGATGAACTGAAATCTTTAGTTTTAATTTAAATAAAGTCTATGAACTGCTGCTTTTCTCATCAAGTGTGCTGGTTTTGTCTTTCAAATAATAAGAGACCGTTAGCAAATCAATCCAGTTAGATTAAATTTCAATGATAATTGTAGAACGTGTCATTTTGAATGAGACGCTTGACAATGCTGATGTGGCAATAAACCGTTCCTAATTTTCTGACTATCTGAAATTCATAATTCAAAAGAATTCCCTTTCAAAATATAAAGAGGGCAATGTTTTCAAATTGACAGGACTAAATTGTGATATGAAATATTGTGAGATTTGTTATGTAACGTTAAAGGTGTTAATGACTCCCAACTATTCTAGATCTTCTTAGCTCGTAATGATCTTTCGTTTACATCTTGTAATTTAATCTTCAATCACAATGATAATAGAATGTCTTGCTACTTCTGAAATGTTAACGTACAAAACTAACCCTAGTATTTCAAAATATAGATGTGCAAATTTTAGGCAAGTTTTCCATGTAAAAATTACTGTTGACACTCATAATTCCATTTCATGCCATATACATATTAATTATCTCTATTAGAAAAAGGCATATTGCAATTGGGAAATCTATCGTTTAAACTGCTTTTCCTTTGAAAAGAACAATATATATATATAGTAAAACAAATATTAAACACTTAATTATGAACTGTTCACCTTTGACAGTCCTATTAAAATGTATTATGGCAAAATTTCCATTATTCCTTTGGTCCGTGATGTATCAAAGTTAGATATGGTTGTTTTTGTTAGGATGAATATTCAATAAACGAATCTGCTGGGCTCATTGCCGGTGGTTTTATGTGGGGGATGAATTTTAGTGAATGTCGTCAGTGACAGTACTTCCATGTTGATTTTGTTATTTAATATTTTATTTCTTGTAATAACCATTTACCATGAATTACTGCCCATCCTTCTGTATGGTGGTGTTGTGAAAAACTGACCCAGAAAATATGGTTAATAGACCTTAGCTACATCAGAAAACAATGAAGCGCAATAGCGCATTTTCAGTTCGTTATTTAAACTTCAACCTTACAGATTTTATATATGTACAAGGTATAGTTATCAGTTACTGCCTCAAAAATATGAAAATGTATAGTCTTGATTTCATATAGTAACTCTTAATCACACCTATATTTGATGGTAGATAATGATAGTTTGTTAAGAGAATGCGATACTTTGTCTAAGATTTAAGAGTTCTTAATGTGATTCTTCACTAGTTGACATCAGCAATCAATCTTTTATATGTCAATATGAAACATGAATGCATTAATACTGTACATTTACATAATACATGTAGATTGTATGAATAAATCTCATGTACCCTGTTATAGCATACATTTTAGGAAATAGTCGTTCTATAATACAAAAGAAATCAAACGCTATATATTACGTTGGTTGTGTTTGTGTTTAGGTTGCATTGTGCCGGGCTAAGAAGGCATAAGATATGTCGTTATATTTATTTCATTTAGTATAGAATCAATACCAAGAGCTATCAGTTCTAGTTTTATATGTTATCATCTTTGAAATAGCTTTCTATTTTTAGCAAGATATCATATAGGCTGGATGTTTACATAATGTCCCCTTTCCTCGTAGTATAATTAATGAAGAAGCTTTTACACATAGATCACTCAAAGTATCTACTATTTTGATACATGATGATTACTTAAATAATGTCCTAAAGTTTTATCTACTTGGTAAACGCTGATATATACTTGACAATTTCTTCTGTGTGTTTTTTTTTTTATTTTAGTGTTTAAGTTTGTCTTTCACATCGTTCCATGATTTTCGGCGAATGAAAAATCTTTACATGTACTATAAAAGTATCATCACTGGAAGACTGTCACAATCGAGAGAAAGTGACACTCACCAACCATTTGAGTAGATAAATGTACAAACGACTCTTCAATTAACTTATACTATCTCTTTCCTCATGGTCTTAGCGGACATAGCTAAACCATTCTTAGTACTAGTTTTAACAAAAATCTTCCATTGGAAAGTTTCAGGTATGCAAAAGAACTCAACATAAGCTCTAGTAATTATCATAAGAAAAGAAAATAAGCTTTAAAATGCAAACATAACGTAGATTCAACACAATTATATGAGTTATGACAATGGAAATGACAATAACAAAAGGTTAATAACATATTGACAATGGCCAAAGATCAACAATTGACATGAATGCAAAATGCTATCAGTTAAACAAGAGCATATTTAGTGATATATACTTATAAATAATTTTATTTAATGCTAATATACTTTAGTTCAAGTTGTTCAAGTTCCAACCGAGCATAATAAAAATATACAATCCAAACAATCCAACACTTTTAATCAGGTCATAGTTTATGTTACTTAATAGAATGTCAAATGATTAAATGCATTGTTTGCCGTAAAAGTTTCAAAGAATAACTTGTGTTCGAATGTTTGAAAGTCCTAGACATTTAAATAAGAAATGGTACTTATTTTCCACCTTAACATGACATAATTAACATATTCTGAAAGGTTTCTCTACAACATGGTTTTTTTCTTTCAAGCAAGATGGGCGATTGCTTTCATCAGCGTCAAAGTGTATTTAGATAATTGCTGGATACTTTATCGGGAATGTTCACATATTACATGTTGAGCGCTCTCGTGGATGTTATTTATTTCATCTTATATGACAAAGTATTAGCAAAGTGATGTTGCACATTGTTATTTATTGCATCATTATATCTTATATTGCTTTCCCTGTCTGCAAACCTTATGTAATATTGCGCCAAATTTGGTTGTAGCAAATTGAATGTGAATGTTGTGTCTACCAAACCAACAAATTCAATGTACTTCATGTAATGTTACACCCCAGTTACACAGAGCCATCGGTGATTGATCGGTAGTTTTTTAGCCAAATTATGGAGTGAACCGATGACAACGTATTTAACACCGATATCACCTATTGGTCACCTGTTTTCCACCTATCAACTGCTATTGGGGAAAGATAAGTTTCATCGGTGAAAAATTACCGATTGGGATTTTTAAACACGTTTAAAATTCTCGATCGGTGAAAATATTTTAAAAATAACCGACGGCAATCTATATCACGAGATATGCAAGCTCTTAATCACCGATATCGCCGATGGGACAAAGATAACCAAATATTAATCAGCGTTACGCCCGATTTATCTCCGATTTACAAATGATAATAAACAAAAGTATTTCAGCATTTAATCATCGACCCATTCTCGTTTGAGTTTGCTTTCTGTCACCGATGGCCGTTTACACAGAAAACCAGAAATAAAATCACGCATGACAACCGATCAAAACAGCGAGTAAATTTAAAATTAAATGACCGATTGGGGACCGACCGTCTGTGTAACTGGGCCCTAAGAGAAGATTTTGTAAAACATATTTCCTTGAAATGTACATTACTATTACGTAATTTAAATGTGTCTACATAGAAACACCCTTTTTTAAAGGCAATGTACTCGACAGACACAATTTCCTACCGAGGACGGTCGCTATATTCTAGGGTTTGAACATATGAATAATACTATAAAAACTGAACTTTTCAATATCAAACAACAATAACGCCTCTAAGAAAAGAAAAAGTGCATTGTAATAACTAGTAATTATTTGAAAATAAAAATAAATGTTATTTATTCATGACAAAAATACCATATTTGTTTTCATTTTTTTGAAATAGTATGTATTTAAAATAAATCTAAAACAAGATAAAGTTATCGTTATGTGTTGTCTAACATTGCTTTATTTAACTGAGGCAACGAAGTTTTTTTTATTGTATTGCGAATGGTTACTGTTCGTACATTTTCTCACAAATGTTAAACTATATAAGGGAGATGATTCATTGCGTACGTATGATAGAATGCATTTACTTAAAAAAACAATCGCTTTGCCAGAAAGCTGGAGAAAAAGAATCAAGTTATTGGACGTTTTAAGTTAAAGATGTGTGCTAGTGTAAAAGGACAGTGCTAGCGTAAAAGGACAGAGTACAAAAATTTATTTTGATCAGTTGTTTTAATGATAATTATTTATGACAATCTTTAATATCAATTAATGATAACGTTTGTAACTTATGCTCATTAACCGTCCTATTTCGTCTTAAAAATGGTGAGTTTATTATGTAAATGATAGAAAAGTCAATACAATTTTCAGTAAAACAAATTACATATTGATTACACATTTATATAACACTAACCCTTCTAGATAGCGAAAATGGACTTGTCTATCTTTCAATCTGGACAATACCATTCATTCAAGGGAAAAATTCTAAATATGAACTGCGTTAATAGTGGCTGATTTTGGTCTACACATGTCGCGTGGGTATATCAATTTGCAGCCAGAAAGCTTATAGTTCATCTAGTAAAATGTTAGCTGTTCACTTACATGTGTATAAATACCATCTTCATATTTTTACACGGGCAATTTAGCATTTAGGACTCTTCCTTATCCTGCCGAATTCGTGTTATATAATTTACCGTGCTTTGAAATTGGAACAGTGCATTCCGAATTAGGGGATTTCATTGTCAAAATACAAAAAAACTACCAACGGTATATAGGGTCTAGACAGACAGAAAGAACGTGTAGACAAACCTGGGTATAACCTAGATCGTTATAGAATTTGCATAGACCAAACAATCATAGAGATGAAAATCAAAACCATTATATCCACAGGCTTTGTCATTTCATCTACAATTAAACAGTACATAACGCCTTTGAAAATTGACAGTTACCAACCAGAAGTATTGTTTAAAGTGTAGGGATCATCTGCAGAATCAATCTTAATTTTTGTTTAATGACTTCAGCTCACACACCACACTCGTTTTATCTTCGTCATATCCAAGTAAATGTCCTTTCTGAATAAATGGGCATCTAAGTGGTCGTCTATTTTATTAAATGAGATTATGTGATTGAATATCATTGCAAAGCATC
Source organism: Ruditapes philippinarum (assembly GCF_026571515.1). NCBI lineage: Eukaryota > Metazoa > Mollusca > Bivalvia > Venerida > Veneridae > Ruditapes > Ruditapes philippinarum. The sequence continues at coordinate 159,784 of NW_026860476.1, forward strand.
TTATAATAGCAAACGTAGATTTGTGGTTAAAATAGACTGGTTTAGTCATGTATACTTTATCTTGTAAGACTGGAAGTAAAATAATGTTAATTTGTCGACGGAATTATAAAATCAATATCAAATAAAAAAACAAAGTTTAATAAATTTCTTAAAATATATGCAACGTTAATCAAATTTAGTATCAAAATAATTCATTTTGTCTAGTCTGCAGTGAAGTTAAAACTCAATATTAAGTTTGATGTTATTGTGTTTGGCAAACCATCAATTTTATACATGTATCAATGATACAAACTTCCTTATAAACAATTGTGTTATATTAACAACAGTAATTTGTATTTTATTTTTAAAAACTTCATTGGAGTGAGGATATGTCAGGTCCTCTATAGTTCATACAAGCCGACTATTCTCTTGTAATTTTGTTGTGATTAATGATTCCGAGGGTTCACTTTGTTTCCAGATTTTATACTTCACAACAGCTGGTGCCAAGTGCTGTGTGGCAGCTGTAAAATGTTGCCCCGTACTTCACTTCAGTGTTGTTATATTTTTCTGGTCCTTCGGGATCATTGATGTCGGCATTATTGAGAGTTGAGAATTGAGTAACGCTCAAGCCGTTGCTAGAGGGCGTGAGGGATGTTGCACGTATTCATATCCCTCATGTACAGACTCAATAAAATCGAGTCTGCAATTCTCTTTTAATTTTGTTGTGATTAATGCTTCCCAGGGATCACTTTGTTTCCAGATTGTTCTATACTGTGCAATAACTTGATCGTTCATATGGTTCCCCAGTTAATGGAATTCATTTGATTTTTTAACACCCAAATTTGTTTCCAAAACGCAGCATCAACTTACCACTTAAATTGGAGCTTTTCATCACTCTTTTTCTTCTTCTCAGATTTCAGCTGAAAATCGATATATTCTATATACTAGCTTGATTTTCATCACTAACAATGTAGTCGCCCCGTACATTCAATCAGAGATGTTATATTTCCAATCCTTAAAGAAAGTTCGACACGACATTATTGTTGTTCTTGTGGTAATTTAGTTGCTTTCTATTCGGCTATTTTCATGTTGGGTGGTTTCAGTATTTCTCACTTGAATAATGTTGAATCACCCTTAGGATATGTGACCTGCTTTTTATATTTGTCTTTTAAAGTCTTATCTGTGATGTTAAGGCTTCATAATCTCTGATCCCCTTTGAAAATTCCATTTTATTGAGTTCCGCCCATTGTTTTTCCGTTCAGGGCACATGCATTTAATTTGCCATATGCCGCTTTTCATGGAATGGCACTTGCGTGTCACATTGAAGGTTCCATAATAACCGTCATATGAACACATATGCGGAATCCTGTTTCAAAATTCAAAATTGTACCAGTTTATGATAAATGTTGAATTCTGCTTAAGCCGGTGCTAGGGGGCGTGAACGGTAGTTTGAACTTGACAGTACCGTCCATGATCAGGTTTAATCAAACCGAGCCTGCATCATTTTCAATTTTGCCGTGTTGGGCTTTCTTAAGGGATTCTTATTTTCTCTATTATATATTTAAAATTCATTTGACAGATTTTTTTGTGTACATGAAAGGAAATAAATAGAAGGAATAGATTGCTGCATAGTTAAATCTATAAGAAAAGTAGTTTCGTTTTAATATTTACGAAGCCGTAGCGAAGCAATCAACTTGTCGGTGTTTAATGACAATTCTAACAAGCTCCACATCATTTTCCCTAGGGAAAATGCACCTGAAATAAGTAAAATCATCGAACTGACAGTTTATATCAAAATCTCAACACTTACAAAAATTCTAAAAGGTCATGTTTTAAAACTGACTTGCTTTATTTACGTACAGACAATGGGGCAATATCCTAATTAAAACATTTATATACCTACCTGGTTTTATAAAAGAAATTAAGAATATTTATGGAAATAGAAAATAACAACGTAGTTAATGTTTCATATGTTATGTTTCATATAAGAACCAAACTTTTCCTGTACAAAATAACAATGGCTTTCTAAATATTTAATTTAAATACAATTTTATTGATTCTTTACTACTGTTTATGTCTTCGCCTTATATATGTATACAAAAGGCGTTTTGTGTAGAAGTTGGTAAGACATTCAATGCATCGGTTTTGATATAAAATTACGATTGTTTAGAAAAGGTAAGCATTTATTAATAATACGATCATAAAACGAAATGCACTTTCTGTAAGAACTATATAATATAAAAAGATGTGTTGCTTGTACAATATAAATCAAGATAAATGCTAGTGTAACAGCAGACGATATTTAGAACATTTTACTGAAATGAAGACCAAACAACACTCATTTAATCTAAAAAAAAAAAAAGAAAAGAATTTAGTTGTTAATTCACGTAAAATACTTTCTTCAAGTGCTAATTACACTTTTTTTTGACGTTTTACTCAAAAGACGAAATTTTTGTACGGGGAACAGAGAAATAAATTTAAACAAAATACAATTTATATTAAACTCAAGAAAATGTCAATAAATAGAGTTTCCGAAATTAATTAGTTATTTTTTATGGAGGGCGTTCGTTGCCAAAATGCCAGACATGTAAAGTGTTCCTTTTAAAAATTACTTTTGAAAATTTAAACTTATATGCCTGCCATTTTCATTGAACCCGTGCATAGCAAATAATATGCGCCTTTATCAAATATTTATTTGAAGGTTCCCGCCTTTATAAATAGATCGTAACAACTTACCTTACATAAAAACAACAACAAATTTACAAGTTCGTATCTTCCATTGCATACAATACATATGCAAGTTTGCACACTTATATATCTATATAGATATCTTTATGTACCTCGAACACTGAAAATAGAGTTTAAGAAAAAGTGTTTCCAGTTATAGAACTACAAGAGTACTTTACACAGTAACACGTATAAAATGACAAAAGTAGATTCACAATGTTAAACCATTTTAAGTCGCCCCTCTTTGAGTATTTATGAACTTTTGGGGACAGGTCTCTCCCATATTTCTACATAAAACTGAAGGAAAACACGCCGCATTCTTCCTAACATATTTTTGTTGCATTTGTTACAAAGTTTTTTACTAGCTACATCACTGGAAAATTGCTGATTATACCATTTATTTAATACAAAATGATTAAGATAACTTATGCACTAACTTATTATTTAACCTCTTGTTTTCCTGAGAAACATCGCAGATTGGGAAATTCTCAGGGGAAAAATGATTAACTTCAAGCCAGCAATTTTATTCATAATCTTAACACCATTCAATATTTGTATCATTGAAAAAAAAATTTCATTTTAACAAAAACTATGCGAGTATTTGAAAAAATAGGATTTTAAAGCGGCCATCGAGATTTTCTTTAGAAATCAAGAAAGTACATATGTGCTATCTTAAATAAGGTATTTTCAGTATAAATAAATATTTTTTTTAATATACTTGAATCTTATGGTTTTAATTTTCGTTCTATATTCATTTTCTTTTTTGAAAATTGATTAATTTATAAAGTATCTAAAGGGAGCGCCGTTTGAAACAAAATATTTTGATATTTCTACCTAATTTTTTTCTATTTTTAAGGCATCACTAGAAAGTTCATGAAGGATTCTTTCATTTGACACCAAAATTATAAAATTTTATCAAAAAATTAAAAAGTAAGTAGGGGGCGCCGTGTTTTTCTTACTTAATTTCAGAGTGTGGTTTTCAGAAAGTAACCTGATAAACGAAACGAAAATTTTGATACTTCTCCTTAATTCATTTTTACTTTTTAGGCATTATATAATTATAGACTATAACACTTATTTTAAAAGAGTTTTATTTCAATCCAAAACTATCAAAATTGATTACGAAATCAAAAAGAAAAGTTTGGAGGGACGCTGTGTTTTTTCTTACCGAATTTGAGAGTGTGATTTTCAGAGGAAAAAATGATCAATTTTGAAACAAAACTTCTAATACTTCTATTTAATTCATTTTAATTTCTGAAGCATTCATAGAAAGCTTATGGAGTAATCTTTCATTTGATACCAAAACTATTTATTTTTTTATAAAAAAATTTTAAAAAGTTAAAAGGGACGTCGTGTTTTCCTTCACTTTATTGAGAAATAGGAGAGAGGCGCCGGGTTTTTTACCCGTCCGTACTATTCCGTAACAGGAGTTTCAAATACTCAAAGAAGGGCGGGGCGTCATGCATGACTTATATTTAGTTCCGCCTATTGTTTTCTCGTTTAGGGCATACGCATTTTATTACTTGAGGACAATATGCCGCTTTTCATGGAATGGCGCATACGTGTCACATTGACGGTTCCATGATAACCGCCATATGAACACATCTGCGGATGTTTCAAAATTCAACATTGTACCAGTCCATGTTAAATGTTGAATTCTGCTTAAGCCGGTGCTAGGGGCGTGGACGGTAGTTTGTACTTGACAGAACCGTCCATGAACAGACACAATCAAACCGAGCCTGCAACATTTTCAATTTTGCCGTGTTGGGCTATCTTTAGGGATTCTTATTTTCTCTATTTTAAAATCGTTTAATTTTGTAAATCTACTTTTGTTTTTTTAAACATGTTACTGTGTAAATGTACTGTTGCAATTCTACAACTGGAAACACGTTTTCTTAAACTGTATTTTCTGTATTCGAGTTTTACATTTCATTTATATATCTCAGATACGGTTACATATCTAGAAGCTTGATAAGTGTACAAACATGCTTATGTTTTATATGCAATGGAAGATACAAAAAAGTCTTGTAAATATATTGCTGTTTTTTTTCATGTTAAGTCAATTGTTAAGATCTACATGTAAACTTGTTATTTAAAAGCAGGTGACTTCAATTAAAAGATTGGAGTAAGAGGCATATTATTTGTTGTTCACGAATACAATTAAAAAATGCTACACATGCACGTTTGCATTTTCAAAAGTATTTTTCAAAAGGAACACTTTACATGTCTGGAATTTTGGCAACTAACGCCCTCCATACTTTTTAAGTGGTTATATTTTTTAATCGGAAAGACTCTAGTATTTGTTTTGATGCCATCAACGTTGTAAAATCATACACAAGTCATGCGTATAGTTTTTGTATGTTTGTTATATACCCATGAAAAAAAAAACCTTTTTCTGTCTCTTTTGTAAGTATTGAATTAGATATAGTTTCCCCCGTACATTGTATAGCAAACACATTGTATAAACTAATTAGATATAAATTATTTAAAACGACAGAACTAAACACAAACAAAATATGTAGAATTTGTTACAAATTTAATATTAAAACTTTCAAAGGATTCCAAAATTTGTGCCGAAATTTTTAACCAAATCAATCAGTTTGATTATGAAATCGTCGGTTGTACCGATGACTTAAAATGTCATTTGCACACATGTAACTGTTCAAGTATGAGAAACGATCAGGAGGTACACCATTTTTCTTTAGGGAATATAATCACTTACATACTTTACTTTAACTTGTTACGATTCTAGTTAACATCGTAAGTTATTCAGCTGCTTTGCATTAAAATCAGTAAATAGCAAACAATGCTGCTGACAAACTGTTCATTTAATTGTTCAGCTGATTTTGCGTAAGAAGAATGGTGTTTATTAAACAGACAGATTAAATATTTTTCATTGTGAAAGGAACAAGATACAGGTAGCGTAGCGAGTTGCCAAGCTAGTTTGATGTATGTCTTTCTTGTTTCATACTATTATGGTAACACTTTTGTGTCCCCTTCTTGTTGTTTTTCCCGTCGACGGTATCTTCCTTTTTGACCTTAGTTTTTTTTGTTTTTTGTTTTTTTTTATTTTGCCTCTGCCTTTCCCCGTACTCCAAGTCTCTCTAACTATGTGGGCCTATTAATCGACCAATTATTTGTTTTCATTAATTCCATTGGTGGTTACTATTATTTCTTTTTCAGTATCATTTTAGTGATTGTTCTATCCGTGCTCTGCCTTGTGCCCTGCCCTGTATTTTGTTCGGGGTCCTCCTGGGCTCCATTCCGCTTGTTCGTGTTTATTGAACGCCGATCTTGTTTATCATATCATATACTATAGAGAACCAAACAAACAATTTCGTATGTGTACATTAACATACAAATACTTTCCTTGGATTTTTGAATCATCACACAAAATTGATTTATGTTCTTTGCTGTATAGTTTGTGATATCTGTACAAGACCACAGAAAGGATTGATTTCTTTTTCGTAACTCTAATCTTTTCAAAAGAACAGTTCCGTTCCATATTTTGAACTGGCGTATGCACAGGTATCCCATGTTGTAGTGTGGTTAGGACATCAGAATTGCAGTCAATTTTAATCCTGTGTGATCGTAAAAGGCCATTTCATTGAATGCAAATCCTCTGTAGAGTATATAAATAAGCTTCAGCGGGTGAGGTGGCTTTCACCTTTGGTGTTGCTTTTTGTTTCAACTTTTGTAAAACATATGACTGTTATAAAATTATTTGCCTTAAACTACAATTAATGACAGGAGGGATATTACATTTACAAGTTCTTTTACTCAAATAAAAAGTTATATGTGATATCTTGAGCAAATATAAGCACATTGTACGGTTGCAATGTCCAATTTATTTAGTATCATAGCTGTCTGACAAATGTTTAACTAAAAATATTTTTCAATGAAATTCAAAAATTCATTTCCGTATACAATTCATTTTATTTCTTCCTTGAAATGAACTTAAAACGTTCATGAAATGTTGGTGCTTCAGTTTAATACTGGTTTCTAAAAGATGCTTTGAAATAATTTTCGGAGTTTTGCTGTTTTAATGAACATAAATCATTAATAGAGGAGCCAATTATCATATTATTTGGAAAAGCAACAGTCGATACTTAAGCTATTTTAATGAGAAAAAGAGCAAATAGAAAACATTTAAAGGCAAAATAAAGAAATTGCCATGATTTAACAACAGGAAAGTTATATTTCAAAGTAAGAATTATTGCTTTCTGCAAAAATTCGTTTAAAAATGTGTGTATCTTTTTTCTATTTGTTCCACCTTCTGTCTTCCATTTCATTTTTTCTATAAACTTAACGTCCGGAGTGGTTAGTTGTACAAGTTTGAACAAAAACATCAACAACAAAAAATATAAAGCAAAAACAACATAAATTTATGAAAGTTAACATTTAAAAGAGATTTTGTAAAAAGTAATATTAAAATCCGTTTTTGCCTGTAGAAGTTATTGTAGAAACTAAACGACGCACGCTATCCATGTGCCTTTTTATAGTTAAATCCCATTTTTAACCGGCGTATCAAATAGAAATTTGCAATTTCTAGAATGAAAAAAAAAATAACAACTTATAAAACTATCACTATATAAACATTGAATGTCCCTAAATATTATGCGCATCCACCAAAAATTAAAACAAAACTATATTTATGATGAAAATATATTCATCCTAAATCAATTTAAAAAGATATAAATAATCTTCAATTTATTAGCTCTTAAGTTATATCAACTCAAATAAATAATTTTGTTAATTTGATCTGTTTTTAATTTGTTACTGTTTAATAATTCTTTAGGTAAGAGTATAGATCGAAATATGTGTTCGTGCATTGGTTATTCATTTACCGGTAGATACCTACGTTGTCCTCTAACTTTGGACGAAGTAAGGTAGTATATACGGATCCATTCCAGTGGTGCAAAAATACGATTTTTACACTTTTGCTCTTACAGCCTTTATTGACTAATGTGCATTGAAAACATTGTCAAATGTGCAGGTTCAGGGGAGCATTCATCGCCTTCAGCAATATTCCTGTAGAATAATACAGGTTACTGCGTATGTCATCATGACTTAACCGTAAATAATTTTCCAGCCGGTTACTTAATTATTCTGTAATCCTTAAAATCATTGATATAGAATGACGAAATATTTTTTTAGTCAAGACAATGAAATCTGTTGACTTTCAATCCAAACGAAACGTTTGTTGTTACAAAACAATGACAACATGGTTTTATTTTGACGCACTATAGGAATTCGTATTCATTACTGTCAAAGTATATTTGACTAATAGAAGAATATTTTTCGAGAAAACCCGCCTTACATGTTGAACTCGCTCTTGGGACCAGTTAATCTGTATCTTTAAGGATAAAACATTTGTAATTAGAGTTTCCAAACTGTCATTTATTGCAGTCTGAAATCTTTAAATTTGATTTCATATTCTCAGACCGAAATCAACAACTTGAGAAATTCTTGCAAATTATAAATTCTCTGTGTTCTGAATACACATTAAACTTCGACACAAAACTGGAAATTCAAACAAAAATTGAATAATTATTAAACTACCTGTATTTTCATAACTTGTCAATTTTTATCTTATTTCAGCTGTATTTTATGACATTCAATATTTTGAATGTTACGATGTCAAAATGCATATTATTTAAATTATCTAAATGACACGTGCAAAATTTGCATAACTAAAACAATTTGTTATTACATTTACATTTAACAAATTTTTTGACTCCTTTTTGCATTTAAAATATCCAACGATTAATACAGTCAATATTGCAGATACAAGTACAGTTTGGAAAATTATGACAATAATCACTAAAGTACTCTAGGCAATAATAAATTGCTCATTTAAGGCCTTTTCTGCTCCTAGGTCAAATGTAAGTCATTAAAGGCCTTTTCGGCTCTTACAAAATGTCAAAAGAACTACTTTCTTTTTGATTTATGTCTTGTTTGTCTAAATTCTTTATTAATTCAAATATTCAACTCAGTGAAATTCGTATCAGTTTTTACTTATATTTCGAAAAGGTTATCAGTACATGATAAGAATGGTTGAAATTATTTACTTCATGTATGAACTTTTTTTGGCATTGCAAAATTTGGATTAGTTAAGTATAATATTATAAGACTAGGGCATCATAACATTGTTGTATACAACATGTAGCATATTAAATTATTTTATTTTTAAATAACTGACTTACTTTTTATTTCTTTGTTTTAAAGAAAAAAGTTTGTTTCAAGCTAAGTTAAGATTAGTTATAGATTCTGTGCTAGATATTTCAGACCAAACAAACATAAGAACTTGCATAAATTTTAAATACATGTACAAACTTGTCAACCAAAACTCTGAAAACTGAATTAAAATACTTTTTAAAAAGTCTGCTTTTTAATTGATAAGAAAGTTATTAGATCATGTATGTCTTGTGTACTTTGTTTAACAAATAAATGTAAAAAGTAAGTCATATTTCGTTTACGGCTCTACAATATACGGCTCTAGAGTATATATTTTATCTACCGTTTCTTTCTTCATTGATCATAAAACAGGTCTTTATGGGCACAAAATATATCATCAGTAATCGAACTAATAATAATAATAATTTATGCTTCAAGTAATCGTAATCAGACAAATGTATAAAGAACGACGCAGAGGTACCCAGTTATAAAAGAAAAGAGTCCTACTTTGAAACATTGTGAGAAGTAAAGTGCATACATAAAATACTTAAACAGATTTTAGACATTCGTGAGTGCTAGCTACTGACAACAGTTTCCCAGACTTTCCTCTTTTAAAGACAGATTTATTGTTCTCTAGGGAACGCTCAACACGTTGAACGTATCTAATAAGAATAAAATACCCAACAATTACCAAACACGTCAGGACATATATTGAACTTTATGGCCGTAAACTTACAAACTGTTTCAAGACCAAAAAAAAAAACAACATTTTATGAGAAGGACAAATAATTTTCTCCTTTTTGCAATTTTCTTGTAACTGTTTTGAAAAAATGATTAAATTTCATAAAAGTGACGGTGGACGCCATGCAAGCATAAATTTGTTTTTAATCGACATCCAATTGGTCACAATATACTAAATCCACCGAATTCTAACATTTAGTGCATTATATATACATGATCATTTTCAGATTTTACGCTTCAAAAAATTGTCTTTCGAAAAAATTAATTTTCATTTCAGGTTATTTAACCAAAGGAGAGAAAGATTAATAGAAAAATGACCAAATTATATTCTGACTTTTGTATTTATTAAGATCGGTAGAAGTTGTGAAATATTATAGATATTTGTACCAGAGAAAACTAGGTAAATCAGTTCAATAACCGTGCAAACATTGCATAGCTTACAGACAATTAGGAAATGATCTTTTTGCTGAATTGGTGCGTACTACTAAATTTAAGTGAGCTTACACGGAATCTATCTAGCAATCTTAGGTACAATATGCTTCTTTTTTGTACTATAAGGGAATCGGAAATTTTTAATGTCACATACGTGTATGTTTATTAACAACGTACATGTATATATGCTTTATAGGCGTTAATTACAAATTAATCATGCTAAAAAGTAAGGTTTTCTTAATAAAGAACTCTTATTTTTTGTTAAAAAAGTCTTAATTCATGATTTACAAAGCCTATAAACTGCTGCTTGCTGATTTTGTCCTTCAAATAATAAGTGACCGTCGGCAAATCAATCCAGTTGGATTAAATTTCAATGATAATTGTAGAACGTGTCGTTTTGAATGAGACCCTTGACAATGCTTATGAAGCAATAAACTTTTCCTAATTTTCCAACTTTCTGAAATTCATAACCCAAGAATCGCCTTTTAAAAAGGTACAAAGAACAATCCTTTAAAAATTGAGATGACAAATGGTGATACAAAATATTGAAAGATTTGTTTTGCAATTATGATAAAGGTGTGTATGACTTCGCCCCCTCGTACGAATCAGATAGCCTCGTGTTTAGATGCTCTTTCTATTACGAATATTACAGGAAACTGAGTATGTCATCATGACCTTTACCGTAAATACATTTTCCAGTTGATAACTTTATTATTCTGTAATCGCTGTTTGAAATTATCGATATTGAATGAAGATTTTTTTAGTGAAGACAATGAAATCTGTTGACTTTCAATTCAAACGAAATTTATGTTGTTACAAAGCAATGACAACATGGTATAGTTTTGACGCACTGTAGGAATTCGTATTTATTACTGTCAAAGTTTATTTCACTAATAGAAGAAAATTTTCGAGAAAACCCGCCTTAAATGTTGAACGCGTTCTTGGGACCAGTTAATCTGTATCTTTAAGGATAAAGCATGTGTAATTAGAGTTTCCAAACTGTCATTTATTGCAGTCTGAAATCTTTTAATTTAATTTCATATGCTCAGACCGAAATCAACAACTTGAGAAATCTTTGCAGCATATGAATTATTAGAGCCTGTACAAAAATTTGCTGACACGTCTCTGTGTTTTGAATGCACATTAAACTTCGAAACAAAACTGAAAATTCAAAGAAAAATTGAATAATTATCAAACTACATGTATTTTCATAACTTGCAAGTATTTATCTACTTTTCTGACATTCAATGTTTTGAAAGTTATGATGTCAAAATGCATATTATTTAAATTATCTAAAAGACACGTGCAAAATATGCATAGCTCAAACAATTTGTTATTACATTTACATTTAGCAAATCTTTTTTTACTCCTTTTTACATTTAAAATATCAAGAGTTTGTTACAGTCAATATTGAAGATACAAGTACAGTTTGGAAAATTATGTCAATAATCATTAAAGTACTCTAGGCAATAATAAATTGATCATTTAAGGCACGTTCAGCTATAACAGAAAGTCAAAAGAACATCTTTCTTGTTGATTCATGTCTTGTTTGCCTAAATTTATTATTTATTCAAATATTCAACTCAATTCGTATCAGTTTTAACTATTATTTAGGAAAAGCTATTAGTACATGATAAGAATGGTTGAAATAATTTACTTTGTGTATGAACTTTTTTTTGACATTGTAAAATTTGGATTAGTTAAGTATAATATTATAAGACAAGGGCATCATAACATTGTTGTATATTAAATGATTTAATTTTTAAATAACTGACTTACTTTTTATTTCTTCATGGATCATAAAACAGGTCTTTATGGGCACAAAATATATAACCAGTAATCGAACCAATAATTATTTATACTTCAAGTAATCGTAATCAGACAAATGTATAAAGAACGACGCAGAGGTACCCAGTTATAAACTTTGAAACATTGTGTGAAGTAAAGTGCATACATAAAATACTTAAAGAGATTTTAGACATTCGTGAGTGCTAGCTACTGACAACAGTTTCCCAGACTTTCCTCTTTTAAAGACAGATTTATTGTTCTCTAGGGAACGCTCAACACGTTGAACGTATCTAATAAGAATAGAATACCCGACAATTTACCAAACACGTCAGGACATATATTGAACTTTATGGCCGTAAACTTACAAACTGTTTCAAGAACAAAGAAAAACATTTTATGAGAAGGACAAATAATTTTCTCCTTTTTGCAATTTTCTTGTAACTGTTTTTAAATGATTAAATTTCATAAAAGTGACGATGGACGCCATACAAGCGTAAATTTGTTTTTAATCGACTTCCAATTGGTCACAATATACTAAATCCACCGAATTCTAACATTTAGTGCATTCTATATATATGATCATTTTCAGATTTTACGCTTCAAAAATTGTCTTTCGAAAAATTAATTTTCATTTCAGGTTATTTAACTAAAGTAGAGAAAGATTAATAGAAAAATGACCAAATTATATTCTGACTTTTGTATTTATTAAGATCGGTAGAAGTTGTGAAATATTATAGATATTTGTACCAGTGAAAACTATGTAAATCAGTTCAATAACCGTGCAAACATTGCATAGCTTACAGACAATTAGGAAATGATCTTTTTTGCTGAATTGATGCGTACAACTAAATTTTATCTCGCAATCCTAGGTACAATATGCAACTTTTATTTTTTTGTACTAGAAGAGAATCGGAAATTTTAATGTCACATACGTGTATGTTTATTAACAACGTACATGTGTATGCTTTATTGTCATTAATTACAAATTAATCATGCTAAAAAGTAAGGTTTCCTGGCGATTTCCTAATAAAGAACTCTTACTTTTTGTAAAAAAAGTCTTAATTCATGATTTACAGAGCCTATAAACTGCTGCTTGCTGATTTTGTCCTTCAAATAATAAGTGACCGTCGGCAAATCAATCCAGTTGGATTGAATTTCAATGATAATTGTAGAACGTGTCGTTTTGAATGAGACCCTTGACAATGCTGATGAAGCAATAAACTTTTCCTAATTTTCCAACTTTCTGAAATTCATAACTCAAGAATCGCCTTTTAAAGTAAAAAGAACAATCCTTTAAAATTTGAGATGACAAATGGTGATACAAAATATTGAAAGATTTGTTTTGTAATTATGATAAAGGTGTGTACGACTTCTAAACATTTATACGAGCTTCTTAACTCGTAACGATTTTTCATTTACATCATGGCGATTGTAATCACTTGCTTCTTCTGAATGTTTAATATACAAAAGTAAACATAGTATTTCTAAATATGTGCAATCCTTAGGAACAAATCTGGAAGAAGGGCGATCCCTCGGAAGCTTTTATTACTACAAAATTACATGAAAATTGCAGACTAGGTTTGATTGAGTCTGTACACGAGATATAATGAAAAACGTGCAATAATTTCTTACGCCCGCATGCTTTAATCGTCTACTTAATCACGCCCGTTTAACTCACAACGAGTGAAAAATGTCCATCGGTAAAAATGTTGTGAGCAATTTCCGTTCCTCGTTGTGAGCACCCATCTAGGACGTGTGACACGATAAACAAGGTGAGTTTTTCATAATTTTTGAACATTACAGACATTTATGTAAAAATATCGGAATGCAGTTAGCTAGCGATGTGTTTTCCGAGTATGCACATGTAAAGATATTGCCTGTTGGTGGACAATTTGATGGAAATATCGCGCGACGCAGTCACTTGGGGAAGCTGGAAAATTGGAGACGACTTCTCTCCGGACCAAATTTAACATTGAAAACGTCGATTCTTGTGAAGTTTTGTGCATTCTAACCATAAACAGATGCTCACAAGTCTTCAGCGTAAATTATTACCTGAAAGTCTTCATAGAAACGAAGATATACCCTTTTTTGCTTTAATCCTCGTTGTGAGCACCATAACCTCGTTGTGAGCAAGACAAGCGCAGTGTGTGTCTGGTTTTTATATGTAATTCAGATGGTGAAAATATAATTTTTAATCTACCAAAGCATTTAAACGTTTTTGCACAGCAGCATTTCTTTGCAAGATGTCGTTCATACCCCGAAGGGAGGCATATTAGTTTTGAACTGTCCGTCCGTCAATCCGTCCGAAAACTTTAACATTGGCCATAACTTCCTTATTAGTAAACGGATTTGATTCATATTTGAACACAACATTCCTTAGCACAAGACCTTCCTACGGACCTGTATTTTTTACCTTGACCCCTAAATATCCTTTACCTTGAAGGTCAAATTGTCCAAAAACATTTAAGATTGGCCATAGTGTCCTTATTAGTAAATCAATTTAATTCATGTTTAGGCACAACACATCTTTGGACAAGGCCTTCAAACTGACCTATATTCTTTTGACCTTGACCCCTGAATGACCTTCACCTCGAAGGTTAAATTGTCCAAAAACTTAAAAATTGGTCATAATTTCCTTATTTTAGTATACGAATTCTACTCATATTGGACACACAAATTATTTGTTTATTGACAGGCAAAATGGAAGAATTTAGTTGTCTTCATTGCCCCCTTTCTCTTAAAAAAATCGGAAACACTAGTGTTCATAATTTGGACACCATAACAAAAGCTTAAAATAACAATTTCTTAGTTTGACAACAATAACAGAAACATTAAAACCATACTCAAAAGACTTTAGAATGATTCCAAAAGAACTGAGATAATTAAAAAGGACTTTAAAATCAATTGATATTACAAAAACTGTAAAAAATTAAAGACAAGAGGGACTTAAAAATAATCTCCAATCAAGAATTGTCAAAAAATCAAAAAGCCTGTTAAAGATGTTTAAACTAAGTCTATTTAAAATAAGTAGAAATAAACTTGCAATAGTGAAAACTACCTTTTAGACATTTTACAACAATATGCAGGAAACTCCTTAAAATGATTAATTGAGAGTGTAGTCATGCATGTCAGAAAAAGAAAGTCGAGGCATTTATGAGAATATAAAACCGTTTCAAAAAGCACATTGAAATCAACGGTAGGTATAAAGCTTTCAACATGTTGGAATACTAGTAAGTAATCTGCCAAAAAAAATCCTGTGATGATCTTTCGAGGAGGATGGATTGATATGTAACGTTATACAACGGTTACGTCAAAACCAACAACAATGCCGTTGAACTTAATAGTAAAAAACGTTTATAGTAGTTATGTTATATCTTAGCTTTATATATCTTTTCAAAGAAAATGAATGGTAAATGCAGATAAGATTTGTTGGTTGATAAATTCCTGTCAAGAAATAATTTGCTTTCTAATTTGTATTACCAGCTACTTTATTCATGCTGGTATTTCCATGGAAAGTGAAAACATAATGATGGTCCATTCATGTGCAGTATTGGTTACTTACATTGTATACTGTATAGAACTAAAAGATGTGTCATGCCCTTGTAACACAATTACTTCATATTCTGCAAGATATAATTTGGAACATAGGACAAAAACAATAAAAATCATCAAAAGTGACTCGCAAGTTATGGTTCAGTGAAAACACAAGTAGGGTACAGATCATTAAAATTGTTTTAGCAAGACAGGTAAAGTTATCAGAATGTTCGCCTTTATTATTTACTACGTTTTTATCAATATTCAGAGATATCTACACAAGTGTCTGTGCGGTAACACGAGGTAAGACAATAAAGTTAAGATTCAGATATGAGTTATAGTGAAATAAAACAATTTTAGGCATAAATTTGCTTGTGTAATCGGCGTGTGTTGACATAAACAAAACACGAAACGAAGAGCAAGGCGTTTTATGCGCATAAATTTAAAGAAGCTGGTTATAGATGTATCTATATGCAAAGAAAAAATATTTCGTAATATGATTCAAATGTTTACATACCGTCACAGATTAAATGCAAGCCGTCTTAAAAAGTTTTATGGGTCACCCCGCCTGTTTGTACGGAACTGATGTTGAGATCTTCTCACAAGATCCGGTTGGGGTTCAAATCGTTTATATACTGTGTTATTGTATATAATGAACGTTAAATTAATTTAACTTAGGATATAAATATATTTAGAGCTATTTATTAACAAACTTAAAATGCGGAAATCACAATACTTATAATTATATGCCTTATTAATTGGAAAAATCAATGACTACATACTTGAATTGGTCAAATCCCGGGATCCCTTTATGTTTTAATGCGATCCCAGCTTTTCTGAAAACTATATTCTTGAACTGGCCAATTCCTGGGATCTCTTTATATTTTAATACGATCCCGGCTTTTCTGAAAACTATATTCTTGAACTGCTCAATTCCCGGGATCCCTATATGTTTTATTAGGATCCCGGCTTATCTGAAAAACATCTTAGACTAGTCAATTTCCGGGATCCCTATATCTTTAATAGGATCCCGGCTTTTCTGGCTGAATTGATTGACAACTTGTGTTTACTTTAGGACTTATGTCTGTCACTCATTCCAATACTAAATATCATATTACAACTTAACTTCGTATAAAGAGACATATTTATGAATTCTACCTATCTAACATTTATTTGGTCAAAAATCTGGAAGCAAAGTGATCCTTCGGAAGCAAGGTCAACAGGCCATATAGTAAATGTGCATAGACATAGGGGCTTCATTCTATCTGTTTACATGCATCTTCATATATACTCATATTCCTCTTTGTTAAACTGAGAGAACTGGCTTCCATAACTTTATGTCACTTTTATTTTGATGTTCGCTCAAGTCTCTTCAGCTAACAGAACTGTCATTTTTACATTTTAACACACCCCTGGAAAAAAAATTACGAAGCGAGTCGCTACTAGCTTTTTTAAAAGCTAACCTTGTTTTTATATCCAATGGATGTCCAGTTTGTGCCAATATTAACACATTTTTTGTCGCGGTCGGTGACAGTTTGTGGAAACAGTTAGAGCTGTACAATGCTGACAGTTTGCATACTAAAGACAAAGACATTGTCACCTTCTGTTGTCGTCGCTGACATTATTTTACAATTTGTGAGGCTTTATTTGACATTTGCGGCACATAAATTTTAATTTGGTTTCATATGTTAAAACAGACAATATTTACATATCTTTAAATTATACTGACATTAATTAAATTTCAAAAACATAACATGATGTGGCCGATGTCGGGCATGCATGAAATATATTCATAAATTTCAACTCTTATACGACTATACCCCAGGCAGAGCTTTTAAAAAAGAGTCTGTAACAAGACACTTTAAAATAACTGTTATCGCCCACGTGGATTTAATAGTGCAAATGAAATGTACGTTGTCCTGTTTGCATCAGTTAAATGACAAATATTGACATGAATATTTTTTTTACTAAAAGTCTTGTGTCTCCCTTTTGCATAATATAGATAAAGTAGCGAGAGTTTAACATTGTTGAGCTTAACTCTTACAGCAATTCAATGTTGAATTCTTTTATCCAAGTGGGAGTCAAAATAAAAAAAATCGCGATGATAAATATTATGTCTCGCATATTTCTTTCGAGAGCTGTAGCTTATTTACAAAAGAAGTGATTATGAAAAAAAGTTCTTTCTAAGAAAATGGTTAATCTATGTATTAACAAGAGCTTTCGGAAGGACAGCGTGCTCGACTATTGTCATTGCTTTATAATAAAACAAGAGCCTGGATGATGTAGTTCACAAATGAACATAGTTTATGTCAAAGTCCGTATTACAGTTATGGGCCTTTGATAGTGACCTATACTATTATTCTCTAAAACAAGTATGTGAAGTTTCAACTCATTCCCTTCAGTAGTTTTCGAGATGCAAACACTAACCAAACTGAGATGCCGACACTGACGCCTGAGTGAGCAAAGTAGCTCTCCCTTTTCTTCGAATAGTCGAGCTTATACAAAATATTTAGTTGATGTTGTATCTCAACAGGCGACATTTTAATTGCCCCCAAAACGGAAAGTTGTGGTGAACTTAATCGCGCAATTCGGGAGTAAATCCACAAGTTACCAAGTCGTGCGTACGAGATAATTAAGTGGTGCGGACAAGATACTTTGTACGCAAATATGTCATTTTGTTTTTCTGTTTTCCTAAGTTATATCTTGTGGCAACGAGCTAGCATTTTGCTTTGTGTTTTTTTTTTCTGAGTTATATCTCGTGACTACGAGATTGGACATTGAAAAAGAATCGGAATGTCCCCTCCGTGCTTCCATATATACTTCACTGCTGGCAGGCAATAATACTTTTCTTATCAGTAGCATCGCATACGGTCTTCATTACGTTTAGCGTGCGAATGAGAACTTACCAAATTTCAGGTTAAAAACGATATTCATTTAACATGGCGCAATACAAGTTTAGAGTCGGTTTCAATTTTGATCGAGTTTTATCACACGTAATCGATTTTAATAAATTTGACTATATACTATGGTAGGCAGCCATTTTAACATGTTTGTAATGAATGAAAGTGAATTCTGTCCGATTGAAATCAGTGCACGAATTTTTTTTTGAAATCAATTTACACTCTTATTTTCCGATGTTCTCCACGAAACATCACCAGATTGACCATGGAAAGACAGAAATTTTAGAAACCTAGAGTGCCTAAAGCGTATGAAATAGGTTGAATAGTAAAAAGAAAAACATCCGTTTTCTATGGACAAAATGGATTAACACGCCCGTTTAACTCACAACGAGTGAAAAATGTCCATCGGTTAAAATGTTGTGAGCAACTTCCGTTCCTCGTTGTGAGCACCCATCTAGGACGTGTGACACAATAAACAAGGTGAGTTTTTCATAATTTTTGAACATTACAGACATTTATGTAAAAATATCGGAATGCAGTTAGCTAGCGATGTGTTTTCCGAGTATGCACATGTAAAGATATTGCCTGTTGGTGGACAATTCACTCGTGGTAGCTGGAAAACTGGAGATAACTTCTCTCCAGACCAAATTTAACATTGAAAACGTCGATTCTTGTGAAGTTTTGTGCATTCTAACCTTAAACAGATGCCCACAAGTCTTCAGCGTAAATTATTATCTGAAAGTCTTCATAGAAACGAAGATATACCCTTTTTTCTTTAATCCTCGTTGTGAGCACCATAACCTCGTTGTGAGCAAGACAAGCGCAGTGCTTGTCTGGTTTTAATATGTAATTCAAATGGCGAGAATACAACTTTCAATCTACCAAAAGCAATCAAAACGTTATTGCACAATATTTTTTTTTGCAATAGTTCTTCTTTTTCTACATAACTTGGCCAGTCTAACATGAATGAAGCTCAGGATAAATACAGGCATGTTTATATCTCGCAACACGAAGTATATGCAGTTAAATACATAATTTCCCTCCACTTATTATAGTTCACTACCATTTGCACAAACAGCAAAACATTTGCAAAATCATAGGTATATTTACCATTATCTATTAAGCTAAGAATATACTTGTTTAGTGTTTAAAAGTTAAAACACACTAAATAAGTAATCCTCCGCGAAAAACGATAGTCGCATTATAACAGATTCAAATAGTTCTCAGCGTTTGTTTGCTCTGTAGAGCATTTTTCATGGTCTTTCTTAGAAAGCTCATGACAGTCTGTGTTTGACATTTAAATAGCATTTTCATCATGAAATAGTGGCATTTTTAGAAATCTTGACTTCTTAGGTGTTACACCACTTGTATAATTTTGGGTTAGCTGATTTTACAGTGTGTTTGACTGAAAAGAATGTTTTGCAAGAGACATGACCCCAACTTTTCTTTTGATTTTTATGCATCACTGACAGTTTTTCTAGTAGTTCTTATCTTTTTAAGGCCAGGGCAACGACCCCATGTCCAATCACTGAAATGTTGAAAATTATTCTTCATATTCATAAGTCATCAGATTAACAGAAGAACTAATCAGGGGAGGTAAGTCAGGTATTTTTATTTCGTATACTATAGTGTGGCACGAGTGAACATCACGGGGAGCTTATGAATATTTCAACAATTTCACAATTTGTGTGATACACACATATATGTGTTTATCCTGAGCTGAAGACTGACAAAAGTATGTAGAACAAGAACTGTCACGATAAGTTGACAATGCCCCCGAAGTGGTGCTTTGTCCTTTGATTTATGGACAAGATAGATTACTTGTTTTTGGACAATTAGATATTCAATGTGATTAATTAATTCCACTTACTACCGGTAATAAGAAGTTATGACCAATGTTCAAGTTTTTGGATGTTCTAGAAGGTCATTCAGGGGTCAAGGTAAAAAACAATACAGATCAGTTCGTCATGAATATTGCACATGATGTCTTCCTCCGTCAGTAAAGCAGGAAAAACGCAATATAACACACGGTGTCGGTGTGACTTGTAATTTAACAAAACAAGCAACCAATTAGAATTATCCCTTTGCCTTACCAAGATAAACACTAGATATTAAATAACAATATCCATGTTCATAATAATTATAAAATATATATCTTTTGAACACCAATGATACATTTTGCACAGTCACATATATAGCGATTCATGAATGGGTTTACACCGTATATATAAATCTTAATATAAAAACGGACAATATATATAAGAAAAGATATGAGTTAGAACAAACGCCTTTAAGACATTATATTCTATACCTCAGTACAATATTTCCAGGAAAGTGTTTACTTTCGATATCATTCGTGTTTTTGGCTACCTTGGCATTTTTTTCGTCGTGTTTCATAAATATGTTTCAATACAATAATGCATAGATAAAAAAATCTCGATAAAGTGTGATCACTTGGAAGCATCAATCGCAACAGAATCACATGAAAATTGCAGACTCGCCATGACTGAGTCTGTACACGAGAAATAATGAAAAAGTGCAACATCCCTCACGTCTCCCAGCACCGGCTTGAGCGGTACTCAATTTTCAACACCTAAAAGTGTTGGAATCAATGATAAAGATGGGTGCCCGATAAAGTTGCAAAAACGTTTGAACCAACCCTTTTGCACATTGTATAGAAATGTTTATCTAAACATGGTGATTTTTTACATTTGCGATAGAAGATAATTAAATCCAATACAATAACGCATTCATTACGTTATTGGTTTTGATATTTGGTGTGTGAAACATTTTCTTTTCAAGTTTGGCTATGTTCTTCAAAACTTTACTGCAGCATGCAGGGACAAGGAAAACGTTTTACATTAGTGCTTAGAGTAAGGTGTAGTCCACCTTTATCTGGCTTGAATTTTCCAGTAGTGGTTTCGCTGCTCCAATGCGGTGTCCCTCTGCATAAGATGTATTATTCACAATGTTTTGAAAGTCAAGTAAAAACATTAACCTATTTTGAACACTTATATAAAAAAAACAATCAAAATGAACCATTCTGTTAGAAAATCATTAACAATGTAACCTTTTGTATTAGTTTTATTGAACAACAGCAACAAATACGTGTTCATGAGTTAAAGAACATTTTACTTATTTCATCTTTACGGTAAGAATACAATAATTTTCAAATGAAAAAGAAACACAGCAAAATAAAAGCATACATGTATCTACAAAAAGATTAATTAATTGAAAGAGGTACGTGCCAGTATTGATAAAAAAGAGTGTGGGTCCAGAAAACCGGTATATTTGTCATCAGTCAATGGGGCATACTTCTATCTTCCTATAATAATTATCTAGATACAATTCAAAACATTAATGCAACAAAAATAAGGTAAGTGTACCACCCATGCACAAACTAACACTACATCTGCTTATAAGGTCAAAATATTATGCTCATTTAACAATATAGTTCTGACAATGGAGCAAAGAGCTATATTTGTAGACTATTTGAATGTGAAAATCATTGTTGGCTTTAAATGCGTTGAAAGCTGATTGATTTACACTTCAATTTACACATCTTTAAATCTTCTAATATTTATTAAGATGTCCAATACGGATATTTGGTCTCTGTATCTGAAACTGAAATCAAACAAAAAAGAAGAAATGGAACAGTTCGACATTACATATAAAACCGACACAAAAAGCATGATCATTCTATTTTTTTTTTTTTCAAATACATAAGTATACGTTTTATTATCGTATTAATTTAACAAATGTCACGTTTTCTTAGCGATGAAATAAAATTTCAAACAAATATCGACATTTTAGAATATATTTATCAGATATCAGAGAAATCAAGTTTTATTGTTGTGTATACATTTAAGATGGTATTTTAGTTTCTTGTATTTGGCCTTTTTCAATTTTGGTGGTTCCAGTATTCCTACTTGAATACTGTTTAATCACCCTTAGGATATGTTGCCTGCTTTTTAAATTTGTCTTTTGACGTCTTGCCTGTGATATGCAGGCTTCATAACCTCAGATCCCCTTTCAAAATTCCATTTTAATTAGTTCCGCCCATTGTTTTCTCGTTTAGGGCACACGCATTCTTTTACTTGGGGACCATACGCCGCTTTTCATGGAATGACACTTGTGTCACGTTGAAGGTTCCATGATAACCGCCGTATGAACACATCTGCGGATGTTTCTAAATTCAAAACACCATTTCCGTGTTAAAATGTTGAATTCTGCTTAAGCCGGTGCTA
The DNA here is from genome assembly GCF_026571515.1 of Ruditapes philippinarum. Lineage (NCBI taxonomy): Eukaryota > Metazoa > Mollusca > Bivalvia > Venerida > Veneridae > Ruditapes > Ruditapes philippinarum. The sequence goes on from NW_026860476.1 coordinate 182,309, forward strand.
GGGGGCGTGGACGGTAACTTTCAATTTCCATTACCGTCCATGAACAGGCTAAATCAAACCGAGCCTGCAACATTTTACAATTTTGTCGTGTTGGGCTGTCTTTAGGGATTCTGTTTTTCACTATTTCTAGAAGTAAAGAATGTTTATATATTTTGCATGTTAAAAATTAGAACTTAAAACGTATTGATTGTACCTAGATTTGAGAATTAACTAAACACAAATAATTTACCTTTGAATCTGTGTCAATGTAATCATACACAGATGGGCCAGTATTGTATTCAGTTTCAGCTGAAGATTTATGACTAGATGGCTGGTAAATATAAGCCTGCAGAATAAAATATAACGATATGAACGAATTTTGTGTCGCCTTTACAAAGTTATGACGACAGACGATCAGACAGACATCTTGACAGACAGACGACAAAAATTGATCCATAGACAGCCGTACGTACAAACGACGAAAAAGTGATCCATAGGGTACCAAAGGGATCACTTTTACGTCGTCTGTCTGTCTGTCTGTTTATAGGTCACAAAACTTGTCCTGATTAGTCCTCAAAAACTATTGGTGCAATTTCATCCACACTTTACAGGAATGTTCAATAGCAAATCGTCGGCATTTCCGGTTCAATGATTTTTCTCAGAGTTATGGCCCTTTAATGATTTTCACATTAACGTTTGTCCTGGTTACTCCTCTGATACCACTTATCCAATTTCAATGAAACAACTTTACAGGATTGATCTTGCTCAAGTACTTGCGCATAATACACGGTTTATTTGGTTGAATGGTTTTTGGCTGAGTTATGGCCCTTGAATAAAAAACGCGTTTGCCATGTTAATAATTTTTGTTGTCTCCTGACACACACTTGCTGCAACATGCAACTGGCTATCATCAGGCGGCGACACATGTGATCACTGATCGCTCTTGTATTATTCAACTAATAAAAACCTTTTCACGAGCTATATTATTTACAGTATTATTGTAAAAGAAAGTTGAGTGCTTCTGATTTGTATTTATTAATCAAATACCCTTTTACTGTGACAGTTTATGACTGTTGTCACATAAAACAATACAAGTAAAATATTTAATAAAGATAAATTACCTCATCCCCCTTATCGTCTTTGTATAGTCTATGTTCTCGACCCTGGAAATATGTCACATCCTGCTCTTGGAGTCGTGTTTTATTATCATTTGCTACTGATTTAACTCTCGCTCGATAAAGATTTGCGTTTAAATCGCTTGACCTTTCCCAACCAAAATCATCCATTTCTGCAGAATTAACATCTGTGTTTGTTAAACTGTGAAACGAAAGAAAGAGAATTAATATTATTTCAACAAAGTGACCTTAAACGAATAATGAAACTAAACTCTGGCCTTTTGACATCCGTTCCTATGAAACTCCGTTTTGAAATCCATGTCATATAGACTTAGTGATAGTAAAACATTTCCTGTCCAAAAGAACCTGAACTGGTCTAGTCCTTGAACTTCCTGTTAGTCAAGACTTTTTTTCATTTAACATTGTTAGAATACCTTATGCTGTTTATGTTACGTTACAAATTGTCATAGTGCTTAAAATACTTTTTATTGTTCCTGTCATGCATAGATGCTTGTTAAAGTAGAAGAAACAAACTTACAATAATGTCTTCATTTTTCTTTTCATATGAATTAGACATGCGACAGCAACAACTGCAATAATGAAAACGGCACCACCACTTCCTGATGCAATAGCTATGATATATACGGAGTCTAATTTCAATTCTTCTGCTTTTCTCTCGCAATATACCCCGTGGTACACGAACCCATTGCTATTTGAACAGCTGTTGATTTAAAGGAAATAAGTAACATGGAAATTTTTTAGAATCAATTAAATTAAATTAAATTTAACATAAACGATCAGTTGTATAAATATTCGTTTTCTCGTTTTTAAGACATCATAATTTCCATGTCAATATAAAATCGCACCCGTATTTCTTTCCAGGATTTTAAGATATTAAACGAATTATATCATTTCTTCATATTCAGTAACACATTTCCTTAATTAGACAATATTCATGAACCGTAAATGGAATATTCATGTTTTGGTTATTTTATTGTGTTAAATAGAATATTTTTAAAATCTAAGCGTTTTGCTTATGTTCTATAGATTTTATTCCTTTATACAAGTGCAACCACTTAAGTATTATTGTTGAACAATTTTATTGCACAACTATAAGCCGAACATGATAACGTTTACATAATTCGATCATACTATTATAAGATAATGGGTTGCGCAAGTTATTTAATTATTAGATATTGCTTTTTTGCATTATAGACAAATAAATGTGTGTATACGTTCATCCGAGTAGCGTAGTGGTTAGATACTTCAGGTTATGAGGCGCTTTGGTTATAGATTTCGTGTTCAAATCTGCAATTGTGCACGTTGTAGGTGGTAAAAGATTTAGATGATCAATTGTATGTTTTTCTATAAGGAATTAACGACACACCTATTTGTCAATGTAAACAATAGCGAATTCGAGCTGTACTTAACATACGATATAGGCAGAATATACTCACCAATGTATATTTCGACAGAGACAGGTACTCAGTAATGAAGGACCAAAATCGACTTTTAAAAGTTGTCTTTCATGATATAAATAATTTTATATGTGAAACTACCTGCATTTTCCTTTGTATGTTTTAATATCTACGTAGCATGTTCCATGGTTTCCACACAAATTACTACCATCTTCCTTCCAACAAATTTCAGTGCAAATGGGTTTTTTATTTTTCATCTCGCATCGGTATCCCGTTGGACAAACTGCTTGAGAAAAGTACTCACAACCAGATTCGACTGGAAGTTATAAATAAAGAAAACCGTAAGGAAAGCAAAAACATCAGAAATACCATAACGTTTACAGGCTTCAATTTTAGGAGGACTATAAAGAGATATTTCATATTGCTGTTGAAACCCTTCTCCATTATTTTAAATTATTATGCATAACGAAGTTTGAAATGGGGTATGCTTATTTAAGACTGTCCGTCAGTCCGGCTGTCTGTTTGTATGACTGCCTGTATGAGAAATTACTCTTTTATTGATCAACTTTCTTTACTAAAACAAACTTTTCAGGTAGTTTTGTTATAGTTCTACTTTCCTACATGATCGATTGAGCAAAAAATACTGGCCGTCGATGCTAATTTCTTAAATGTTTGCTGAGGTTGGCTGTAAATATTATGTAACTTTGCAATAAATGAACTTGAACATAAGAATCCTTTTAACAATACTTTCAAGAAGGTTAAACTCAATTTTATATGACTTTGACCTCTATGATAAAGTTTTTTGCATTTTGCTAAAATTGGGTATAATTGTATTAGTTATGGATTAATTTCACTTATACTAGATCAAAACAACACTAAGCATAAAGCCGTCATTTTAACATTAACCTGAAAACTTGGTAAAATTGGCCATAACTTAGTTATTACTGGATGTTTTGAATAATGAGGCAAAACAACCTTCAAGTAGCCAAAACTGAACTTAACCGCGACCTTTACATGACCTTGACCCTTACAGTTAAGTTATTGATTTTTACTAAAATTGGTCCATATACCAATTCAATTTATACTTGGACAAACCAAAAATTACCAAACATTTACTATTTTGAGCGATATTCATATGACTTTGACCTTAAAATGACCTAAACAGATAAGGTCAATTAATTAAATTTGGTAAAATTGCCGAAATTGTGTTAGACTGATGCGAGTAAAATTTTGATCAACTAACCATCACGTAAGATGAAATCGTCAAATGGAGAAATTGAAGAATGACATAGATATATTTCGTGTAAAACTATTGAATTTTCATAAAATTGATTAAATATTGGTTAAAATGAATGAATTTGTCTCATATTTGTTTATCATTGTTATCAATGAATGTTAATGAATCATATTTGAACAGACAAAACTACTCAAGACCTTGACCTTTAATTGGCATTGACCCTCAAGGACAACTTGAAAGATTTATTTAAATTTTAATTCTTAGAAACCTAAGCAAATATTTAATAAATAACTCAGTGATGTTGTTCAACATCATCATACTGCCTGGAACTGAATATGATTTAAACCTTAAAACGATCTTCAAAATTAAATATTTGATCACACACTTATTGTTTTAATTTCGAAAAAGAATACTTCTAAAATATCTGTATGAGTGAATATGTTTGTTTATTTCTGTAAGTGCCAGCGCGAATGCAAGACAGAATTGATAACAGTTAAATCACTGCTTAGAAAAGAAAAAAATGTAATTGAACATTTTATCTTAATGCCAATAAAGGTATTTTACTACATAAAATTTGGGATTGAGTAGGAAGCTTATAAAGCTTTTTTGAAAATTCGTATATGACTGACTTTTGACAGACTTTCACCATGAAGGCTTTCATTAATCTAATTTGAATTTGGTAATAAGAAAAGTCGAGTTTTGCACTTGTTTGTGAAGGCCTTTGAGTTTGGAATTAAATGCTTTGCTAGTGTGGGATATTAATCACTTTCAAATATAGTTTTAATTGCATTTGAGTTATGTTTGAAATTAAAACATACATGCGTAAAATGTAATGTAATAACTTTTTGCATAGTTTCAAGACTGTTTTCTAAGTATAGATTAAAGTTTTTAGTTTTTAGCCGCGCGACCAATTTATTTTTTTAAATACTCGTACATACTAACAAATTTTAACCAGCTTAGTGTTTTAAATTATTTTTATAAACAGTCGATTTACTAGACTGATTCACAATCTAACCGATTTACCAAAGTAAATGTGTTACGATTCATTTAAAATACTGCAATCCTATTAAACAAAAATAATTTCAAACACGTTACTCACCATTCACAAATTATATTCTATTGGATCTCTTATAAAATAATACGATTATTTTAAAAATAAAAAGTATCAAAGATTAATAAGCATACTAAAATGTTACTTACACTGTTTAACTGTTTGCTGGATATTGTCTTCTAAAAAGGTTTTATTAACACTGAATTCTAATATTTTATCTGGAATCTTATCCAAAACTTTTTTCGTGATATGAGTTTTGGCTTCAGCAACTTTATCATAAGACTCAATAGTAAGTTTGTAATCCGCTATAATCGATCCTTTTCTGAAATATAAATATTTGAAATATAACAATGTTCTTCCTATACGCTCTGTTAAATATGCAAGAACAGAATCGCATATTATATCAGTTATTTATGATTAAAGGTCGATGATAAGAAAACAGTTGGTAGCCTGGATAACTGTTTCAATAGTGAAAGTTTCTTTTAACGTTGATCTTAGCTTTTCAGCGTGCCAATCTCCTTCTATTTGTCCATACATTGTTCACATTAGATGTAATATCTACATATAACAATTCACGAAGCCGTTCCGACAAATGTAACAAAGTTTTAAATTATGTAAGAAATTAAATAAAAATATTTTACCTAAATGCATAAACTTCCACGCCAAGGTATCCTGGAGTACCGTAATATAAATTGTTCAGCTACAACCAAATTAAGATGTATTTTAGATAAAGAAAGAATTAGGAATGTTATATAAACTACTCTGATATAAGTGACAAACACTTGATTTATATTTTATATAGTATATGATAGTCTTTCAAAAACTATAACAGAACACCAAAAAATAAAAGAAAAATGCCAAGTGACAAAATAGCGTTTCTGGGGCCTACATAATTGACCTCCACTGCGTTTTTTCAGCCATGTTATTTTCAGAATAATTTTCTCATCTGTGAACATTGACTCAAAATGGAAAGCGCTAAAACGCTCTTAACTAAAATTGGGACCAAATTCGCACAAAAATACGATTTTTGTTTTAATCCCAAGTATATTTCTCAGTCATATTTTGCATATCTTTTCGTTTTAAGTGCTCTAGATGATATATGTAAGTTTTCTGGCGTTTGGACCTAAGTGGAGTTCACATAACTCATACTTTCACGTCCTAAGAATAGAAAGTTTACATCGTATACAATGTTTATACATTTACAAACAAGTACATGGACTTAGAATAGTTACTTAATATATCATATTATTTCTAAGACATGTAAGAATTTTACATTACCTTGTTTTCAAATGATTCTTTGTAATGTTTAAACTTTTTTGAGTTATGATTATACAAAGTTTTATCAAAAGGTGTGTTTGCGTCTCCAACTTCAATTTCGAATTGAATTTTCACTTCTTTGCCTGTGAAAAAGAAAATAATCAAAGTAAAATTCTAGTTAGTAAACAATTTATCAGCTTGACAAAAATGACAATCAAAACTAAGTGCCAATACAAACTGAGTAAATAATTATCAAACAAAAGTAGTCCGCAAGAAAGCGCGGTTGAATGTTCTCACTGCTTGACTGTAAGAAAAGGGGGATAATTCTGCAGACAGGTAACTCAGAGTTTTCGGACCTGTGCCCATCATTTGAAATCATCACAGAGCAAGGATCAAGTGTATAACGTTTCAAACCATTTCCTTTAGTAGTTTTGTAAATACTTAATTGCACGCAAAGATAAAGAAAGTAGGACGCCGACGCCGGTTTGAGTACAACAGCACTACCTTTTCTTCGAACAGTCGAACTAAAAACAAAATATTCTTAAAATAAGGTTAAATGCTTACCTGTGTTTGGTGTAATAGGAGGATGTTTCTCATCTATTGAAGGTGTTGTCTCATCGGTGACTATTGTGAAAATGAAATAACAAAACGTACAATGTTTAATTGCCATGCATTTACATTGTCAACTCTGTAAACTACACATGCCAGCAATAATTATAGCTCTGCTCATAAATCTAAAATAAGTTTTGGGTATAATGCTAATACACGTAAATTTTATACAACATTTTACTTTTAACCAATATAGTAATTAATGCAAAGGCTCACTACTTAGTACGCTTTTTCAGTAGAATGATTTAGACAAGCGTTTCTTGCAGACAGGATTATTTACCGTTTGCACCGGTTCTAGAATATAAGTATCTGATACCGGCTGTCGGTCGAGTTTCCGCTTAACAGTTACCAGAGAGCTTGATATTCCGGTACGTTACGACAGCCGACAACCGATGTTTGATTATTTTCCTTGCATTTTACATGTTAATCATATTTTGAAAAGAAATTACGAACACTAATATGTAGCAGGTTTTGCTTATAGTAGCGTATGAATTTACAACTTTATTCATAATGACCAAATGACGTCATTCTAAGAATGCATGAAAGGCGCACGGGAGTGACCTCATTTAAAGCACGCGACATGTCTAACCCGACGGGGTGTAAGACAGATTTTTCTAGCACCGGTGTAAACAGTAGATAATCCTGTCTGATACGCAAGAAGATCCGGTGTTAGACTTCCATTTTCTGCATTTAATAATAAAAACTATAAGCTGGAAAAAAAATGAAAACGTATCCACCAGGTTTCGAAACCACATGCTGAATTATTTTTCATATTTATAAGCGGTCTTACCAACTACGTTATAGAGTCAAAGGGAGAAAATATCTAAAAATATAAAGCGCATAACTTTATTTAATAGTAATAATTTATCACTTGCGGTTTACTTAGTTGATTTTTCAATGGACTGTGCTTGTTTCTTAAGAACTAACAAAAGCTCTGTTTAACGTAGTCGAATTATAACCATATTGTACATGAATATACATTGATCACAGATGTTCTTCAACAATATAATCTTTTGCATACCTGTTTAAAAATTTTACATAAAAATATTTTTTAATTAATATCATATAAAAAAGATGTGTTACCGATTTGAAACCGTTGTCACATTTTTGTCTCATTTCAAACCAATAACATATATTAAAGTGTAATAACTATACCCTTATTCTCTTTTCTATACGCATACTGTTAAATCGCTTCCAGATATACAATAAATGGTGTTTTATAGCAAAAAATAAAATAAATAAGACAGGTTTTGTCATAAAAAATTGTCAGGGTTTTTATATTGATATTGGGGAGAATCTTTCACGTTCATAACTGTTTGTCTGTAAAACAAGCAAGTCCTTACTTATTTATTAACGAAATACTTCAAACGTTTCAGAAATAACCAATTAATGTGCAGCCTTTTCACAAATAACGAAAACAAGTCTTACCTTTAGACGTTGTAACATTCTGTGTTTGGGTTGGTTGCACTATTGCACTTGCTGTAGTCAACGCAAGTTCGTTTGTAATTGATGATGCTTTCGTTGGTGCTATATTAGTGTTAATTATTAACTTTGATGTTTGGCTTGATGTTGTTATTTTAGCTGAATGTGTGGGGTTTGATGTCATTGACGGTGTTGACGTGATCAGTATTGTTTTAGACGATGCCGTATGTAATGTTGTTTTAGGGAGTGTTGTTGAGATTGGTGTTGTTTCTAACTGTACTTGATTTGATGTTGTGTTAGATACTGATGTTTTGCTTGATGTTAGTGTGCTAAGTGTTGTTTCAGAAGATGCTAAACTTAATGTTGTTTTACAATGTGCTTTTGTGCATGTTGTTGGTTTCGAAGGTGCTATGTTTGATGTTGTGTCAGAAAATGATGTTGTGCTTGATATATTTTTAGAAGGTGTTATTGTGCTAAGTATTGTTTTTGACGGTGCTATGTTTAACGTTGTTTTTGAAAGTGTTCTTGGGATTGGTGTTGATGTAATCAGTATTTTGTGTGTTGTTTTGTCAGATATTGATGTTTTGCTTGGTGTTGTTGTGGTTAGAGTTATTTCAGGAGATGATATATATAATGTTGTGTTATTCATTGGTATGTTTGAATTTGTTTCAGATATATTTGTTGTGATTAGTTTTTTTTCAGACGAAGTTGTTGGTTTGGACGGTATTGTGGATGCTATTGAGTTTGACGATGGTATGTCTGATATTGTGTTAGATTGTGTTATTTTCATAGACGATGTTGAGTAAGAAAGACCTATTCTTGATGTAAGTTCAGATGGTTTTGTTGTGGTTGAATTTATTTCATTTTCTGATATGTTGAATGAGTTTTCTAAGGGTACTATGCTTGATGCAATAGATGGTATCGGAGTGCTTAACGTTGCTTTAGACGGCACTGAATTTGATACAATTCCAGACGTTGTTTTTATTTTTAATGTTGTTTGAGACGCATTTGCTGTACTTGGCTGTACTATATTTGATATTGTTTCGGTTAGTGTGCCTGTGCTAGTTATTATTTTAGATGGTATTGATATGCTTTGTGTTGTTTGAAACTGTTTACGTGTTTGTGACATTGTCTCCGACGGTGCTATATTTGATGTTGTTTCAAACGGGCTTGTTACATGTGGTGTTGGTTTAAATGGTGTTGAGATGCTTTGCATGTTATCAGCCGATGTTATGCTTGATGTTGCTATAGACGGCGTTTTTGTTGTTTCAGTTGTTACGTTTGATGTAGTTTTAGACGGTGATGCTGTAATTGGTGTTGTTTGAAAGGATGTGAAGCTTAGAGTTGTTTCAGTCGGCTCTAGTGTTGTTGTTTTTGACAGCGATGATGATATTGAAGAACTTGCTGATGTTCCATATCTTGTCACCATCGCTGCAATTATTTGATAATAATATTGAAGCATTTTTCTTGTATTTAATGCATTGTTTCCATGGAAATAGATAAGTACTTTTTTAGTTTAAGTTACAACCAATATCCGTGTTTGGTAAACTCCTATGCCCCGTCCTAATTCTTGTCAGATACCAGTTTAACTAAAACGGCCAGCCTATTCAGAAGGGAATATTCACCATGTATATCCATTAATGCAAATAACGCAAGTATAGTGCAAAAGTAACGCAGAATTGTGCAATTTAGTGACTAAAACGAGCACCGCCATAAGTAAATGAGTAAATATTTTATTGCACACTAAATTGGAAGAAATGTGCATACGGTTGCTGAGACATTATACTTTAAACCTCATCCAATTTTTTCCATGAAAAGGTTTGTTTTTCAAGATCATTCGTGAAAATGACGACCTGACTAGCTTTAAGTTCCGTTGATATCTTTAAATTCAATAACGTACACATTACTTTATGATTTTTATATTCGGTGTACCTGAGACATTTTCCAATCTACTCGTGTCATATTACACTTAAATTAGCAGATAAATCGTAATTGACACCATTTTTACAAGGTTACGCCGAATTCGTTAATTAAGCACTGAAGCAACGGCCTTTATCTCATTAAAGTAGCTAAATTCTATTTTAACAGCTTCCTTATATTGTTATACGACACTTGTAGAGTGACAAATGTCTTAGGCATACAGAATATGAAAAGAGTTTTAAATGTGTTAAATGTACATATGTATTTGACGAAACACAAAAGTCACCTTCAAAACGGTAAACAGGTAGACTTTCTCACGAATGATCTAAAGAAGTAAACATACTCCTGAAAAATATTGTTATGCTGGTTAAAGTAAAATGAGTAACAGCCACTAATTCATTTCTTTAAAATTTGATTTAGAATATAATATTTTGGTTCGTTTTCCTGCTGTGTTATTCGTTTTGGCAATAGCGTTGCACAGATTTGGCGTTACTTTTACTTGCACATTGTTAATTGCACATTCATGCGTTCCTGGATATGCACGGTGATATTGCTCAAGAAAAATATGTTTACACAGTTACATAACTTGACATAGTCAAGACCATTTGTTCTTGTCTGACAAAAAATTAAATTTGCATGTAATTGCTATGTGGTATTATAACATAATCAACTTGCAGAGATAGGGTTTATTTAACATATACACGCAAGAACTTGACCTTGAATCCAGTAACCCAAAACTCGAACATAATTAAAACGTCAATAAACCGTATCTTTTTACCGTATATAAACTTTTAAAAGACAATAATCATAAATTAAAACAAGGCTGTATAGCAAACAAGTGAATATATTTTAAACACCGGTGACCTCCTTGGCTCTATAAAGGTACAGGACCACCAAAGTATGTCTTTGTTAAGAATATCAGGTATCACTGTAAAAATTATGGCTGGATTGGAGATGTGTAAAATTTTACATTTTAAAATAACTTGACAAAAATGGACAATGTGTCGCGGCTAAGGCTCATGTCCGTCTGTCCGTGTGTCCCCACTTACACAACAATCATGTCCAGACTGTAACTTTGTCATGCATTGAGGGATTTTAAAATAATTTGGCACAAATGTCTATCTCATAACAACATTTTGTCGCGTCCAGGAACCATCTCCCTGCTTCAGAGGTCAAGGTCACGCTTATATTTTAAAGGTTCATGCTATCACAATTAGAGATTACAGGTATTATAAAGAACAATATTCAGCAATTTGTTACTTTCATTCTCTTTTCTTTTCATAAGACCTGCATGCTTAAGAAACCTTTTCGGGGGCATTCGTCACTTGGGTGACAGCTCTTGTATATTAATGAAAGAGGAAACTCTTTAGGAAACAAATATGTCACATATTTACTAAGTAATTTGCCAAGATCACTGGCTTTGTATCGTAAAATAGGTCAGTGTATACAAATAAACTTCTTCAGATATGTCCAAATGATGGAATAGCCTTACCTTACCTTTTTTATAAGTGCTAAAACTAGAAATTACTAGGGGAAATAAAAGTCTCATTTAACTTTGTGAATTATTCCTCTGTATTCCTTATGCAAAACAATAATCTCATGTCTAAGATATTATTACCTGTTGGTCAATTTTTGAATATACTTACACATTGAAATACTTATTTAATAAATAATATTATGTTAGTTTGCTACAGCTATCCATTATTAAGCACTGATTTCGCATCAGGTAAAATGTTTTATTTGAGGTAACAAACACAGTCTCTATCAACCGGTTTCACCAGGTCATACAGATAACCGAAACACTTCGACACATAAGGAAGATGATAATGAATAATATGTTTTTAACCTTGTCAATTCTAAACGATACCTTTATTCAAAAAAGCGCATCTGTTAGTTAATTTACAGGACAATAATTGTTTAAAACTAAGTATATTGAATTGAAATATTACCAAATAAAATCCAGATTATTAGTTTCTGCATCTTTTATCTGAAAAGAAAATCAAAAGAAATTATATTAGATAATAACAATAAAAAACAAATTACGTTGTGTAGTGCCTTTGTAATGTAAATATATATTGTCATATTAAATCAATGCAAGTGCGTGAATTGTTTTTATGATTATAGTATTTGTGGTGCGCCTAACTCAAAAAGCATTTGACCTAGAGTCATGAACAATACAGAAATGTTGGTCAGCATGTTAAGTTGTGCGTCTGGGGGTTTGCGTCTGGATTTATTCAGTATTTGTAAAGTTATTGCCCTTGATTTAGTAAAAATGTGCACTTGTTCAACTTGTGTAGCACGTAGCCCAAAAGTATTTGACCTAGAGTCATATAACTTTAGCATTTAAAGGTGTGAAGCCAAAAAAGTGATCTATAGACATGAAACATTAAAGAAATGTTAGTCAGCATGTGTAGTTGTGCACATTGTTGTTTACTTGTGTTTTTGTTCAGTATTTGTATAGTTATTGCCCTTGACTTAGTACAAATTTGAATTTTTTAACTTGTGCCGCGCTTAGCCCAAAAAACTATTTGACAAAGAGTCATATAACTTTAGAAATAATCAGACAAGCCACACAAACACGAACATTTAGTAATTAAATTTAATTGCAAACGTTTCGGCTATATGCCTTCATCAGTGCAAAACATAATAAAATTACCGGAAGCGACGTCATAACGGAACACGCGTTAAACGCGCGAAAAACGTTATGGCGTTTAGCGGCAAAACTATGATAACATGTAGAAACAAATATTTATGCTATAAATAAAGCTGGTACATGAATTAAAATGGATCAACAGTGATACAGATGTCTATTAGACAGTGTTAATAAAAATAAGATAATAGACAAACATATTAATATTCATGTAACCTATTATAAATCAAACAATACTTTATTATTAAGTCCATTTGGAATCATAGTATTTAATTTATGGATCCAGAAAGATTCTTTACATAACCGGTCCATGTTGTTTTCTATAATTTCTATAGGTAAAAATGAAAAATCTGACAATGAGCACTTATTATCGTTTGATCCGAAATGGATCGCAACATGTGAAACTGGATTAACGTCACAATTTCTTATATCAAATCTATGTTTATTCATTCTGTATGATACATTTTGATTAGTCTGACCTACTTATTGCTTTTTACAGCCTTTACATGTAATGAGGTAAATTACATTACGCGTAGTACAGTTAACATCATTGTGTAAATCAAAAGAACTACCTGTTATGCTGCTATTAAATTGGGAACCAACAATTATATTGTTACAATGTGAACATCTACTTCGTAAACATTGGCTAGATAAAAAAGTGCGATCAAGTAAAGCACTTCTCATAAGATAATCTCGAATGTTTTTAGGACGTCTATATGCTAAAATAGGTTTGAACTTGGTATGTATATTTTTAACGCTTACCTTATCAGACAAAAGTAATAGATCCCAATATTTATTTAAGATTTCACCAATATTAGGCAGAGATGTATTAAAACATACAGTAAAAGGTATTATTGAACTAGTATTTTTAACGACAGGACTTAGAGCATCATTTTGGGACATGCCTTCAATTTTAAAAAACGCTTTCTCAATAATAGATTTAGGATAATTTCTATCAGAAAAATATCTATTTAACGTATCTAAAGACTGCTTAAAAGTACCGTCATCGGAATTTTTTTTTTTTTTTTTTTTTTTTTTTTTAATAACTTTAGAAAAAATGTTGATCAGTATGTGAACTCGTGCACCTACTGTTTCGTGTATAGATGTTTTCAATATTTGCAGAGTTATTGCCCTTTACTTAGTTAAAACTTGCAATTTTCAACTTCTGTAGCGCGTAACCCCAAAAGTAATTTGACCTAGAGCCATATAACTTTAGTATTAGTATTTGAAGTTGTGCAACTGCAGTTTCGCGTGTGGATTTATTCGGTATCTATAGAGTTATTGCTCTTGATTAAGATAAAGTTTGCAATTTTCAATTTGTGTCAAGTGAAGCCCAAAAATTGTTTGACTTAGAGTCATGAAACTTTACAGAAATATTGATCAGTATGTCTTGGCTAAACCTGAGTATAAATTTTCAATTTTCCAATTGCATGATGCATTGCTCAAAAATTATTTGATTTGGAGTCATGAATATTTACAGGACTGTTGGTCAGCATGTGTAGTTATGCATATGTGATTGAAATGTATGTCGTTTTTAGCTCGACTATTCGCAGAATAATCGAGCTAATGCAGTCACCCATTTGTCGGCGTCGGCGTCGGCGTCGGCGTCCCTGTGGTTAAGTTTTTGTATGTAAGCTGGTATCTCCATAACTACTGAAGGGAATGGATTGAAACTTCACACACTTGTTCTCTGTGATTATCTAAGATGATTGGCACAAGTCCCATAACTCTGATTTGCTTTTTTTTCATAATTATGCCCCTTTTTCGACTTAGAAATTCTTGGTTAAGTTTTTGTATGTAAGCTGGTATCTCCATAACTACTGAAGGGAATGGATTGAAACTTCACACACTTGTTCTCTGTGATTATCTAAGATGATTGGCACAAGTCCCATAACTCTGATTTGCTTTTTTACATAATTATGCCCCTTTTTCGACTTAGAAATTCTTGGTTAAGTTTTTGCGTGTAAGCTGGTATCTCCATAACTTCTGAAGGGAATGGATTGAAACTTCACACACTTGTTCTCTGTGATTATCTAAGATAATTGCAACAAGTCCCATAACTCTGATTTTGCTTTTTTACATAATTATGCCCCTTTTTCGACTTAGAAATTCTTGGTTAAGTTTTTGCATGTAAGCTGGTATCTCCATAACTACTGAAGGGAATGGATTGAAACTTCACACACTTGTTCTCTGTGATTATCTAAGATGATTGGCACAAGTCCCATAACTCTGATTTGCTGTTTAACATAATTGTGCCCCTTTTTCGACTTAGAAATTCTTGGTTAAGTTTTTGCATGTAAGCTGGTATCTCCATTACTACTGAAGGGAATGGATTGAAACTTCACACACTTGGTCTCTGTGATTATCTAAGATGATTGGTACAAGTCCCATAACTCTGATTTGCTTTTTTGCATAATTATGCCCCTTTTTCGACACATGAATTCTTGGTTAAGTTTTTGCATGTAAGCTTGTCTCTCCATAACTACTGAAGGGAATGTATTGAAACTTGAAGAGTTCACAATACCTTTTCGGACAATTTTATGTATTCATATAGGGAAGCATTATTATACTCAATGAAACACCCTTGTGACAAATTTTCGAATAGTCGAGCGTTACTGTCCTCCGACAGTTCTTGTTATTCCCCCAACCCCTTAGGGTTTGGGGAGTCATGTATTTCCTGTCTCTCTGTCATTTTTTCTCTGTTAGAACCAAGTGTTAGTTGAAATCGCCAGATTTTTATTTACTGTCTTGTTTAAAGCTACTTAAACGCAAGTGGAATTAATTTATTCATGTTCTGACAAGTATGATCTTCTAAAATATAATCTAATATTATTTCGGTATGGCCAAAGTTCCTTTAGTGTTTAATTTGAATGCGCTAATAAAAGCTTTTATATTTTGCACTAGATTTTGACCATTTTTTTTGGTCTTGTTTTTAGCTCGACTATTCGCAGAATAATCGAGCTAATGCAGTCACCCATTTGTCGGCGTCGGCGTCCCTGTGGTTAAGTTTTTGTATGTAAGCTGGTATCTCCATAACTACTGAAGGGAATGGATTGAAACTTCACACACTTGTTCTCTGTGATTATCTAAGATGATTGGCACAAGTCCCATAACTCTGATTTGCTTTTTTTACATAATTATGCCCCTTTTTCGACTTAGAAATTCTTGGTTAAGTTTTTGTATGTAAGCTGGTATCTCCATAACTACTGAAGGTAATGGATTGAAACTTCACCCACTTGTTCTCTGTGATTATCTAAGATGATTGGCACAAGTCCCATAACTCTGATTTGCTTTTTTACATAATTATGCCCCTTTTTCGACTTAGAAATTCATGGTTAAGTTTTTGTATGTAAGCTGGTATCTCCATTACTACAAAAGGGAATGGATTGAAACTCCACACACTTGTTCTCTGTGATTATCTAAGATGATTGGCACAAGTCCCATAACTCTGATTTGCTTTTTTACATAGTTATGCCCCTTTTTTGATTCATAAATTCTTGGTTAAGTTTTTGTGTGTAAGCTTGTATCTCCATAACTACTGAAGGGAATGTATTGAAACTTGAAGGGTTTGTACCTTTTCGGACAATTTTATGTATTCATATAGGTAAGCATTATTATACTCAATGAAACACCCTTGTGACAAATTTTCGAATAGTCGAGCGTTACTGTCCTCCGACAGTTCTTGTTACTTATTGCAGAACATCCCCCGGCCCCCAACACACACGTGCACGCACGCACGCACACACACACACACACACACAAACGCACCCTCGCACGCACGCACCCTACACACACACACACACACACACACACACATACACACGCATATTTTCAAGCATTTTCTTTTATTCTTACTGTCGTTGCAATAAACATATTGTTGTGAAGTAATACAAATCGATATACTAGTGAAATCAAGCTTTTACTTGTATAGACTAGACACAAATACAACATGCATTAAGTTTAGTTATTTTCTCGTATCTTGAAAAGACCGTAAAATGTTAATCTGAATTCAAATTGGGTACAAAATATACAAAATGTGATAAACATATTGGAATGATGACATGTACTGCTATATCAGTTATTGTTCAAATATTCTATAGTATGTCTTGCTTTAAATTCACGTCAAACTTCATTCTTGTTCTTATCAGACTAAGTTTAAGTGTAGTTTTTGTTGTATTTTGACAAACCTTTTAGATATCAAACGTTTTTAATCGTTGTTGATAATGCACCTCTTTCCAAAATAAAATAATTTGTCAAATTCTGAACATAAGCACATTTTTATTTTTGTATTTTGCAAAACAGGACCAAATATCAGATGAATTTTTTTCTGTTGATACAAAAGCTAAAAAGCAGTCAAGAGTAAAGTTTTCACTCACGTGTCAATCGTCTGATCGGACTAGAAATTGCACAAAACGTCGATTTTCAGTTTATATCTGAGAATAATCTTTTATTATGCCACAATGTGATCTTTGTTAAAAAAAAACAAATTTTATTTTTTTTACATTTGAGATGGAGCCCCTTTAATATTACAAAATTAAATGAGCCGCGTCATGACAAAACCAACGTAGTGCGTTTGCGACCAGCATGGATCCAGACCAGCCTGCCTGTGCATCTGCACAGTCTGATCAGGATCCATGCTGTTCGCTTTCAAACCCTATTACAAGTAGAAAAACTGATAGCGAACAGCATAGACCCTGATCAGACTGCGCGGAGGCGCAGGCTGGTTTGGATCCATGCTGGTCGCAAACTCACTATGTTGGTTTTGTCATGACGCGGCTCAAATGAAAAAAGAGGGGAATTAGTTTGTTTTCTTGTTTCTGCTTTTGCGGGGCATGGGATATACAGATCTGCTCGTGTATTCTTTAAAAATTGAGCAACAAATGCATTTCCCTTACTTAGAATATATTTTACTTAAAATGACTACGAATTTAGATTGCAATACTATATCGATAAAAACAATAGTAATCATTATGTATCATTTAGATATTTGCAAAAATATTGCTTGAAAAAAAATGTTTAAAAGTGTTTTTCGTCTGACAATTTGTATGATTAGCAATAATATTTTTTGCTCTTGAAAATACCTATAATCTGCTAATTAAATACTAGTATACATGTAACTTCGGATTTTGTATCTTGCACATGCCAACAGCATACATGTATTAGTCTTTCATGTTTTGATGATATGTTTTATACTAGATACTATCAACATAATTGTTTAATACTTTACATACTTTTTTATGGACCAAACCACTTTAACGGATATGTTATAAAAAGAGACAAGATGATAATGAATATATAACATAGAACATCTTTAATTTGGATCATTTTTGTTAAATCTATAAACTTGAAAACAGAGCAAGATCTGACAATATGAGACAGTTAAACAATTAATATAGATACCAAAGAATATAACAGTCTTCTGTAGCCCCCGCCACAAACGTACGTCATTTTAAGCAAACCTTTGTAAAATCAAATTTTGGTCTGAAATTACTTTCCTTTTTATCATTTTAAAGCCACGAAATCTGTGAAGATTTCACAAAGAATGAAAGAGTACATGTATACATAACTACTTTAAAATTATTTCATATCTTAAGTGTTTGTAGAAGAAGACTATTATCATATAATAATAAAAATTATTCTTACCTTTTGCTACAGAAACAAAATCCCCTTTCTATGAAATCAAAATTGAATGAATTAAATCACCACAGTACACTGATAGTTATTATCATCAAACAGTATTCATAGTGATTGTAAATATCATAAGGATCGGCTTTGTATTGACACAAAGTAATCTGAGCTTATCAGATCCAAGCTTTAGATTATATTTGTAAGTAAAAATAGCTGCCGAATATTTTGTTCCCCCTGTTTACGTGCATTATTCAAGTATATTTTATTATATAAACATTCTGTTCAACACACTTTTTCAACGACTAATAGGTAGTGATAACAACATTATGATAGTTTTACTGTTGTTTTTCTTAATTGTCATAAAAATATTATCAGATATACCTTTTCACACTTTAGGGAGTGTTTAAATTTGTAATATTTCATATTTAAATCATTCATATTTAATTGATAAAACAAGGCCGAAATATAATCTTTATTTTATTATCTTCCTTACACATCTTATAGATAGGACATAAGGTGCCGCCTTACAAACATAATCTCGTATTAGATAGTGTTAAAGGGCGTATACGGGCATACTTTTGAACTTGAGCAACTTTATCTCAATAATTAGAGATATTATTATTTCAAGCTATAAAGTCAGCGGGAGTATAGGAAATCGTTCTTGAGGTATTGACTTATTGTGCATGTACAAAATGTCTCGTTGGTTTAGCTCATATCTTTTATCTTTTAAAAAATATAGAGGGACTACGGTGTCCTATTTCGTCCACAAAATTCCGCTAGTAAACACGCGATCTCGTTAAACCCATAGTAAAAGACAAATATCACTATTCTGTTTTTATGTAATTGCTATAAGTAAAATATCTAGAGTTAAGTTTATTTAAAGAAACTTCAGTGTTATTATATTTTTCTGGTTTTTCTGGTCAATATGTCGACAATATATTACCGCTGACGCTAGCGCTAGGGGACGGGAGGGATGTTCCACTAACCAGATAGAAAAATCCTTCAATGTTACTAAAAATAGCGGTGTTGGAAAATCTTATCTCACATGGGCTTATCTCACACTCAACGTGCAGCACTTCTAAATAATACGAGGATAGGGAAATCCCAACCCTCGGGCAATCGGTTCCATCGGGAACTCGCCAAGGCTCGTTCCCGATGGAACCGATCACCCTCGGGTTGGGATTTCCCTATCCTCTATCAATCCCAATGATAGATTCTATTATTCCATTTTGTCAGTATCCATCGTGTACAGACTCAAACAAACCGGGTCTGCAATTTTCATCTAATTTTGTTGCGATTAATGCTTTCGAAGGATCATCCTTTACCAGATTTCATAGTGTTTCAATTCAGTACACAATAATTGGTATTTTCCAAATAGCCCATTTTGTTGGTACAGTAATTCTTCAAATACCCCTTTACTCTTATTTTGAAGCAGATTCCATATGGAAGATATTAATAGTGTCTATGATTGAAAAGGTAACGTTACCTTTGTTTTATTTTTTTATTTTGCTTGTGCGACTCGAACAGTTGTATTTATTGATCAAAATATCAACCGATTATCTTTGGGAGTTGACTTACTGTAATGGTGATCAGATACACAAAGATCAGAAGTGAGGCCATGTGACTTAAATAAGGATTATCTACAATATATGTTTGTTTAACTGCATGTCTGAGATGAAGAGTTTTCACATGACCTTTTTCCTTGTTATGAGATTTGAAAGTGTTTGCATGACCGTTTTGATTTGTTTAAAAAGTTTTATACTAGTAAGTGAAGAGCCGAACCACTTGCATGTCAGAGCATGTTCATGTTTCTAGTAGCTGAAAAGGCGATAAATGTCCAATTTATTATTCTTCAGAGTACTTTTATTATTATTAAATAATTTTCAAAATGTACTTGTATCAGCAGCCATGACCGTAACAAACTTTGACCATTTTAATTGAAAAAATAAAAAGATTTGTTAAATGTAAACGTCACCAAAATTTTGCGCGAGTCATATAAATACTTTAAATAATATGCAATTTCATATCATTATAGATAGGACGAATTTTTTTGTATAGGATCTAATAATTCATTTTATGAATTTGCTCCTAATTTAAGCGTTTAACATGTAAAAGCGAGGTTTCTCGGAAAATATTTTTCGAATACCTTTTGACGTTATGAAAAGCCTACAGTGCGTCAAAACAAAACAGCGTTGTGGTATTTTTGTAGCAACAGATTGTCGTGCCTGAAAATTCATTTCATCATTTGCTATCAAGGATTAAAACAACGTTTACGAAATAATCTATTGGGCCAGCGAGTAACCAATGCACTGAAACACTGATTTTGATCTAAATTATCATATAAAGAAAGAGAATTGCAGGGTCTCTTAAATTTAGCTATTTAATTACATTAAAGTAGTGTTTTGTTTATGTTTTCTAAGCTACCCGGTATCATTAAGTCCTGTTTTTATTTTTGTAGGATACTCAACACATTTCGTCACAATTGATGTTCTACAAGTGATAGCTTAGGCAATTTTTTATCCTAGAAATTGCAAATTTCCATTTAATACACCGGTTTATAAATGGGTTTTGTTTCAAGAATGCCCGTGGCAAACTTGTAACATCAAGCTTTGTCAGGGTTTTATCTTTTACGTCATGAGCTAAAATGTAGCATACATTGAAACGTCTCTACTGTGGAAGTCAAAATCTCACTTTGAGTTCAGACGAAAACGCTTGTCCGAACATGCATCTTCATGCATAAAATTGTTGACACAAATGTTCAATAATGATTCATATAGTGTCACGAGCAAAAATAAAGGTCCCTGTAACCAAGGTCAAGATTATTCATAATGGCTAGATGAGTTTAATTTTTGTGCTCTTGGTGTTTTACGATAAGTATTGATTAAAAGGTCATTTTCATAAAAAAAAACAATCCTAATAACATAGTTTTTTATTAATGGGTTGTTTCAAGTTTATAAAACTAACCCAGAATTTTAATTAGATAGAAATATTGTAATAAAATGACACAAGTTGTAGCAAGTCGGAAAAAATACAAATGTTTCAATCCGAATGTTTACAAAAAGCAATTATTCTTGTAAAAGACAACTTAATAAGTGTAATTAACTTTGAAATATAACTTTCCTTTAGTTAATGATTCTGAAATCTCCTAATTTGCCGTTTTAATTCTGTTTCTTTGCTCTTTTTCCCAGCCAAATAGCTCAAATATCGACTGTTGCTTTTCCAAATGGGATGATAATGGGCTCTTCTGTAGTTGATATATGTTCATGAGAACAATACAAACACTAACAATATTTCAAGGTATCTTTTAGAAACTAGTATTAAACTGAAATACCAACATTTCAACATTACACTAGTGTTTTAAGTTCATTTCAAGGACTGATCTTTATTTAGATAAGAAATTTTGGTTCCTTGGAAGATAGTTCTTAGTTGGTCAAAGAAAAACATTTTATGAAGAATAACAAGTTATTTTCTCATTAATGTAGTTTGAATTTTATTGATAATATCTTTAAGTGAAAGACAACTGTCAGATTTTTATGCAAACCGGCCGAAAAAAATCTACGATTTATACGATTACTAGGATTGTAACAATTTACAGGGTAGCCTTTAAGTGATTCCGATCCCTAAAGAAGAATAAAATACTTTTTAGTCGTTTCTCATACTAGAACAGTTACATATATGCAAATTACCTTTAAAGTCATCAGTGCTACGAAAAAAAAACGTGATAAAACTTATGAATTTTAGATATGAATTAAACATTAACTGTTGAAATCTTTTAATGATTTAATTTGACATGTAACATATCTTGCATGGATTGTCTCTATTGAGGTCTGTCAGTTTTATTAACTTACATATAATAAGTGCATACAGTATATTCGCTATAAAAAGTACATGAGAGAAGAGACAATATTTAATCCAAAACTACCAAAACAAAGTGGAAAGTGCCAAATTTTTTTGATGAAATGATCTTATCTTTAAATGTTTGCAAACATGATTTGACATTGTGTGCGTTGATGGCATTGGAACAAATAGTTTTTTGTTTTTTTTTAATCTTTTAAATATTTTCAAATTACATATCAATTTCAGAAACTTTGCTTTACCGACATATTCTTGAGGATCATGTATCATGTTTAGTTACCTGTTCCCGAATACGATTTTTTTCATTGAAACAAAACCTCCAAAAAAGAGTTTATCTAGCATTTATAGAAAGTATTTTAGGTGAATTATCAACTTAATTCCTTTCTCTTTTTCAGAGTAAATGGCTTTTGTTAGCTCTTCGTTTCAGTCAAATTGTCTAAATATCGACTGTTGCTTCACTGGCAGGGATGATAATTGGCCCTTATCTCTTGATTTGTGTTGTACAAGCAACAAATCTAACACTTGATATCAAATCTTTACAGAAAGGGTGAAAACTTCTTTCATAATATTTTCGTATTAATTTTAATCTTTTTCTGGGGAAAAAACAATTTTTTTTTCTAATTTCATGGGCTTTAAATTTCTTTACCAATATCTATAAAAATACTTTTAACATATTAAAGTTTGTTTTTAAGGGAAAATCATGGTTTTGCTTTTGCGTTCGTACGTTTTTTTAAAGGGGGGGAAAAATTTTGGGCTTGTTTTTAACATTTAACTTTTTAATTATATATATATATATTTTATGTTATAAATTTTTTGACTATTACAAAACTTTTGTCTTGGGAACTGTTTTTATCAATTTTAATTTTTCAAAACACACGTTTTTTGCTTTTTTTCCCCTGTTTCCAAATTTTCATTTTAACTTTTAAATATTTTTTTTTGTAAAACCCTTTTAAAATTTGTTTTTGTCAAGTCAGTTTTGCTAATTATTTGTTTTTATCCTATTCAATGTATTGTTTATAAATTGCAAAGGTACAATATAAAACAGAATCATCATAATGACTGTTGTTGTTGTTATTTTTTTTGTTGTTGTTGTAGTTTTTTTTTTTTGTTGATTTTTTTGTCATAGTTATCAATTAAATTTTAGGTTATATTCATAATACAACAGTCATGAAATTAAAGACAAAATTTGTAAATTGTATCGTTTCTATGAATAAAGTTGTAATAGAAATACATGTATAAATATATATATAAAAAAGTGTCAAAAAGCAATAGAGGTATAATTTGCATTTCAAATCACCTTCATTTGGTCTTTAAATAAAATACAGACCTATTTCTTGTATGGTAACAGGAGAACCTCAATATGATTGTGTTAAATCCTACATACAATTCATTTAAACAACATCGTCAGACAAAAATATTTTAATCAGGGTAACAAGTGGTTTCACGATTCTTTATTAATCTAAAAACGAGAAAAATGTGCTATTAGATAGATCCTAGTGCTCATGCAATATCTTCCCGTAAAAGAGAAGTTCAAATGTATGCAAAAAAAATATTCTTGCAAAAGACAACTTTAAACGTATAATTTACTTTAAAATATAACTTCCATGTAGTTAAATTCTGAAAATCTGTTACATTACCGTTTTAATTTTGTTTTTTTTTTTGCCCTTTTTCCCCAGTCAAATTGCTGAAATATCGACTGTTGCTTCTTTAAATGGGATGATAATTGGCTCCTCTTTTCTTGATTTATGTTCATTGAAACGGCAAAAAATTCTAAAATGATTTCAAAACATCTTTTAAAAAGCTGTAATAAACTTTAGAAAAACTAATAGTTAATATCATGTTTTTGTTCATTTAAGAAAGAAATAAAAATGTTTTAATAAAGAAAAGAAGCTACTGGTCCTCACAATCTCACAATTTAATAGCATTGGTAGTACTTTTAGATGAACGCATTTAATCAGATAACTATTGTTATAAGTATTGTTTTTATTTTAAAAGATGCTACTGTGTAAAGTGCTGATATATGCACAAGTTTTAATCAAGAGAAGTACTTCTTTACTGTATTTTTATTTTCATTAAACACCGACGAGTTAATTAAAAGGTTTTTCCACTGCGATTTGTAGTCATAAAAACGAAATTAATCTTCTAAAAGAATTTACTATGCAGCTAGCACTTTTATTTGTACTACTTCCTTGCGTATACACAAACAAAATTGTCTCAGTTTAAGGAATGATAAAGAAGATTCGTATTTTCCTTTAGATAATGATGTCATTATAAATAGTGATAAGCATTGCATGATATTAAAGACAGTTTATTCCGACTTTTTCACTTGATTTGATTAAAATCTCTTCGTCTTTAATTATTCATATATCGAGAAAAAGCAGGGCAGAGATGTTAAAACAAAATGATTTGGATTTCCATTTCGCTCTTTAAAAGATCCTTCATAGATTTCTAATGTACGTGTAATAGAACCAACTCCACTTAGAGACATAATAATCATTTATTTTCAGTTTTTAAACTTTTTTTTCTTAAATATTGATGCATTAGAAGAAGAAGAAAATTTATAAAAACTGTTGCATTTTGTTCTTCCATCGTAACTGTCAATACTATCTATTAACTGCGCGAAGAAATTTAACACACTTTTACCAAATTTGATCGATATTTTGAACGAAAATTTAACTCTTAATTACAGGGCCAATTTCAAATTATGTCTGACTTTCCATACCCAAGGTTTTTTAGACTATGCAAAGCCCCTTTAAATTTTTGATTTTTTCTATTAAAAATTCCCCGTAACCCCCAAAATTTTTTTAATTTATTTTATATCATACATATGATTTCTTTAAATTTAAAATTTATCAAAGTTGTAAATTCCAAAAAGCATTTTTTTAAAAAAAATTTATATTGGGGGATTTCTTTTTCGTGTAAGTTTACTCATTTTTTAAAAAGGCCCACGTGGAAAGATATTTTAATATTAAATTTTCAATTTTTTTAGTCATTTAGCCCGGGTTTTCCCAAAATTTTTCTTTCTTAACCCCAAAAGTGATTCCATAACAAGTGTTGATAATGATCGTTAGCCATTGATTAAAAATGCATTGAAAAAGAATATGCATTCGGAATTAGACAAGCGACATAAAAGTTAGACTTTTATTTAAATTGTATAAGAATGAATTGTGACTTGTTCAATAAACTTCGTCTCCCGCTTGCCTCCAGTAACGGAGGCAGCATTTTTGGTTTCTTAACTCAGAAGAGACCACGGTTCAGTGCCCTCGGAGCGATGCAAAATATCCACTTTATTTACAAATGCAGCCCTGACATTGAGCTAATTGGGTAAAATTTTTTTCTCGTCACCAGTCATCCCGGGATATGTATTTGGTTTGCGTTGCGTTAAATTTGTAATTGCTGGAAAATACGAAAAGGTTTAACTGACCACAGAGAGATATAACTAAATTATGTGGGTTGAGATCGGCACGAATAGAACAGAGGAAAAATAAAAACAAATGCACATTGTTTTTATATTTAAAAGGTCTGCACATTATTAAGATTTTAAAAAGCATTGTTCTTCGCTTTGAAAAACCCGTAAGAGTTTTTCCCTTTATTTAAAGTTTT
Source organism: Ruditapes philippinarum (assembly GCF_026571515.1). Lineage (NCBI taxonomy): Eukaryota > Metazoa > Mollusca > Bivalvia > Venerida > Veneridae > Ruditapes > Ruditapes philippinarum. The sequence goes on from NW_026860476.1 coordinate 208,053, forward strand.
TTTCTGCCCCCAAAAAGTTCACATGTTTTTAAATTTTGCTATTTCCCTGTTTTCTTTCCACAAGTATTTTTGTCACAGATATTTAAATTTTTTTTTTAATGGAGCAAAAAAACCCAAAAAAATTTGTTGGGATTTTTGCATTTTAAAAAACTCTTTCAGGTCAATTTAAAAAATAAAAACTATTTTTTTTTACAGAAAAAAAAGGATTTTTTGTTTTTCCTTTTTCCCTTTTTTAGTTTAAAATTAAAAAAACGAAAATTTAAAGACTGTTTGCCCCACTTTCACCCCGGAATAATTTTTGGGTCTTTTCTCTTTAAATTTTTTGATTTCCAAACAACAAATTCACTTTTTAGTTTTTAATTTTTTACCCCCAAAAAAAATTGATTTCATAGCGGTATTATCAATTATTATTTATGGAAAAAAAAAACGAAACAATTTTAGCTATTTTATCAGAAATCAATGTATAGATTTGTTGCATAAGATATCAATTTTCTGTACATATATTATAGATGCGTCTTCATAGTTCCATGAAATATGTTGAATTAAACAAAAACAATCATAAAAATCTGGAAAAAAATGATTTTCGCCTCCACAACAATTAAAGACAGCAAAAATTACATGAAAATTGCAAAACTCGGTTTGATTGAGTATGTTACATGAGGGACAATTTTAAAAAGTGTAACCTAGCACCGGGCTTGAGCGGGGAACTTAATTCTCAACACTAAAAGTTCTGGACTCAATCATGATCCTTAGTATTAAAGTTGTATTCAAAATGTATTAAAAGCAATTCGTTTCCATACAAAAAAGCAATAAAACATTTATAAAGTTTAAAAAAGGGTTTATGCATTACTAAATTGTTCTCTTCTTTGCTGTTATGTAAAATTACTTCAAGTTCATTTTAAAGGGAATTTCTTTTTATTGTTTGAATTTTTTTATTATTTGAATTTTGGTTTGTTGAAAAAACAAATTTTTTTCAGCTTTTATCTTTTTTTTGGTTAAGTAACTAAAAATTTTCTTGTTTTTTTTACTTTTAAATATCACCGCAGGATTTTTTAGAATTGTAGGGAAAAAAAGAGTATAAAAAAAATAATTTTTTTGAAACAAGGAAAAAAACATGTGTTTTTCTTTTCCCCTTTTTTAAACCACAAATTAAATTTTAATTGAAAAATCAGTCTCGACAACAAAGGGGAATCTTGAAATAGTAGTTAAAATTTGGATGGTTAAACCAAATTTTTCACTTTCCTGGGGCCCCCGGTTTTAGTGGTTTGGAGTTGGGGACGTACATTTGGGATGCAAGCAAAAAGGTGGCTCATAAGTCATAAATGGCTGGCCTTTTCAGTAGGGATGACACTATAATAAACAAAGACCGTTACATTTACATAATATAGTAAATAAATTATTTTTTTACGGATTGAGTAACATTTATTTCAAATAGTTATTACTTAATTATTTGTTGATTTTCTTTTGCTGTTGTTGTCTGTTGTTTTCTTTTTTTTTTTTGGGGGGGGGTTGTTTTTTTTTTTTTTTTTTTTTTTTTTTTTTTTTTGTTGTTCTTATTTTTTGTTGTTATTTTTTGTTTTTTGTTGTTGTTGTTGTTGTTGTTTTGTTTGTTTTTTTTTAACATTTGATTTTATCATTGATTTTATAAAATTAATTGATATAAAAATGACAACATATTTTATCAATAATAATAATAATAATAAAAATAATAATAATAATAATAAATAACAAATGATACCTGCAGTGTCGCATAAACTGATATAGGTATTTACTTTGCATTGATATGCTTTTTATGCTTTTTAATTATCAGTAAACCCTGTATGCAGCTTTAGACACTTAAAGGGAAGTCTGGTCGTTTTTGTATTTACAGAAAAACTGAAGCCTTTATGCATGAAAATAATACGACATTTGGCCGCTAACTGGGAAATTTAACTATTTTATTTTATGAATTACAAAGGACATTTTTAAACTTGCGGTGAGAATATTCTTGAATTATGAATGTTACAAAATTAATCAAAAAAAAAACATTTTGGGGTCACCGTCCTACTTTTGAGTTACTTGCCCATAAAAAAAGCTCAACGCTAGTTCAACCTTTGTAATAAAGGGTGTAATACATTGAATGTATACATATCTGTATGGAAGTGCTTGTTGCCCTCCCAGATATAAACTGGGCGGGGCGGACCGATGAATTTCAAATATCCGTGATAACGCTAAAGTACATGTTGAATATTTCGACTGTGAAGTCTCACTTTGATTTCTTAATTAGTGTCTGGTAATTCTAGTTAACGATATCTTTATTGCTACAGCCAAGTAACGTGAGCGACAACGCAATATTGTTTTGAAAGTACCGTGCGTTTGTTTTCATTAGTGTGTCACAGTGTATTTTACTAATTGTGGGACATTCTCTCGCGAACACTCGACTTTTACATGTTGAGCGCTCCCTTGGGAGCTGTTGTGTTTTATTCTTAAATGACAAAACAATGAAAATGAGATGGCAGAACTTGGTCATTTATCACTGTCTGGTATTCTTAAATTAAATTTTCATGTCCACCTCACGTAATTGTATTCTGTTTTTGGTTGTTGCAAGTCAAAATATTATATAAACATGTCTCTGAATAATCTAATGAATATAAGATACATAGATTTGATTCAAACAAAAAAGGAAGCACCAAATTATTATTTCCAACTGATTTCTGAATGATCAACTTTTCGATCATTGTTTCATTTTTGGTTTTTTATTGTTTTGTTGTTGTTCTTCTTGTTGTTGTTTACAGTTGTTTCTTGATTTCTTTTTGATTTGTTGAATTGCTTTTTGATTTGTTTTTGCTTTGTTTTTTTTGACGTTTTTTTTTTGTTTGTTTTTTTCTTGTTTTTGTTGTTGTTGTTAAAGTGTTGTTTTAAAAATTTACAGTAACTTTTATATCCATATAAAATTTATTAATTTTCGTGTCCCCAATTTCCCAATTGGGAAAGGTTTGGGTTTTAAAGAAAAATTTTTAGACTTTAAAAAGGTTAGAGCATTTACACTAAATACCGGTAAATTTTCATTTTGGAAAAATGGGTCTTTTAAAATTTATAAAAAATTTTAAAATTCGCCTTTAACCCAAAGGGAAGTGAACTTCAAAGTTTTAATTTATCTCTTTTTAAACCCAAAGAATTTTACGGGTTTAATGAACTTTTAAAAGCTAATTTTTCTCTTAAAACCCCAAAGAAAATACGATTTAAAGGGGAAAAAAAATGTTTTAAAACCCAAACGGGCGGAAAAAGCCCAAAATTTTTTACTTTATTGCATCATGATTCGGGCAAGAAGTCTATAGTTACTCCTTCCAACACAGAAGTGAGTTTAAAAAACCTTGAAACGTGAAAAAAATAGGCTGATTCATTAAAAAATGTCTTTGAATTGATCGTTGTTTGTGTTTAAATTTTTGTGACTGTGTCCCTGAAAAAATCATCATAAACTTATTCCGTTATTTAGCAAAAATTTATAGAATGCAACCTAGAAATCTTTTTCATTTATTTTGAGGAAGGTTGAGTCATTTAAAATGCTTAAAATAGTCAATGAGGAATAAAACATTCAAAATCATACACATATAAATAAAAAAAAATTTCTGCTTCTCTGTTTTCAAATGAAGTTTTCCGAGTTTAACTTCAGTTTAACCGTATATTGGATAAGGTTTCAAACTTTTGATAATTAAAATATATAAAATATTTTTGGACGAGAATTCAAATGTTCATCTTAGTAACTAAGCATCATTAACTTATTTCTTCTTATCTGTATCAGGTATCAAATAATTACAAATAATATTTTGTATTTTAGCAGAAAATGAATTATAAATGTCGGTCAAAATGTTGGAAAGGGTATGCATACAAAATATTTGTCGTAAGCTGTCAATATGTTTAAATATGCAGATATTTCATATTGAAAATGACTCAGTACTGTATGATTCTCTGTAATAGAATATTAGCATGAAGAAAGGTGACTTATACTAAAATACTAATACCATATAGATATAAAAAAGTACATTATATAAATTAAAATGTCAACCTTTTGTATTGTTTCATTTAAAGGAAGTGAGAAACGTAGCGGACGTCTTTTCTCAGTTTCTGTAGCGTAGGATTGTCTGTGCTACATCTGGTATATCTAGTGGGGAAAAATTGGTTTTTGTCAAAAAAAAGAATGTTTAAATTTAAAACCCTTTTTGGGCACCTTTCCCCCAAAAAAAAGTTTTTTAAAAGAATAAAAAGCGACTTGGTGATCCCCCATTTTTTTTTTGCCCTTTGGAAAAGAAGTACTTATTATTTTCAAAATTAACAAAATTTTCCCAGTTTTTCGAAAATTTTGAAAATTTAAAATGTCAAAATATTTAAACCCCCCCAAAAAATTCACATTGAAATTTTCTCTATCCCCTCAGAACATAAGGGGAAATTTTCTCAAAATGTACCCCTAGGGGAAAAGATTTGGCCCTAACCAATTTTTTTAAAAATTTAACTTTTAAAAAAAAATTTTTCGTGGTTGTTTTTTTGGGAAAGTTATACAAATTTTTTAAATTTTAAAAACTAATTTTGGTTTTGGATTAAAAAGTCTCTGAGAGTGCAAACATATAAAAAAAATGTAAGAACGCAAAATCATCAAATATTCATTTACTTGCAAAACAAAACATTTCTGACTGGACCCATGAACTTTTTAGCTCACTGTCACAAGTTGACAGGTGAGCTTTTTGGTGATCGCTTTTCGTGCCGGCGGTCCGTCCGTCGTCCGTCCGTCCGTCGTCCGTGAACTTTTACTTTAAATGACATCTCCTCATTAAAACCACTAAACCAAATTTCATCCAAACTTCACAGGAATGTTCCTTTGGTGGTCACCTTTAAAAAATTTTCAAAAGAATTTTAATTCCATGCAGATAAAAAACTCTGGTTGCCATGGCAACCGAAAAGAAAAAACTTTAAATATCTTTTTCTTTAAAAAAAAAACCTAAGAGCTAGAGCTTTAGATATTTGGCATGAAACATCTTCTAGTGAGTTTCTACCAAGTTTGTTCAAATAAAAAGCCCTGGGGTCAAAATTGGCCCCGCCCCTGGGGGCATTGATTTTCCCTATATGCATATAGTAAAAACTTAAAAAATCTTCTTTTAAAGAACCCAAAGAGCTAGAGCTAAGATATTTAGCATGAAACATGTTCTAATAAGTGTCTATCAAGTTTGTTCAAATAAAAGCCCTGGGGTCAAAATTGGCCCTGCCCCAGGGGGTCATTGATTTTCCCTATATGCATATATTAAAAACTTAAAAAAATCTTCTTTTAAAGAACCCAAAGAGCTAGAGCTAAGATATTTAGCATGAAACATGTTCTAATGGGTGTCTACCAAGTTTGTTCAAATAAAATCCCTGGGGTCAAAATTGGCCCCGCCCCAGGGGGTCATTGATTTTCCCTATATGCATATAGTAAAAACTTTAAAAATCTTCTTTTAAAGAACTCAAAGAACTATGGCTAAGATATTTAGCATGAAACATGTTCTAATAGGTGTCTACCAAGTTTGTTCAAATAAAAGCCCTGGAGTCAAAATTGGCCCCGCCCCCGGGGGTCATTGATTTTCCCAATATGCATATAGTAAAAACTTAAAAATCTTCTTTTAAAGAACCCAAAGAGCTAGAGCTAAGATATTTAGCATGAAACATGTTCTAATGGATGTCTACCAAGTTTGTTCAAATAAGAGCACTGGGGTCAAAATTGGCCAGCCCCGGGGGTCATTGATTTTCCTTATATGTGTATAGCAAAAACTTAAAAAATCTTCTTTGAAAAAAAACCAAATAGCTAGAGTTTAGATACTAAGCATGAAACATCTTTTAGTGAGTGTCTACCAAGTTTGTTCAAATAAAAGCCCTGGGGTCAAAATTGGCCCCGCCCCGGGGGTCATTCATTTTCCTTATATGTGTATAACAAAAATTTAAAAATCTGCTTTGAAAAAACTCAAATAGCTAGAGTTTAGATATTAAGCACGAAGCATCTTCTTATGAGTGTCTACAAAGTTTGTTCAAATAAAAGCCCTGGGGTCAAAATTGGCCCCGCCCCGGGGGACATTGATTTTCCTTAAATGTGTATAGCAAAAACTTAAAAATCTTCTTTGAAAAAACCCCGAATAGCTAGAGTTTAGATATTAAGCATGAAACATTTTCTTGTAAGTGTCTACAAAGATTGTTCCAATAAAAGCCCTTGGGTCAAAACTGGCCCCGCCCCAGGGGTGTCATTGTTTTTAACTATATGTGTAAAGAAAAAACTTGACCAGCTAGACCTTAGATGTTTAGCATGAAACATCTTCTAATGGGTGTCTACCAAGTTTGTTCAAATAAAATCCCTGGGGTTTAAACTGGCCCCGCTGCGGGTGCCTATATACAGGTGAGCGACTTCAGGGCCATCATGGCCCTCTTGTTCTACTTTTTTATGAAACATGGTAAATCCGTTAAGTGTTTGAGCGAACAGCGGAAGTTAATTGATTTGAAAAAATGAGTAAATCATAAGTAAAAAAAAAGAAGGTTTTTTTTAATGTTTTATATTGATCTGATGTATAGATCTATTATCGTTTTGATAAGCGCCTGATAACAAATGCAAATAACCAGCATGATTTACCATCAATGTTTTTGGAATAAAATATGAGCTGAGTCTATTGGGCTAAGTGTTCAGTCACAATATTTGTCAAAGGCCACCAGTTTTGATTTTATTGAAGACATTTTATGAGGTAATTTCAAGCAACACATCACAAAAACAACTTTCGGGCTGAAATTAAAATATATTCAGAAAAAATATGTGTTGTATGAAATGCATTGAATAAGTTTTGTTCAATAGAACATGCACTTTTGTTTTCTTCTTTGAAAAGTGTAAGTGTTTTGTACGAACATAAAATACAATATTTCAAATAGTTGTAAATGTCTGTAATTGAAGAGTGTTTCTCGAGCTTTACACATGTAAGAGACACATAAATTGTTCTATTGGGAACGTTCAACACGTTGTACGGGAATGATTACAAGACAATTACCAAAATACACCGAGACTTATATTAAAATTTATGTTTGTTTACTACAACATGTATTAAATTTATTCTTACGGTTACAGAAAGGAAATGAAGGAAAGAAATATTTCCTTCATCAACAAATGATTTCTTGTTCCTTTTTTTAATATATAGATGTTTCAATAAACAATATCACGTATTCAACAATATCAATCATGAAATAAATACCGGCCGGTTCCAGCTATTATTTAAACAGTTAATTCAGCAACAATATTCATGTTCCATTTGAACTGTTTTTTCGAACCGTTATTGGCTCGTCATGTCGTAGGCGTACAAAAGATACGAAATATTCTTTTGAAAACACCGAATATATCACCAGAAAATAGTAAATCTCCAACGATACTTATCACTGCCATACCGATGGACGCCCCGACAACTTTAGCAGATATCCGGTTGTCTGTTGCACAGACTAATTTCCTTTCCATTCTTATAGTTTTGTGAATATTAATTGTCATTAGAAATAAGACTAATTAATTCAGGATTATCTAAGACATGTGAAACATTGGTAACTTTGCTGCATACGCTAAAAAGATTTCTTGTGCAGTTTGTTGTGTACAGTAAGGCTGTCTTGGTAACTTGAAGAACATTTAAAAGAAATCATATTGGGAATACTTTGCGTGAAAGTTACTCATTTTAATAAGGCCCACGTGGAAAAGATATCAATATTATTACAATTTTCTAGTCATCAGCGGTATCGAAATTTCTCTTTCTACCAAATGTGATTCCATAACAAGTGTTGATAATGATCGTAGCATGATTAAAATGCATTGAAAAGAATATGCATTCGGAATTAGACAACGACATAAAAGTTAGACTTTTATTTAAATTGTATAAGAATGAATTGTGACTTGTTACAATAACTTCGTCTCCCGCTTGCCTCAGTAACGGAGAGCATTGGTTCTTAACTCAGAGACCACTGGTTCAGTGCTCGAGCGATGCAAAATATCACTTTATTACAAATGAGCCCGGACATTGAGTCTAATGGTATTTTTTTCTCTCACCAGTCATGCGGGATATGTATTTGGTTGCTTGCGTTAAATTTGTAATTGCTGGAAATACGAAAGGTTAACTGACCACAGAGATATAACTAATTATGTGTTGAGATCGGCGACGAATAGAAACAGAGAAAATAAAACAAATGCTACATGTTTTATATTAAAGGTCTGCACATATTAAGATTTAAAAAGCATGTTCTTTGGCTTTGAAAACCTGTAAGAGTTTTCTTTATAACGCTTTTATCTGCTCAACAGTTCACATTGTGTATATTATGTCTATTTCCCTGTTTGCTACCACAAGTATTTTTGTCACAGATATAAATTTCTTTAATGGAGCAAAAAACCCAAAAATTTAGTGCATTTAGCATTTAAAGAAGCTCTTTCAGGTCAATTAAAAACTAAATTTATTTCTTTTACAGATTAAATGATTGTTGTTTTCTCTTCATTTTCAGTAAAATTAACAACGAAAATAACGACTGTTGCTCCACTTGCACTGAAGATAATTGGCTCTTTTCTCTTGATTTATGATTCATCAACAAAATTCACTTCTAGTATTCAAGTTTTACAAAAACAATTGATTTCATAGCGGTATTATCAATTATTATTTATGGAAAAAAACGAACAATTTAGCTATTTTATCAGAATCAATGTATAGATTTGTTGCTTAAGATATCATTTTCTGTACATTATATGATGCGTCTTCATAGTTCATGAAAATATGTTATTAAACAAAACAATCATAAAAATCTGGAAAAAAAATGATCCCTCCACAACATTAAAGACAGCAAATTTACATGAAAATTGCAAACTCGGTTTGATTGAGTATGTACATGAGGGACAATGAAAAAGTGTAACCTAGCACCGGCTTGAGCGGTACTTAATTCTCAACACTAAAAGTTCTGGACTCAATCAATGATCCTTAGTATTAAAGTTGTATTCAAAATGTATTAAAAGATTCGTTTCCATACAAAAAAGCAATAAAACATTTATAAGTAAAAAAGTTTATGTCATACTATTGTTCTCTTCTTGCGTTATGTAAACTACTTCAAGTTCATTAAAGAATTACTTTTCATTGTTTGAATTTTTTTATTGATCGAATATGTGTGAAAAAACATTTATTTGTCAGCTTCATCTTTCGTTTGAGTTAAGTAACTAAAGTTTCTTGTTTCTTTTACTTTAAATATCACCGCAGGATTATAGAATTGCTAGAGAAATAAGAGTATATAAAATATAATCTTTGAAACAAGAAAATAACATGTGTTTGTCTTCCCGTTAACCGACAATTAATTTGAATTGAAGTCAGGCATCGACAACATGGTAATGCTTGAAATAGTAGTTAAAATGGATGGTTACCAATTTCTCACTACCTGGCCCCTGGTATAGTGGTAGGAGTTGGGACGTACATGGTATGCAAGCAAAAGGTGGCTCATAAGTCATAAATGGCTGGCCTTTTCAGTAGGGATGACACTATAATAAACAAAGACCGTTACATTTACATAATATAGTAAATAAATTATTTTTTTACGGATTGAGTTACATTTATTTCAAATAGGTATTACTTAATTATTTGTTGATTTTCTTTGCTGTTGTCGCTGGTGTTTTTTTGTGTTTTTTTTTTTGGGGGGGGGGTTGTTTTTTTGTTGTTTCTTATTTTTTGTTGTTATTTTTTGTTTTTGTTGTTGTTGTTGTTTTGTTTGTTTTTTAACATTTGATTTTATCATTGATTTTATAAAATTAATTGATATAAAAATGACACATATTTTTATTATTAATAATAATAATAATAATAATAATAATAATAATAAAAAATAACAAATGATACCTGCAGTGTCGCATACACATAGTATTTACTTTTTCATTGATATGCTTTTTATGCTTTTTATTATCAGTAACCTGTATGCAGCTTTAGACACTTAAAGGGAAGTCTGGTCGTTTTTGTATTTACAGAAAAACTGAAGCCTTTATGCATGAAATAATACGAAATTGGCCGCTAACTGGAAATTTTACTATTTTATTTATAAATACAAAGGACATTTTAAACTTGCGGTGAGAATATTCTTGAATTATGAATGTTACAAATTAATAAAAAAAAAACATTTTGGGGTCACCGTCCTACTTTTGAGTTACTTGCCCATAAAAAAAGCTCAACGCTAGTTCAACCTTTGTAATAAAGGGTATAATACATTGAATGTATACCTATCTGTATGGAAGTGCTTGTTGCCTCCCCGATATAAACTGGGCGGACGGACCGATGAATTTCAAATATCCGTGATAACGCTAAAGTACATGTTGAATTTTCGACTGTGAAGTCTTACTTTGATTTCTTAATTAGTGTCTGGTAATTCTAGTTAACGATATCTTTATTGCTACAGCCAAGTAACGTGAGCGACAACGCAATATTGTTTTGAAGTACCGTGGGCGTTTGTTTTCATTAGTGTCACTGTGTATTTTACTAATTGTGGGACATTCTCTCGCGAACACTCGTCTTTTACATGTTGAGCGTTCTCTTGGGAGCTGTTGTGTTTTATCTTAAATGACAAAACAATGAAAAGAGATGGCAGAACTTGTCATTTATCACTGTCTGGTATCTTAAATTAAATTTCATGTCCACCTCACGTAATTGTATTCTGTTTTGGTTGTTGCAAGTCAAATATTATATAACATGTCTCTGAATAATCTAATGAATATAAGATACATAGATTTGATTCAAACAAAAAGGAAGCACCAAATTATTATTCCAACTGATTTCTGAATGATCAACTTTTCGATCATTGTTCATTTTTGGTTTTTTATTGTTTTGTTGTTGTTCTTCTTGTTGTTGTTTACAGTTGTTTCTTGTTTCTTTTTGATTTGTTGAATTGCTTTTGATTTGTTTTTGCTTTGTTTTTTTGACGTTTCTTTTTTGTTTGTTTTTTTTCTTGTTTTTGTTGTTGTTGTTAAGTGTTATTTAAAATTGACAGTAACTTTATATCCATATAAAATTCATTAATTTCGTGTCTCAATGCTAATTGAAGGTGGATTTTAAAGAAGATTCAGACTTAAAACGTGTTAGAGCATCACACTAAATACCGTATTTGCATTTTGGATATGGCTCTTAAATGATAAAATTCTAAAATATCGCCTTTACACCCAACGGAATGAACTTTCAAACGTCTAATTCATATCTTCACACCGATTTATATACGATAATGAATAAAAAGTGTAAGAATCGGAGAAAAAGCGATAATTCTCTACTTTGACCATGATGTCTGCAAGAGCGTAAAAAAATATGAATCATTAAAATGTCTTGAATTGAGTTGTTGTGTTTTAATTTCGTAACAGCGAATTATTATTTCGTAAAAACGAATTGATATTTCGTAATTACGAATAAATCTTTCGTTTTTACGAATAAATATTTCATATTTACGAAATAATATTTAGTAATTATGAATTAACATTTCGTAAATACGAATTAATATTTCTCCGTACTTTCTTGCTATCGAAAAGGAAGTACATTATGATGTAAAATTATCAAAATTTGAAGTGTCGTATAAACTGTATATACGACTTCCAATAATTCACATAATTTGCACTATACGATGATCTGCAAAATGTACCGTTTCAATAGATGGCGTAACCAGTTTTCCTAAATTTGAGCTTTAAAAAACATAATTTTCGTGGTTGTTTTTGGAATATTTTACAATTTTTCAATTAAAATTTGGTTTGTGGGATAAATAGTCTCTGTAAGAACTCAACCATCAACATACTCATTTACATGCAAACAAAACATTTCTGAATGGACCATGACTTTTTATACTTTTTTATGAAACATGGTAAACCAGCTTAGTGCTTGAGAGAACAGCGGAAGTAATTTGAATTGGAAAAAAAAGAGTAAATCATAAGTAAGGAAAGGTTTTTGAACTGCTTTATATTAATCTGATGTATAGATCTATTATCGTTTTGATAAGCGCCTGATAACAAATGCAAATAACCAGCATGATTTACCATCAATGTCTTTGGAATAATATATGAGCTGAGTCTGTTGGGCTAACTGTTCAGTCACAATATTTGTGAAAGGCCACCAGTTTTGATTTTATTGAAGACATTTTATGAGGTAATTTCAAGCAACACATCACAAAGACAACTTTCGGACTGAAATAAAAATATATTAAGTAAAAATGTGTTGCATGAAATGCATTGAATAAGTTTTGTTCACTAGAACATGCACTTTTGTTTTCTTCTTTGAAAAGTGTAAGTGTTTCTGACGAACATAAAATACAATATTTCAAAACGTTGTAAATGCCTGTAATTGAAGAGTGTTTCTCGAGCTTTACACATGTAAGAGACACATAAATTGTTCTATTGGGAACGTTCAACACGTTGTACGGGAATGATTACAAGGCAATTACCAAAATACCCCGAGACTTATATTGAAATTTATGTTTGTTCACTACAACATGTATTTTATTTATTTATACGGTTACAGAAACGATATGGAGGAAAGAAGTATTACCTCCGTCAACAAATGATTTCTTGTTCCTTAATAAATATAGGAATGTTTTAATAAAAAATATCAAGTATTCAACAATATCAATCATGAAATAAATAGCCGCCGTTTCCAGCTATGATTTAAAAAGAAAAATCAGCAGCAATATTCATGTTCAATTTGAACTGGGTTTTTTTCGAATCATTATTGGCTCATCATGTGGTATGCGTACAAAAGATACCTAATATTTTTTTGAAAACACCGAAAATATCACCAGAAAATAGTAATCCTCCAACGATACTTATCACTGCCATACCAATGGACGCCCCGACAACTTTAGCAGACATGCGGCTGTCTTTTGCACAGACTAATTTTCTTTCCATTCTTACAGTTTTGTGAACATTAATTGTCATATTAGAAATTAGACTAATAAATTCAGGATTATCTAAAACATTTGAAACATTGGTAACTTTGCTGCATATACTGAAAAGATTTCGTGTGCAGTTTTCTGTGTATAGTAAGGTCGTCTCGGTAACTTGTAGAACAAGACATTTGTTGTCTCCATCTTTCCAATCTGTAAAAGAAAATTCGTTCTGTTCGCTATAAGCATTCATTACTTGTGGCACAATATTATCGCATATTTTCATCAAAATCTTGCTACATAGGCGTATCGGCAAAAGAAAAATAGCCATAATTAAAGTTAGGTATCACTGGAACCGGCAAATATTTCAAACATTGAAAGATAAACGAAACATTAGCAAAATAAAAAACAGTTTAAGTCATGGACGCGGCCATAAGTGGTGCCCTATATTATTACCATAAACAAATATCATTTATCACCCACCCTGTTATCCTTGGAGTTGAAAATTAATAAGATAACCAACTTTTTCTTATTGATGCAAAAACATCATTTTATGGTCTTGGTTATTACAAAATCAAGGTGATATACAAATTATGAAGATGTCGTGTTTTGTCGAAGTACGAGTAGGTTCATAATCTATCAATGAATTACAAAGTTTTAGCAAGATTAATACATTTTGACAACATAACCTTGACAAAAAAGATCATCTAAGAGTCAAATTCATATTCATTTCAAACAGTTCAATGTTGTGTCTAAATGTTGCTGTTGCATATATAAATAACAGAGATCAACAGACTTTCGATACAGCGTCGTAGCCATTTAAGGACCGTACACTACACGAATGATTTGTCTAATTTGTTTATTTTCTAAAGTAGAAAACAAATTCATGTATCTCATTATAAACATATGAACGTTGCGGCCAGTCTAATCATAAAACAATCACTTAGCCTTGAATTTCTCCACATGCAGGTATTTTCCTATGCTATTTTGTCCCAGTGTGAATCAAGATCCACTTGTAACACAGGTGGTTCTGTACAAGTTCATTACAAAAATGAAAACAAGTAAAAACAAAAACCTCTGTGCAATATACCTATGTTGCAAATAGAACAAGAGGGTAAAACCCTGATCAGCGATACAAGTGTTGTGCAAATTTGGTTAGAATCAAATAACAAGAGCGATCAGTGATCACATGTGTCGCCTCATGATTGCCAATTTCATGTTGGGACCAGTTTTGTGACAGACGGAGAAGTGATCGGAGTAGTGGCGACATAAATTCCTGTAAAGTTAGGATGAAATTGCCCTAGTAGTTTATGAGGAGTAGTGGGGACAAGTTTTATGACAGACAGACAGACAGACAGTGCACAACTAGACTTGGTACTGATCATTCCTGTAAAGTTTGGATGAAATTGCACCAGTAGTTTATGAGGAGTAGTCCGGACAAGCTTTTGTGTATCTGGCAACACACAGAAAAAAACACCTTTTATCAAAGGGCCATAACTCGGCCAAAAATCATTCAACCGGAAAACCCATGCAATATGCGCAAGGACTTGAGCTACAGATCAATCTTGTAAAGTTTCATTGAAATTGCATTAGTGGTATAATAGAAATAGTCCGGACAAACTTTAGAAATAAAAATTATTAAAGGGCCATAACTCTTACAAAAATCATTGAACCGGAAAATGCTGACAATATGCACAACTAGACTTGGTACTGATCATTCCTGTAAAGTTTGGACAAGTTTTGTGACGGACGGACAGACGGAAGGACAGACGGACAGACAGACGACGGAGAAGTGATCTCTATATGTCGCCACTACTCCGTAGAGGCGACACAAAAATGACGGTGCTAGTGTGCCAACACGAAATTGCTGACGGCCAATCCGTCAGAGGGCAAATTACGATCACAAAAGCATATCATTACCACAATGTGGTAAGTGAGTAAAAAAAGAATAAGTATTGTATGGTATATTATAAATTATATAATGCAGTGTTGTATATGAACCGTATTTCTATTAATTCAAAAACAAATTATTGTATTATTGTATTACCTCCTACCCAATAACTCCCATTTAGTGTTATATTTCTCTTTAATAATATGTACTGAACAGGATTTGTAAATGACACGATATTTGCTTGTAATGTCTTGCATTTTTCAGCTGCCATAAAATAGCTAAGATTTACATCGTGAACCAAGAATTGCCTTCCATCCACATCAATAAAATTTGTTCCTGAAATTAGATACACGGAAAAGAATTAACACAATATATAAAAAAGTTAAAATGAATGCAATGGTTAAGATGTTTATCAATAACTTATAAAGAATGTTGAATAGTTTAAAATTTAAAAAAAAACATGAACATGCCGTCAACATTTGACTTTTTTAAAAGTGTCATTTAATTACAAAGGCTAGGTTTTCCACTGGCACTTGCAGAGCGATGTATAGCTCTGACATGCCATTGCGTATCTATTGCGTTTATATATTATGCTCATGGACGTCTTCAGAACAAATTTGAGCACAGTATGAGCAAAGTGCTCAAAGAAGGATCGCCTTGAGGACGTATTAATTTTGGCAACGAACACTTCATCGAAACACAAAATGACGTTATTTAAGCAGCTATCTACACGATTGTTGCTGTTGTGACGTCTCTTACGATGTGATGACACTGGAAAATCATACAGTATCATGCCGCCTGATTTAAACATCTCAAATAAAATATCTACAGAAAAAGTATCATAAAATCGTTTTGTAAAAAAGGAGAGTTCTGATTTTTAAATAAAATCAACCATGAAATTGCCTTTAAACTAATTGTTAAAAGTTCCTTGAATATTATATATCTGCATCTTGCTTAAATAGTCAACATTAAAAAAAAAGAACACGACTAAAGCCAATAAAATATATAATCTAAACTGATATACGTCTAACCCCTGTCACAAAATGAATTGTTATCACGATCATGCTAAATGCAGTACGCAGTGGAGCGCTAGGTGCGATCGCAGTTTTAGTTTCATCATAACCTAGGCATCGGAAGTAGACATGTTGCTGGGATCACATAGAACGCCTATCGACGGCGCGAACTTTCTGCTTGCACAAAAATTTAACAATACTATGCAAACACATTTGACATGCAGTACTTTGTGACAGTGGTATAATTATGTGATCATTTAACGGTATCTAAAAGCCTATCAAGTAATATTATTGGTATTTGATAGCACTTATACTTAAATCTATCTAAAACACAGTAAACTTATTATGAAATAAACTCACGTGTGTTATTTGTTTCTTTTGTTGTGTTTTTAGGTCGAGCCATTGGGAGCGTATAACTAGGTTTGCTTTTAGCTATGACCGAACGTTGACATAAACAATGAAATAAATGCTTGTTGTGTAACCCCACATGAAAAATAATACTATTGTATGCGTATGTACAGTCTACTGTTGTGCCCACACCTTTTTGTAACACCCAAATGTTGGTTCTTGCAAATTGTTTGAATAATTCTTCAGACAACAAAGGAATGTTTACTTCTGCCATTTCAGCCTGTAATGCGTGGCACAATTCTGTACAACATTTGCACGTTGTTTTATTGTCAGTTAAAATGTAATCCAAATCGTTGTATGTAAAATTTGTCCGTATGGCTACATTTCCTTGTTGACATGTTTCTAAAATGAAGTACTCGGTTAAAAATTATCAGAAACAAAACATACAAAACATCATACCAATAGGTTGACAAAAAAGATATGAATTGAGTGTTGGGGATTACGTAAATAAAATCAAACAATAAATTTCTTTGAAGCCAAATCTTGAGGTTCTTTGATTATTATGTATCTGTATTTTGCTTTCATAGGCAAAAATAAAAACAAAAACACATATAATATGATCCAAACTGATAAATGTTTTACCCCTGTCACACTACAGTTCTCATCAAGTACATCAAAAATGCAGTACAGATGTGTTCATACGGCGGTTATGATGGAACCTTCAATGTGTCACAGAAGTGCCATTCCATGAAAAGCGGCGTATGGTCCCCACGTAAAAGAATGCGTGTTTCTTTCCGGTCGTGCTTGCAAAGAGATTGTATGCAGAAATTTGCAATAAAATTTCATAGAAATACAAAATGACCCAGCAATACAATGATGGCTTTTATGACGTCGCAGCTTCCCCATATCCAAAGTTCTTCTTACGATCGCATGGCGCTCTTGGAAATTAAACATTGTCATTGCAACACATTTGAAACGCAAGATAATGTGACAGGGGTATAAGTATCTTACAGCATATCAGATGATATGTTTGGTCTCTTGTGGTACTTAAACTTATCAACAACCTCATAAAATTATTATGAAATATACTCACTTGTGTTATTCGTTTCTTTTGATGTGTTTTTCGATTGAGCAGCCGTTGTCAGCGTATAACTGGGTGAACTTGTTTCTATGACAGCACGTTGACATAAACAATGAAATAAATTCTTGTTGTTTAACTCCACATGAAGAATTATACTACTGTATGCGTATGTACAGTCAACTGTTTTGCCCACACCTTCTTGTAACACCCAAATGTTGGTTCTTGCAAATTGTTTGAATACTTCTTCAGACAACAAAGGAATGTTTACTTCTGCCATTTCAGCCTTTAATGCGTGGCACAATTCTGTACAACATTTGCACGTCGTTTTATTGTCAGTTAAAAGGTAATCCAAGTCATTGTATGTAAAGTTTGTACGTATGGCTACATCTTTTGGTTGACATGTTTCTAAAATAAAGTACTCGATTAATAAATATTAACAAACACAAGAAATCAAGATATCATACAATAACTTTTAAGAAGAACGAAAGAATACTAATATGTTTATTGAAAAGTTTTAATTAATGCCATATTTTTATTATTATTATTATTACATTGGCTGGCTTCCTGTGCACACCAGAGTCGAGTACAAACTCCTTACATATGTGTTTAAGGCGCTTCATGGACAGGCACCTACGTACATACGAAACATGCTAGATATTTATACCCCAACCAGACAACGTAGGTCCCAGAATGATTGCTTAGCACTTGTTGTACCGCGTAGTAGGACTGTGACTTATGGTGATCGTGCTTTTATGACGGCAGCCCCTAAACTCTGGAATGCCCTACCTAGAACACTTGAAAGCTGTGAAACAGTGTTTAAGAGAGCACTTAAAACTCACTCATTTAAGAGGTTTTATTTGGACTGATTATTTTTTAGGTTTTTACCTGAATTTTATTATTTATGTGGGTCTTTTTTAACTTTTTAAAACTACATTTGATTTGAATTTGTGGAATTTGTGATTTGAGCAATATTGATGTTTTAGTTATTTTTTTTAAATATTGTATTATTTATTTGGTTAATTATTATTATTATTATTATTATTATTATTATTATTATTATTATTATTATGTTTTATTCTCTGCAAAGAGATATCATTAATGAATGTGATAGCACCAACCCTTATGCGTTACTTAACACTTACAATACTTAACAACCCTTTTGAGGGTGTACCCTTTTGCATCGAAAACAGCTAAATATTACACAGTAATACGCATGCGGGTCTGTAGATCACGTATAGAAAAGTAAATATTGAAAAATTCTGAAAGTCTCAAAGACAACCCAGGTAGCGTTTTTACAGAGCACACAGACTTTGACTTCTAATAGATTTCAAAGATCACCCGCAATCTAGAAATTTTGGTCCAAAACAAATATGGGGCTATGACGTCGCCTTGTGAGTTGGTATGCAGAATGTTTACTGAATACGATGGTTAACAACTACTAGTAAATGTTAAACGCAATCAAGCAAATTAAAATTTCGGATAAAACTGCGAAATTACGTGCGCCATTATCAGGCGCTAGTTACATTTCTTTCCTGTTCTTTATCTAAAACACCAAAAAGAAAATCCAGATGGTCTCGCTTTTCACTCAGTTCGGGATAGGAGCACAAATATTTGTTTTTCAATTTATTTTTGCGTATGTTTTATTAACTTTTCCATATCTTTCAGTTTATGAGCATGACGTCTCTAGATGATTACAGAAAAAACTACAGTCTTACTACCATTTAAAAATCCCTTTTTTAAAATCGAAATAATAGTTCAAAATATTCATATTTAACATTTTTGTTCTAAATACAGACAATTCGCTTTTTCGCCAACGAGATATACCTAAGTTTATTGTACTTCGGAATTCTTCCATCCGTTACTACAGGGCAATATCGACAGACCCTTATATAAACTAATGTATATGAAATAAGAAAAAATCTGTTTTTATTACATAACATCATATAAAGTGAATGCAAAATAAAATTTATCAATTTGGAAGTACGAGTCTTTCGGAATTTATTTGCTTTTTTTTTTCTTCTTTAAAAATATTGTTGTTATTTTCGACTGCACGTTCGGGTTTACTAAAAGACATCAGTAAGCCAACGTTCTTCCGCACAAATTCTATTTCTTATTCCAGAAAAAAAACCTGGATTATGATTAGGCTACATACATAAAAATACAGGATGAGTTCAAACAAATAATTTCATTTGCAATTAATTAAATGTACTTGCTGACAAATCTAATTGCATACCAATTGCACCTGCTGTTAATCCAACAAAAATGTAAAAATAGATTAATGTCTTCATCTTAATTTATCCCGCAACTATATCTTACTGCAAGTGCGTTGGCAAGTTGCATTATATATATAACGTATGTTTCAGCGTTTTTTTTTGGTGTGCGTGTGTGGTGTTTATTTTCAATTTAAGAATGACCGAGGTCGGGTATTAACATGTGAGGCATATAGCTGTACTTGCGTCCTAGATTTACATTAACGGATACATGCGTCAGTGCAGCTTTCAAGTGTCAAATGATAACATAAAAGCACAGTGTCAATACGCCAGAGGATATTTTGTTTTCATAACGCTTATCAAAATTTTATAATAATTGATTTGACATGAATCAAAATTTTATAATAATTGATTTGAACATGAATGATAATTATGCAACAAAAAAATGTGGTATTCTGAAGAAAGCACACTGTTTTATGACATGATATACGTATTTTGTTTTAGTTGTTTGTTTCTTTCTTTCTTTTTTTCTTTTTCTTTTTTTTTTGGAAACAAAGTAGGGTAAATATCTTTTCATCAGTAAATTTATTATCTCGTGTAATAACAATTTAAACGCTTGTCGGTGATCAGATAATTGAAAATGAAAGTAACATAGCAATAAAAGTATAATCAATTGTCACTATATAAAATGTTTGGCTAAATAAATCGTCAACAAATATTAATTTCCTAAAGAGGGTTTAAATATTGACAGTCCTACTTTAAATGTTATCAATAAGCAAATCTAATATTACAACAATAGTTTTGAATAAACATAATTAAGATAATTTATAAACTTAGAAACACTATTCTTAATGAATGATCAATTTGTTTTTCAATGAATCGAAAAATATATATCGGCAAAAATCATTGATCAATCTTATTTGATAGTTTCATTGTAGAAATTTTATGTTTTATTAATAAACCGTATTCAATGCACTGGGCGACTTTAATAGCTAAGCACTGTCATTTGTAAAATGCATTTTCTTTTTTATTTTACAACATGGTAAAGCCTGTCCACAATAGTCCAAGAGATGGCGGGGTTTTATTGCAATTTACCGTATCACCAAAAGAAACATTGCCATTATAAAGTATATTGTTTGTAGTTTCTAAAAACCCATTTCTTAAGTTACGCAGCCTGGGCAAAAATATGAAAATTCAAGATGGCCGCCAATATGGCCGCCATAAATTACAAAATACCATATGATTTTTGTTTCTTGATTTTTTACATACGGATTTTGTACAATATAGTTTTAATTGCACAATATCAGGTAAAATATGGCTACTTTATGATTCAATCAAGCAAAAATGACAATTATATGGCAAACTTTAAAATTATCACTATCAATTTACCTAAAAAGTGGTAAAAAATAGCATTTTTTTGACAATATGATGACTTTCGTTTTTCCGTTATTAAAACAATATAAATGGAATTGCATTAAAATTGTGTGTACTTTATCAATTTAACATAGCTAGACAAGTTAAGCATAAAAAATCATTATCTGAGTATTTATGATGTAACAGTAGAGCTTCAAAAGTGGGAGGGGTAAAATTACCGAAAAAAATATTTAAAATTACAATGTTCCCAAAACATGCCTTTACATTATTATTTCAGTTTAATGTATAGGATATTGTGTTTAAATTATATCTTTTTTGTCATTTGAACATTTCTTGATAAGTTAAGCATAAAACTTCATTACCTGATCGTTTTATCACAAAATGAGTACAGCTTCAAAAGTGGGTGGGGTAAAGAAACCGAGAAAGAAAGAGGAAAAAAAAAAAGAAAAAAAGTTCAAAATTATTAAGCTTCTAAAACCTGCCTTTACTTACAATTTTAGTGTTTTTATCATGTAATTGAATTTTGTGATAAGAAAAATAAAGATTGAATTACATTAAAGAAGAAAGAAACATCATGACATCGCAATTTAAAATTATCACAAAAAAATGGTACCGAAACACATTTTTGAGATTTTGTTGCCTAAAGATATATCGTAGAATAAAATTATGTCATAGTTGTCTGTCTTTTATCAGTTGATTATAGCTTGACAAGTCATTAAAAGTAGTTAACTTATCATATATCTTAGAGTTTTAAAACTCGGTGGGGAAAAAATAACATCTCAACCATTAAATATATAATAAACTTGCTTCTTTTGTTCTATAATATATGTCCCAACAATTATGTGATGGCATTTTATATGTTTTGAAAACAAAATTATTGTATGGATAAATACTTTTTTGAAAATGTTTTTTATAAATGTTCTTTCGGCAAAATTTGTAAAATGGATAATCAATCTCATTACATTTTAATATAAACTTTAGTTTTGGTTGACGCATCATCAGTATCATTTTAACTTTGACTACTTTATTATCTAACATGAAAGAAAAGAGAAATGGTTATTGTCATTGATGAAAGGAGCATTTATTAATGAATGTTGTGCAAATATCATACTGAATAAAATCACAGTCATAGAAAATTGCAATTATAGTGGATAGCAAAAGGTACTTAAGCCTTAATGGACATATCAATTAAATTTAAAAACACAATTTCTGCACAAAAGAAAAAAGTCAATTTCAATACTTAAAATAAAAGCAGCATTTTATGCCCCTCCCCTACAAAAAATTGAGAGGAATTATTATTTGTACAGTGCCATCCCTTCTTCCATATTCCTTACTTTGAGTGTGGTCCATACCTTTGCATATTTTGCATACATAAATTGTGCACTGATGGTCATGTCAAGTCAATAATTATGTCATTCCTGGATGGATTTTTTGAAATAAATTAATAAAAATACTTTTTGACATTATATCGATGTGTGACATTCAAAAATCAAAATTCTGGAAACAAAGTGATCCCTCGGAAGCATTAATCACAACAAAATTACCTAAGAATTGCAGACTCGGTTTGATTGAGTCTGTACATGAGAGATAATGAATAAGTGCAACATCCCTCACGCCCCCTAGCACCGGCTTGAGCGGTACTCAATTCTCAACATTTGTGTTGGCATCAATGATACCGAAGGACCAGAAAAATAAAACAACACTGAAGTGAAGTACGGGACAACTTTTTACGGCTGCCACACGGCACTTGACACCTGCTGTTGTGAAGTACAAAATTCTGGAAGCAAAGTGATCCCTCGGAAGCATTAATCACAGCAAAATTACATAAGAATTGCAGACTCGGTTTGATTGAGTCTGTACATGAGAGATAATGAATAAGGTGCAACATCCCTCACGCCCCCTAGCACCGGCTTGAGCGGTACTCAATTCTCAACACTTGTGTTTGGCATCACAAGTCACACTTGTACTTCCATATTCATAATATGATTAATATATGGTGTTGTCTTTCCAACGACATTGTCATTCATGGATGATTTTTTTACAATTATGCATAACTTTTTTTACATTGATCTGATGTTTATCACGCCAAAACAAGATGTGTTGCTCAAAGTCACCTCTTAATTTTTCATTTCATGCGTTGCTACTCTTGTCTGGTCAACAATTCTGAGTTGCACAGATGTGTTGCATTTTAAGGTCGAACAAGAAAAAATCAAGTTCTGGCTTAAAGGTTAAGGTCATAATTGTCAATTGTCATAATTTGTACATAAATTTGTAAATCTTTGATAGATTTTGGAAATATTATGCGTAAAAATGCTGCTTATTAAATGGATAATCATCACCATCATCAACATCATCATCATCATCTTTATCTTCCAGATCTCCAGTATCATCTTCATCATTTATAAAGCATCGTGTCAGGATATATTTGATTTCCTTTCAACCACTCCATTTCATATTGTACGACCTCAAGATGTAAACTTTACTATAATTATGACGATGTTTCCAAATGTATACAATATAATAATCTGAGAGCTTATAGGTTTCTTGCTATGCAGGTAATATGCAAGCACAGTTTTCATAGATAGATTTAGGGCATGATAACAACAACAAAGAAGGTTAATAAATGCCATATAATTAAGCCAGTCGTTATGTCCATCTGTAGTATGCCTGCCTAGCTCAATGAGAGAGCATTAGATAAGAAATTAAGGAGTCACTTGCTTGATCCTCCGACAAAGTAAATTTCTCTTTGAAAATAAATCTCTCATCGCTTATTCAAATATCATGTGAGGTAAACAGGGGTCACTTGCTCATAAATATGCTACTTAATTATCAAGGAAATCTGGTTAGGTGGATCGAAAGCCGAAATAAGACCAAAACATTTGTTATAGAACACCAAATTTATGTTTCACCCATCGCTTTCTCATTAACACATCCTGATAATTGTGGGACCATACGCCACTTTTTAATGTACTGGCTGAAAAAAAGTCAAATTGAGCTTTTTTATGATGACCCCCGTATTATCACATCTGCGAATGTTTCAAAACTCAAATTTTACTATTTCATGCTAAGGCTGAATTATTCCTGGTGCTTGGGGTTGTGGATGATAGTTTGCACTAGTCAGTACCATCCATGAACAGGCTCAATAAACCAAGTCTGCAACATTTTCAATTTTACTGTTTATTGGAAGTTCTTTAGGGATTGTATTTTTTCCCTATTCACACCTGTAACTTATGCCAAACTAGCATTGTTTAGAATAAATATGCTCAAAATCGTTCAAGCAAATGGAATGAAAAACGGAAAGCTTTAAGAATACACAATATGGCACACTTACGCTCGTTTCTTGAAAGCAGTGATATATGCAAGCTTCTTACAACGTCCTCCAAGCAAAATTCAGTATTTAAACAAAAATGTAGTGAAATTATAAAAGTGAAACTTAAAATGTTAAACATCCGTAGACAAGTTCATAAGACAGTAATCAAGGGATCTTCAATGTAACCATTGCGCCACTCCATCAAAAACAGTATATGGACCCAAGTAAAAATAATGCGTGTAGCCTAAATATGAAAATTATGTTGAACTAAATAATTGAAATTTTTAAGATAGGGTTATGGAGTCTTAATATCAGATAAAAGCCACCAAAGGAGAAATCTTAAGTCAGGCAACACATCCTTAAGGGTGATATTTAGTATTCACGAAGGAATTTTAGATTCACCCAATGGGAAAAAAAGTCAAAAAGAAAAAAAAAACTAAAACTATGCAACACAGCAATGTTATTGTGCTGAAAGATTTTCAATATATACAAGATAACATCACAGATTGATCAAACTGTCAGGAGCTGATGCATCATTTTTGCCATCTACACAGTGACAGTGCTCAGTGTGATTTTGATGCACTCACAAAGTACTGACATTTAAAATTTTATTTCTGCTGAATAGTGAGACAACACATAACATAGCTAGTTGATCTGAAGGGAAAAGCGACTATGTACTTATAAATGTAAATTACAACTAAATGCTGGTCGGTTGCTTTGTGTGAAAATTGTTGCTTTTAAATCGACTTTTGTACAGAATGTATTAGTGCATAATTTCAAGATGTATGTATTTCTATGACAAGTATTGATAGCTTAAACATGTTTTAACTATTTGGATGTTTTGTGTGCAGTAACATTCACAACTTTTGCTAAACTTATTCAATATGGTTGCTAATTTTATAAATGACAATTCTTCTAACCTTTGTCAAATTAAAAAAATGATAATGTGTTCATATCATATTTCACAACTACACTCTCACAAAAATGCATTTCACAGACATAATGTTCTTGATTAATATATAAGTGTGTATTTGATGTTTTTAATGCACACTTTCTTAATTGTAATTATGATGCAAAATTTCTTACTTTATCAAAGGCAAATTATGCCTAAAAAAACACATAAATTAAATAACGGTTTAAGAGAATGTAATATGCTTGTTACCTGAATAAAATAGCAATAAATCTAAAATACTTTGTAGTAAATGTAGCAAAATGTAAGCAAAGTAGTACTTAACTTCCTTCCATTCACAGAAACTATACGTATTGCAAAAATGTAACATGTAAAATAGTTCAAGTGCCAGTGCCAGTTTAGAAAAAGGAAGATAAAAGCTTTTCTAAGGCATAATGGGCCTTTAAGAAAAACATAATCAATTACAGGTGTTATAAATATGTATCAAAATTAATAAAATTACATTTTTTTGTAGAAAGAACGTAATAAAAACTGTTTCTGTCCATAAGAGTATGTTGTATAAGCATCGTGATGTCTTCTGGTCTAAGTTCAATTTTATCCCACACACTTTTTTAGAGCTTCTTTTCTGAGACACATGCCTCGCGACAATTTCAATTAAAACACGCGCTTACATCTATTTTATGTTACAAAGATGAAACAAAAGTTACCAAAATACTAGTATGTTGTTTTTATACATTTTGTGTGTGAATTAACTATGATAAATAAAACATTTAAATGATGTTTTTTCTTAATGGATTAAAGAATTTATATACTGAAATGTGAAAAATACTTGTATTTGCTATACAGGCCTCTTTTTTACCAAAAAACATCTTTTTGAGTACACACATACAATATTTGATAATTTTTCACTCCATACACTATAGATAAACACAGTATAAATACATAACGTCATTATAACTGGCGTTTTTTAGTAAAGACCATATTTACTTCACCAACAATAGGGAGCGCAGCTTTCCAAACTTTTTTATTCAAAATTATTCAGTAAGAATTTCGTAGATTTCACATAAATATCTGCAATAAAAGTGTTTTACCAAAATATTACTATGCTAGGAACATCGTTAACATAATTTATTGATAATAATTGTCAGAAAATAACAAAACATGACTATTAAACATTAAAAAGTAAAAGCATGTTCTGTTAGCACTTTAATTTTTAAAATGTTATGTCGGACCCATTTTTTTAACTCTATCCCTCTGTGATACATTCTCTTGTAATGATTTTTATGGCAAACTATTACAGCTATAATCAACTAAAACAGCTGTAGCCCAAATTCTTCTACTTTGTGTCAAAAAGATATACTAAAAGGCAACAAAATGCAAAAAACTGCGTTTTTTTTTACCTATTAAATTTTTGTGTTAATTGTGATAATCTTTAAAGGTTGCTATGACATGATGTTTCTTTTCTTCTTAAATGTAATACATATTTATATATCTTACCACAAAATTCAATTAATATATGATTATTGCACTTAAATTGTAAAATAAGGGCAAGTTTTAGGAGCTTATTTATTTCTAACGCGCTTTCTTGGGGTTATTTTACCCCACCCACTTTTGAAGCTGTACTCATCTGTGATAAATGATCAGGTAATGAAGTTTATGCTTAACTTATCAAGAAATGTGCAAATGACAAATAAGATACAATTTAAACACAATATCCTATACATTAAACTGAAATTATAATGTAAAGGCATGTTTTGGGAACATTGTAATTTAAAAAAAAAATTTCGGTAATTTACCCCTCCCACTTTTGAAGATCTACTGTTTACATCATAAATACTCAGATAATAATTTTTTTTATGCTTAACTTGTCTAGCTATGTTAAATTGATAAAGTACACACAATTTCAATGCAATTCCATTTATATTGTTTTAATACGGAAAAACGAAAGTCATCATATTGTCAAAAAATGCTATTTTTTACCACTTTTTAGGTAAATTGATAGTGATAATTTTAAAGTTTGCCATATAACTGTCATTTTTTGCTTGATTGAATCATAAAGTAGCCATATTTTACCTGATATTGTGCAATTAAAACTATATTGTACAAAATCCGTATGTAAAAAATCAAGAAACAAAAATTATATGGTATTTCGTAATTTATGGCGGCCATATTGGCGGCCATCTTGAATTTTCATATTTTTGCCCGGGCTGCGTAACTTAAGAAATGGGTTTTTAGAAACTACAAACAATATACTTCATAATGGCAATGTTTCTTTTGGTGATACGGTAAATTGCAATAAAACCCCGCCATCTCTTGGACTACAAGGTTTAGAGCAGCAATCTCATCTCGTTTCACGTGACATAGCACCAAGCGTTATCGTATGAGCGGGTGTAAGAACATTAAGCAAACCTTGTAAAAAATGAACAGCGCAAGATGGTCAAATATCAAATAGGTTAACAAATCTCAACATTTGCAATTTTGCCGTTTTGGGCTTTCTTGAGTGATTCCTATTTTGTTTATTTTATTATGTATGTTCGTTCTGAAAGCTTCATGCAAATAAAATAAATATTTTCTGATATATAAGTTTGTTCTGATACGTCTGTGATGAGACTTTTTGGCCTGCAATACCGCAAATTGTCGTGATATTATTTGTAAAATTTAGTCATGATTCCAAAACATTGAATCACCTCTCGAAAAAAAAGATTTATGATTAATTATCAAGTGATGAAATACATTTTTTGTGTAAAATTAAGAATAGAGATCAACAAGGCAAAGGCAACGTTCCCAGAACGCAGCATAAACTCGTGTATGGATATAACTTATTAACAGAAATTGAAACATTGGTATCAGATAATGATTAATCAACGTTTTAATTATTGCTACTCAAGTTCTCATATATTGATGACATTTTTTTAATATCTAGAACATGTAAAACTATAGAATCATATAATTATTTCTGGTTAAAATTGAAATGTTCTCAATTTACATATTATTTAACCGAACACTAACACGGACTTGAACTATATCAGACATATATGGTCTTTCAGACAGGGTTCATATAAACATATGGTGTAAATGTTTGCAAATTAAAAAAATCTGTATCGCATTTTTATGACAGGATTTACGTCTGCAGCAGAAAAGTTTAATAATTGTTTTCTGATGTTTGTTTTTCGTTTTTTATCAGCGGATATACTTGATTGAAAGTGCCACAAAGTCTGTGTTTTGATTAAAAAAGTAGAGAGCAGGTATTAATGTCATAGTTAACTTGTTTCATTGCATTGCTGTTAAAACATTTGGTGTAGATATGATACATTACACTATTTTTTATTAAATGTTATAAACATGATCTTGCTTACGTTGTCTATTTTCACATTGTTTATATTTGGATGTCATTCAAAATCTCCTAATGGTAAGTAAAATAATCATATATTAGCTGATTTCTGTAAAGTTTAAAAATGATTAGATTTTAGCTAATTTTCACATTAGATTTTAGCTTATTAAACTTTTAATTACGACATTACGATTAATTTATTTATATTGTCAAAAAAAATCTTAATTTGAAGTGTGGTATTTTGATAAATTCTAATATTGTTTTGAATCCTAAATTATGATTTTCAGGAAAATATGGATGACATTATTTCATTCGGCATGCAGCTACATGTGTACATCTACAATAATATGCTACACCTTTTCAGATAAATTAGGCGAAACATACACATTTGTTTCATCGGGTTACCTTGGATGTTTCGATGATCAAATAGGAGTGCTTCAAACAAAACTGAACAACTGGAATAACAACACGGGAAGTCTATGCAAGTCTAGGTGTCGCAGTAGAGGCTATATATACGCCGGTACAAAGGTATTTTATTAGAGTTCAAAAAGAAGACATCAAAACATATATCAGGCTGAAGCTACTATTTCATCCATTACGGCGCAAATTTTGATGAATAAATGCATATACACGTTACTCGTGCAAATGATATCATAATCACTTTCACAAAAATTAAGTTACAAGGGTTATTTTTATACATACAAAAAGGTTTCATTTGGGTACATCGGTTACTTAGGTCAAAAAAAGTTTTACCAGATAAACATATTAATTCTATGAAAATTATAATGTTAATGATGCCAGTCTCATATTAAGATGAATTAATTTCACATATACAGGTAGGGAATCAATGTCACTGTGGCAATCAATTATACAGTAATTTATTTACGGAGGGCTGCGACAGTAACTGCCCTGGAAATAGTTGCGAGAGATGTGGAGGAATATCCCGACTGTCTTTGTTTGACACAAGGCGTAAGTGGAATATTTCTTAAAGGTTGTTCGGTAGATTTGCTCTAAATTGGACGCAACAAAGTTATCATAGATATGTTTCAGGTAGATTGCTCTCAATAGAGAGTCATCAAGCTTTTATACATATGTGAAAGGTCAAGTAAATTTCCTCTTATTTGACCATTTTTGTTTATTAAAAAGACATGTCGAAGAATTTCAAATGATGAACAATTTGCAGTTACTATGTACACTTCAAAGAATTTATTAAATCCTCGTGCTCGTACTTCTGTAGATTTTAATGAACGAAATAAGATGCATTTACCCTCCGTTATCATCATCGCCATTATTTTCATTACTATTACTATTATTATTATGTTTTTATTGTTATTTGATTGCCGTTCATACGATGACCCATCAATTAATATCATTTACAGTCAATGACAGCGGCTGTAGCGGAAATAAATGTAAAAATGACCAGACATGTAAAGAAGATTCGAATGGATACATATGTATCAACGATACAGCTTCAAAAACATTAAATTGTTTGTACAATGGTAAGAAATAAACTTGAGTTTTTTTTTATTTAAGCATCCTTTATTTATTTTCTTTAATCAGACAGCATTTTTTAATCAAATAAAGTTTCTTTTTAGTGATATGAAACCGGAAAATAAAAGACCGTACTATTCGCGAAAGAAAGACTACATGTAATAGAAAGAACATCGAAACACGAGGCTATCTGATTTGTACATTGGGCGTAGACTTTGGTATCATAAGGAAAAATAAAAACACGTTTCCTGTCGTCACAATATTAAACCCTAGAAAAAAGTAACCATTGTACGAGCATCTGAATATGGCTTGTCTGTTGTTATCGCCTTCCTTGTCGTCACAAGAGGTAAACCCTTGAAAAATGAGCAAATGAACGAGCATGCTATAGACGGACAGAGGGTGCGGGTAACTAATACCTGCACTCCAGTTTTCGCAGTGTCCATGTATTGATATACGACAATACTAAAGTAAAGTCTCCAAACTATGTATGATACAAGGAAACATAAGCGTTCCGCACACGATTCTTTAACTATTCACATAAGTCCCTCTTTTACCCTGCATTAGATAATAGCGTAACTCTGCAACTGAACCTGCTGTACCAACGTCTGGACATACAGGCACCGGGGTAACAATTGTTAATCTCGATTTAATTCTACACGTATATCAATTGATATCAATTCAGGCACGGCATCTTGTTTTTTTTTCTAAAAACAATTAGTATACAATTGTATAATACTGATTATTTTGCACTATCTTATATCTCAAGATAGCACTACCTCACTAGAAAGTACTGTTGCTCCGTCGTCGGGACGTAATGCTCCAAAATCAACAACTACTCCCGGTGGACGTAATGCTCCAAAATCAACAACAGTTACTACTCCTGGTGGATCGGCAAACGTCGCTATGAATTCTGTATCAACAGGCCAAGGTGGTTCGGCAATTGCTTTACCAAATTCTGAACCAAATGGTATAATTTCTAAATATATTTTTGTTGTAATTACGTTTAAGGCATAGTGTCCTAGATTTGGCATTTTTAGCTCGACTATTCGAAGAATATGAGAGCTATTGTAGTCGCCCCGGCGTCGGCGTCGGCGTCAGCGTCCGCGTCCGCGTCTGCGTTGGTTAAAGTTTTTTGTAAAGTCAAATATCTCAATTATTGCTTGAGATATTCAATTGAAACTTACAATACTTATTTATAGTAACAAGGTACATCAGATTGACAAGTTGGATAACTCTATCTACAATATTGCCAGAATTATGCCCCTTTTTAACTTAGAAATTTTGGTTAAAGTTTTTTATAAAGACAAATATCTCAATTATTGTTTGAGATATTCAATTGAAACTTACAATACTTATTAATAGTAATAAGGTACATCAGATTGACAAGTTGGATAACTCTGCCTACAATATTGACAGAATTATGCCCCTTTTTAACTTAGAAATTTTGGTTAAAGTTTTTGTAAAGACAAATATCTCAATTATTGCTTGAGATATTCAATTGAAACTTACAATACTTATTTATAGTAACAAGGTACATCAGATTGACAAGTTGGATAACTCTTCGTACAATATTGACAGAATTATGCCCCTTTGAAACTTAGAAATTTTCGTTAAAGTTTTTTTTTGTAAAGTCAAATATCTCAATTATTGCTTGAGATATTCATTTGAAATTTACAATACTTTTTTATAGTAACAATGTACATCATTTTGCTAAATTGCATATCTCTGTCTGCAATATTTGCAGAATTATTTGCCCCTTTGAAACTTAGAGATTTTGGTTAAAGGTTAAAGGTCTTCAAAGATATTTACTTGAAACGTTACACATGTACTTAGGGTTATAATTTGAGGGTCATAATTGTATGTCACTGACCAAGTTCCATAACTCTATCTTGCATTAAGGCTGATTCATATCCCCTTTTCTACTTAGTCTCTTGGTTAATGTTTACATGCAAGTTTTACATATCTCAATAACTATTAAAGATATTTATTTAAAACTTCACATATGCATTTAGGGTCAGAATTGTAGGTCACTGACAAAGATCCATAATTCTATCTTGCATTTAGGCTGATTTTTCTTCCTTTTTTCAACTTAAAAAATTCATGGTAAAGTTTTGCTTGTAAGCTGTTATCTCCATAACTACTGAAGGGTTTTGTGCCTTTTTTTGGGACAATTTTATGCATTCGTAATAATAAAGCAGTGATTTACTTGATAAAACATCTTAATAACAAGCCTTTGTACCTTTTCTGTCAATTTTATGTATTCATAAGTAATTAGTATCATTATACTCAATAAAGCACCCTTGTGACATTACCTTCCAAATAGTCAAGCCAATACTGTATAATTAGACTCTCTCTAAGACCTATAACATGAATTTATATAAAAAAATTAGCCCTTTTGTGAACTTAAAAAATTTAACATTATCAAGGCTATTTTACTATCAAGCAATTAGAATAGTCGAGCGTGCTGTCCTACCGACAGCTCTTGTTTTCTTTTATTCTATCATGTATTTCAATTTTAAATTACTAAAACTAAGCAGTTTTTTTTAATGGATACCCATGCTCTTTTACGAAATAAACAATTAAATTCTGCTTTAATCTAGCCTCTTAACATATTACAGTATTTTGTGACACATCTTGGTTTTAGTATTTTAGCAAATGTTCGAACCATTGGATGTTCGTCAGTTGCCATACATATCATCACGATGAAAATAAAGGCGAAAATACAAATTTCGTTCAATAATAATCTAAATTATAAGTTCATTCGGGCATGTCAGATGTTTCTTCAATAATTGTTTTTCTTGCGGTTTGTTTATTATGATATTGACAATTTTCAAAAACTGTGAAATGGTGAACTTCAAACCAATTGTTTTCACTTAACAATAAATACTGCTTACAAATTATTCTTCTACAGCCTCTTTATAGTCAAGAGTGCGGTTAACAATGACATCAAATTTACACAATTGCCGCAGTCAATCACGCTCCTTTCTGTATTTTTCAGCGAGAGGTCAATTTCAGAAATAAATTGTTAATCATTTATAAAAAAAATTATATATTTAAAATAACCTTAGAGTGTATTTCACCTAAACATTTAGATCATTAATCACAACCATTAATATTTTATTAATTTCATACATGACTAAATCTATGAGGCATTCAACATTTACTGTTGTATGCCGAGTATCTTTTTGTAAATAGTACTTGTTTTCATTTTTCAAGTTATGGTTCTCGGTTTCGAAATGTTCTGTTGTTAACACAGTAAATGCGAAAATAGTAGCCTAACGCTTATAATAATGAAAACAGTGTTGCGCTGACGATTATTTATATAAGTAATAGACAAATATAAATCAATAAGGTCATATGCATGGTGTGATGTAATTTTGTAATTTAAGCATATATGATTCTTTTTTATTTAAAAAGTATTATATAGATTTTATGTTATAAGAATGTAGTATCAAATGTCGCATTTAGCTTCATTTTCAATAATCATCGAGCAGATTATAGTACGGCATAAACAATAACATTTCTGGCACAAGTCTGATTTAATTCGTAAACATATAAGTTTTTAAGGCACAAAATCATTCCATTTACATCTCCACTAAAATAAGCCTAAATTTAACATTCTACAACTTTTTTTATATAAATGACTCCCTTACTTCACATTACTCTTTATTTCGAAAAAGGACAGAATTCACGTCGACAGTGAAGAATTGAATGAAATTATATTGTCTTCGCCGCCCATTAACACCATTTTGTTTCAGAACTTTTTCTTATCATTATTGTATTTTTATGTAGACCTGTAGTACTATCTCTCAAGGAGGAATTGCTGCTCCGAATCCAGGACGTACTGTTTCTAAGGCAACAACAGGCCAAGTTGGGCCGGCAATTGCTTTAACAAATTCTGTACCAAATGATATAACTTTCAAATCTTTTTTTTTTCGTTGTCATTACGTTTAAGGCACAGTAGTTTATATATGTGATATTTCCGCAATGTATTCTAAGTATTTCAATCTTAAAATACTAAAACCTAGTAGTTGCTTTTCAATGATATCCATGCTCTATTAATCAGACCATGTTTGCTTATTGTTGATAACTCTCACGAAATAAACAATTAAATCATGTATTTAATCTGAACTGTAAACATATTACCATATTTTGTGACACATATTGATTATAACATTGTAAATAGCCATTAATTTCGTGCAAAGGTGTAAGTTTTAACAAGTTATTGAATACATCTATCAATTCTTTCACTTTAAATATTTTCAATGTTAGTTTTCCGGAGAATATCAAATTTTAAATAATTACAACCAATAATGGCGCCCAAAGTAAATAATAATCATTCATAGTTGTATGTCAATATCACGCTTTTTTGATCGTTGTTATAACCGCTGCTTGAAAATTTCGGCGCCAGATAATGCTTGAGTCAAATGAAACGCGTCACGACAAAACCAACATAGTGCGTTTGCGACCAGCATGGATCCAGACCAGCCTGCGCTTCCGCGCATTCTGATCAGGATCCATGCTGTTCGCTATCAGTTTCTCTACTTGTTATAGGGTTTGTAAGCGAACAGCATGGATCCTGATAAGACTGCGCGGACGCGCAGGCTGGTCCTGATCCATGCTGGTCGCAAACCCATTATGTTGGTTTTGTCGTGACGAGGCTCAAATGAACTTGACGAGCAGCGGTCAACAATG
This sequence comes from Ruditapes philippinarum, assembly GCF_026571515.1. Classification (NCBI taxonomy): domain Eukaryota; kingdom Metazoa; phylum Mollusca; class Bivalvia; order Venerida; family Veneridae; genus Ruditapes; species Ruditapes philippinarum. The sequence continues at coordinate 242,589 of NW_026860476.1, forward strand.
ACGTATGTGATTTGTCTGGTAATACTACGGACTTATTGCAATTCTTGGCACGATAGGACAGTGTTCTTGTAAATTCAAGGACGATTGCTTTCAACTGGTGTAAGTGTCTGATAGGGTACGGGACAGAAACGATAAACGAAAGTTCCAATTTGCAGTTGGGCTACTACATCTAGAAGTGCATGGTCTTATCTTCATTCACAAGTACATAAAGACTTGTGTATCAATAAAGGATATGCACAGTTAATGCAGCGTCATCGTACAAATGAAAAACTCTTGTATAGTTTACTAGGTAGACAGTATAGCGATTAACAAAGTGCCATTTACGATAAATGGCTTTAAAAAGTGACATTCATACTTCTATAACGACGACGACGTCAGACATTTTATCGTATGCTACAGTTCATATAAAGTCTTGTCAAGGCACATAAAATATACTTTGCTTATCTTTTTTTTCTTTTTTTTTTTCTGAAATTAATTGAATTCCTGCAAAATTCTTAATGAAAAAGACTAATTGATATCAGAATACACAAACTTTATTTGTCAACTGGTCAAGTTAACTTGGTCTTTTCGCAAGAAAGAAACTACACTGTACCACTTTTTAATGATACTATATAGAGAATAACATGCTACTGTCTTTTGATATCAATTTTATCAGGCTAGGCTGATATGGGTAAGAAAGGGGCGAGGCTTGCTGAACTGAACTTTTTTTCTTTCTTTTTTGATAAATGAAAAAAATAACTTTTTAGCAGCATATTGAGCCTTTAACCACTTTATAACTCTTCCTTATACATGTATAAATGGTTCCCCTACTTGATTCATTATTATCGAGAATCAGAACCGTTAGTGAACAGTATTCAAAGAATAGCATGGAATTTCATTGCTTTCGTCACTCATTCACACCGTCACATCGTTTTATTGTTTTGTTTCAGATGTGATTCTTATTATAATTGTATTTTAATCATTTTGTGTATCTCAAGGAGGAGTTGCTGCTCCACAGCCAGGACGTGCAGATAGGACTAAGGCAACAACAAGAAACGTCGTTTCGGTAACTGATTTACCGAAATTTGAACCGAATGGTATAGATTTTTTAAACATGTCTGTAGTTTACTTAAGTTTACATCATAGTGTTCTATAGATTTGACATTTCCTTTCATCTCATACCAGTATTTCGATTTCAAAAACTAAAACCTGGCCGTTGATTGTCAAGGAAACATATGCTTTGCTTTAGAGTCGATATATGCTTCTTGCTGATATTTTTCATGGTATAAATAAATGAAGCTTTTTTTACAATTTGACATTTCTAGCAGTAAACGGTACCTTATTTAGCTCAAAGTTATATCCAACTCTTGAAACTTTGAAGCAAGCAAATGCTTACATCAACTCAACATGGGGATCGAGCAGTGGGTAACTATAAAGTATGCTGTCCAAAATGAGATATAATTAACAATTTGAATTTCAAATTTCTCACTAGTATGTATATTTAACAACTTCAATAAAACCTTTCAGAAACATTTTACATCTCTACTTGCAGATTTCACGTTTGTAGAAACAAACGACCGACATTATTTCATATACAACCGTAATCTAAGCTATTCGAAAGCGAAGGAAAACTGCAAGAAGTTGCAAGCAGACATTGTCTCTTGTACAAACCCAGTCCAGTACATACATCTTCAGAGAAATATTACTTTAAACATTGGAATATATTGGGTTGGAGGTAATGCTTTCTATCTAAAATCAAACTATTTGTCAATTTTCCGGTATAATGACATTGGTAGTTAATATGTTAATAATAATATTGGTTGTCATAAACCACGAATGATTAGTTCAACGAACACAGACTAATTTGATTTTGTCTTATCTAAAGCTATTCATTTATAGAATTTATCCAAGAGAACATTGTACCTCGAACCTAGACATGTTTCCTTTTTCATAACTAACATTATGATACTACATACATACTGAAATCTATCATCGTCCAGGTAAGACATACATGTACATGGAAAAATAGTAGCAAATCGTGACATCCGTGGCAATATATTTACTGCGGGAGATCCCGAACTTTTGTTACGTTTTGTTACGTTTTATGTTTCAGGGCTGCATATTATAGAAAGTCATAAATTTGAAGTCAGTCTTAAAACCAAAACTGAGACATTTTTGTCTTTCAAAGAAAATGCCCTTAGTTATGACTCCTATGTTACGACTCTTAATTTCTGAATAGCAACGCTGATAGGTATTTTCACATTGCAAAAAAGGCCTTATTTTTTTCTCAGGATAATGAATTCATCTGTAGTTTACAGCATTTTACTGAAGATATTTTTGTTATTAAAATGGTCTTAAGTTCGTCCGAAAGTTGGTTTTATGTCCTACGACTTAGGATGCACTTAGCTAGGACTTTCTATGAAACGCAGCCCTGGATATTTAGATAATGTAAGCGTTTTAAAGTCATAAGAATTGGAAATCATACCGTTATTTGAGAGCGAAAAGACGCAATTTAAAGACAATACATGTATCTCAAAATGCTTTTACAGATGGGGATGAAAAAACAGACGACAAATGTCTCGTGTTAGATACCCATGGCAGAACTGCTCTTTATTCGACGACTTGTGAAAAGGCATTTTATAGCATATGCAGTCGAGTGGCTAATATTTCTGTTATCTTGAACCAACCACAATTTGTTGAACTGATTCAGAATATGACAGTCAATGGACGCAAAACAACCAAAATGAAAAGGAAATTAAATTGTTCCAACGACAAAAGGACATCTGCTAAAGCTATCGGGGCTGTCATTGGGACAGGCGTGTTTTCGGTCATCGGAGGTTTACTGTGTATAAGTGACTTCCAAAACATTTGCAAGAAAATCTCTGACCGGAAGAAGTAACATTCAAATGTGCATGTTTGTGTCTACAATACATTTATCTCATAATTGAGAAATACAACATTATTTTTCAAATTGTGTTTAACCAAATAAAGTGTTGAATAAAATTTCATTACTTCACAATTATTTATTTAAAAGCAAAACGCAGATACAGACATTTCTCTTCTTTACCTCCTATAATAATGTATAACTATTATGTGTTGTTGTTTTTTTCTTCATAAATATGGACATTTCAACATCGAGATTAATCAAACAATTATATAACTATTCAAAAACATTAGAAAACTTCCGGTTAAATATCTGCATATTTGAAATATATATTCACCACGTGCCCTTTTTCAATACTAGTTTTGTTTGTATTTTTTGTCATATTATCTGTGACTTGTGACAAAATCGAAATAATTTGTTGCTATGTATGATAAATTTCATTTTGCATGTGTTGAAACCATATACCAAACAGAAATAGATTACGGAAAATAGAATAAAACTTTCACACTAATTAGCAAAATATTATTTATTTTTGGTGTAGACTTACTTTCAACTAAATAAAGGATTTGTTTTATCATTTAACTGCGTGTCATTATCTGCTGTGTTTTCCAATAAAGAGGTCATGTTAACTATCATTCAAAGTTCAAAGATGATGAAGTTGTTCTGAATGACATTCGTTACGGTGTAAGGGAGGACATGCAATTTTTCTTTACAGTGCTTTCTGGTATCATGATTAAAAACATACTACAAGGACAAGAGAAACAGATGTATTCAGTGATAGAATCACCAATCGATTAAGTTGTTTTTACATATTTATTAAACTGCAACTCGAGCAAATATTTATTTTCATACAACTGAAAGAAAATAAATCTTGTATTTATAGACATACTTTAACATCCTTTATTTATTTCACACCATATGATCTCAAAATTTAAAACATTATTGGATCCAATCTTATCAATTAAGCCTCCTTTTTTCATTTTCTGAGTTCATAAAATTCATATCAATATATATTGTACTTAGTTTCTGTACAGAGATATAACAATTTCAAACATAAAAACAAAAATCTGGAAAGAGGAGATATCCCTCGAGAGCAATGAAATCAAAATAATAAAAAAGAACATCCGTGTGTTTGAGTCTCTTCATGATAGATAATGTAACGAGAAACATCTTCCATGCACCCTAGCACCGGCTTAAACTCATCACTGGCGCATTTTTTAAATAATCATGGTGAATATGGCAAAGTTAGGCAAAGCTATGTGTTATGAAATTATGAAGTACTAACCTTTCAAAATAGAAGTATTCTTATGTAACAATATTGCCATATTTCTTTTAAATCGAAAAACATTAATGCTTCCTTAAATAGACCATGCACATAATATTTAATTTTGTTATGCAAGAAAGTACACCGCCCTCTTTTAAATAGACCACATATTTAATTTTGTTATGCAAGAAAGTACACTGCCTTTTTCATGTTGCACTAACCGTTTAAAAATGGAACAAAATGTAAGGAGGGAATATGAATAATTACAAATTTAATTATAACGAAAACGAGCAAATTTTGATATTCATCACAACGCGCCCGAAAACAAAGGTGAAACAGCCAACAATAAAAATGAGTGTATGCCTATTTTAGAAACTTGACATCTTAGACATACAGGGCTCAAGGCAAAGCATATGGATTGGTGTTATATATAAGAGGAAACAAAAGCAGCCGACAATGAAATTTACGAAGACCCTACAAAAGTTAAAGTGTGTCAGGGAAAGGGAGGTCAGTATCGGGGGGTGGGGGGGGGGGGTAAGAGATGTTGCACTTTTTTCTCTCTTATGAGAAAGATTGAAATTCCCAATAATTGTTGTTTTTGTTCTTACTTTTTCCTCCTTCGTAATCGTAGTTTTTGTGTTTTTTTATTCATCCGACAAACATTCTGTTCTCGGATTGTTTTCTACATGCAAATAATAGGTGTATGTTTTTCACTTCTCTACCTACACATACATGCTCATGTTATCAAAAAAGACGATTTCTCAAATGGAAAAGGAATGTTTCAGTTTTCAGATTTATTTTTTTTCCACATAGTAATAAAATAAATTGTGATTACAACTTTTTAAAGACAGCTTAAATGATAAGAACTGCCACTTCTTCATCTAAATGACTAATCACAGTCTGCCTATTACTCAAATCAAATTAAATTTGGCAAGCAATTTGTAACGTAGCCCACACAATGGCTCCCTAGTCGATGTAAATCAAGGGTAACTGGTTAATGATTACATAATATAACACATTATTCTCTCCAGTAAAATGTAAAAAATCAATCTACACCTTTAGAAAACAGAGACTCATGTTAAAACGACAATGTAAATTGTTGTTCTTTTCTTTCTTTCCTCTTTTAAAAGTACAAGCAACTAAATCTATTAAGTTCAATAGGGTTTCTTCCCCCGCATTTTCGGAGTACAATGTTTTAACGACACGAAAATGCGGACACACAAAAATACGATGCAAAAAAGTGTCATATTAATAACATTACAATAATATCAACTATGTCTTACCGTATTTCTACTCATTTAGTTTTCGTTCCTTGATAAAACAGGAAACGCTGAAACTATGCCATGGTGACCCTAGCCATAGCAATGTGTATTATATGAGTTACTTATATGGTCAAAACGAAAGCTCTAATAAATCTAGTATCAGGTTAAAAATAACTAAACATAAAGCCCCGATTAGATAGAGGATATTTGTTTGTTTTGCATGTAAGATTGAAATATAATTTCACTGAGTGAACACCAGATGCAATATTTTCACGAGTGGCGTAGCCACGAGTAAAAATATTATAGCTGGTGTTCACGAATGAAATATATTTCAATCTTACATGTAAAACAAATAAATTTTCTTTTTATTTCATGCTTTTTAAGTGATTTTAAGTTCAAGTTTCAAGTTTTATTGATATCTCAAGGCCCAACTGGGCATGTGAGAAAACAACAATATAACAAATGTTTACAAAACAAAGTAAAGTGATACATAATTGAAATGGCAATGTTATGAACATAATTATGTACATAAAAAAGAGAACAAAATAGAATAAAAAAATAGAATAAAAATATAACATATTTATACTTAACAATTTAGAATCGGAGAATGAGATCAAAATGAAAAAAATATATCAATATGTATTATTAAGCTAAGAGATTATTTTCTTACAGAATATTGCTAGATTGAATAAAACATTTTTGCTTTCACTATTCATTAAATTTGAAAAAATAATAATGTTAGGTCTATGAAAAAATGAATTGTCTAAATATGTCTTTCTCAGGTGTTGAAAATAGGAACAGTGAAATAAATAATGAAATTCATCACCTAACAAATTATCAGAACATAAACAGCACACTCTTAGACTTCTATCCAAATTAAAAAATCTACCTGTTTCAATTGGCATTTTGTGGTTCATACATCTAAATTTGAAAAACGCTATTGCTAAATCTGATGGTAAAATGTTAAAGTATTTTTCAAAACCAAATTGAGTTTTAAAAATTCTATAATTCAGACATTTACTGGATTCATGAATAGAAGATTGCCAATCTTGAATAAACTGATCCTTAATTCTAGCAGAAATAATTTTCTTAAAATGTGGGACAGAACTAACTGTTTGAAAAATCCAATAACTTGACAGACCGAGAGAATCTAAAGAAGTATGCACAAATTTCAACCAAGGAAAATCCACATCAAAATCAGAGTAAAGTTTCTTTGACATGCAATACAGCATAGAACAAATTTTATCTTTTTTATCATTAATCAGTTTGCCCCAATAGTTCAGAACTCTTGACTTAATTTGCAAAGACAAAGGCAATATTTCTAGCTCGCCGTAAATCATACATGATGGGGTAGATTGCTTCAGTCCGAAAACTAATTTAATAAATTTCAATTGGAAACGATCAATAATTTGTACATTTTCTACTCCCCAGACCTCGGATCCATATAAAATAATAGGAGCCACCATTGCATCAAATAAACTCAATTGTATATCAAATGGTAAAGAAAGTTTCCGAGGCTTTGTTAACACAGAAAACATAGCTTTTCGAGCTTGATCAATCAGTTTTTTTCTTGTGCCTAAAAATTTTCCGTTAAATGAAAACTGAACCCCAAGATAATCAAAACAATCTACAATCTCAAGTATGTTACCCTCAAATTCTAGAGGATTAATATTATTCCACCCCCTTTTACTTTTACAGAACACAACAATTTTTGTTTTGGCAGTGTTTACCTTTAAACCCCAAGTATTACAGTAATCAGACATTGCATTTAATGCTTTTTGTAACTCATTAGGACTTTCAGCTAAAATAACTGTATCGTCAGCATAGAGCAACATAAACAATTTAAGATAAACTTCAAAATCATCTGTGCTTAAAGTGTTACTAACACTGTTAGACAGGAAATTTAAACCTTCAAATCTTTGAGACAGGAACGAGTTCAAGTCATTTAAAAACAAAGAGAATAAAACTGGGGATAAATTTTCTCCTTGTCGGACGCCAGCCAGACTTGAGAAAAAGTCAGAAAAATGGTCACTGACTCTAACACAGGACTTAATATTTTCATACATATTGTGTATTATCTTAAAACATTTACCATTTATATTTGAACTTAATAACTTGTTCCATAAAGCAAGTCTATTTACAGAATCAAAGGCTTTTCTATAATCAATAAAAGCACAAAATAGTTTTCTTTTGTTAGCCAAGTACAAATCTATTAAACATTTAAGTGTAAAAAATATGATCAACTGTACTGTATTTCTTTCTAAACCCGGCTTGCTCTTCACAAAGAATATTATCAGATTCTAAAAATTTATTCAACCGACTATTCACAACAGATGTATTTTTTACTGATTTTGCCGCGTAACGTCGCGCATTCTCCTTTGTGAACGTCATCACATCATGACGTCACATCATCAATTTTGAAATATAGTTCTGTTAAATTTCTCTAATGTTGTTACATTTATAACATGATGTATGGTGACATCGACTTTCTTTTCCTAAAGAAGCAAAATTTACGTATGAAGGCATTTATTTCTGCCCGATATTCCATTTAGTTATGATTTTCTTTTCATCCGCATTCAGATATAGTCCGGCTACAGTGAAAATTATATTTTATAAATTTCACTAGTGGTTTATCAGAATGTAATTATCTGATATATAACAATAAAACACTGGAAAGCATGAAATAATTGTTCATGTTTTATTTTATATTTTATCATTTCGTCTTGACGCTCCTTATAATGACAAAAATACGTATCCACACGGAAACTGACCTTCGATGTAACGTCATGATTTGGACGACTGGATTGTTTAACTGTTTCCCGCCATAAACTGAGCAGTAATGTTAACTTATATTACAATTGTATATTTAAGAAATAATATATCCCAAACAGTGATTTTATCGCTCAATAACATCACTGTTTGGAGTTCGGATGCGAGGAATTATATCACGAGGGCGTAGCCCGAGTGATATAATGATGCGCATCCGAACGACAAACAGTGATGTTATCAAGAGATAAAATCACTGATTTGGATATATTATTTCGATTCTAACACGAAATCAACAAATAAATGTTGCCGTACTTGATAGATAAGCAATTTGCGCCTGATTTGTTTCCGTACTTATTTTCAGCGCGTCGGATATTAGTGGTTACGTCACGTAAATATATGATTACGTCACATGTCTAAATATAGAACGTCAAACTGTGCATCTGTTGCATAATAACACACATTTTCTGTTCTTCTATGTTCAATAGGGAAAAATGTGGGACGTGTTAGAATGCCTTTTAGTATTTTTAAACATGTTTTGAATGATAGCTTTAAATGCATTAGCATTGCACTACATTCATATATCAAACTTCTTATTTCATTAGATTTTAGAATGGGACAGTTACTGTAGAGCTTGGTAGAGCTTTGTTATTTTATGGAAGATATTTGCATGTCCTTGTATTTTATCATTTTATGGGAAGGAGTGCTGTGGTCAAAATAATTTCAGATAATATAATAGATTTTTTTTCGTCAATTAATATCTTTCTCATTTCTGTTGTCTAGATTTATACATATCCATTCAATCATAATTTTAAGTTTTATATTTAAGCAATCATTCAGTGGCATTTCAGTTTAATCATTTATATGAAAATAATTCCATGATTCATGGTATATCTGAGTATAAGGGAAGATTAAATATAGACTGAGAAATTTAGAACTCTTTAAAAGAAAAGATAATTACATGTTTTTATAGGAAGGTGCTGTTTTTACTAAGATATATGAGACATTACTGTAATTCGTCAATAGATGGCGCCAGTTATCAATCCTTTATTTGTCAATATTTTTCCAGACAAAAGTACATTACATCAGTCCATTTCACAGAAATTGCCCTTTATTTAACTGTAATATCTTAAACGGTTAACCCCTAAATCGTATGTTTGATCAAGAATCCGAAGTCAGATGTCTATATTAAATGAAATCGAAATATTGATAACAAAATAGCTAAAGAAAACACACTTCTCAGTAAAAAAAAAAGTAAAACCCACATGCGAATAGGCTTATGCATGTATTTAAAATATGCCGAGCGACGTAAGTCCAAGAGATGCTGGTTGAAGTTCGCATATTGTGTGTACTTGATAAGTTAAAACAATAATAATCAAATACAAAAAAAATTTGAAATTTTACAGGTGACTAATCTTCGGCCAAAACAATGTATATATAGACTGTGCATCCATAACTGTCATAATAGTAAATTCCAATTATATAGCCTGCGTGTCCTCAAGTGTCACAAATTGGTAAATACAAATTTAAAATATCATATCAAAATTAATTATAATTTATGTACCAATATAGTTATAATAATTTTTGATCCATATAAAATTAATATTGTCGTGAACATCTTGTATAATAGGACAATGTGTTTATGTTTTCCTATTATTGGTATTGTATATATATTACTTTCATTATTCTATGTCCCTTATCCTCTTTCCTTTCTCTATCTTTGTCACTTTTATCTACGGAGTACCTCACCCTACAAAATCTATAGTCCTGGAGTGACATAATTATCATTGATAGTCAAATAACACACAGGGTGAGGATAGGATCTTTCTGGTTCCATAATATTTCTTTTGGTGTTATTGTATTCCTGTCTTTTAAATTTTGGGCATATATTCTTCTGCAAAGATCAGGTGATATCCATACAAATCCCGGACCCGACTCAAATAGCTCTGAGTTTTCTTATTCTTCATCTTCTACATCAAGTGTAAATGATATCTTAGATAGCTTCAAAAATTCATTATCTTTGGTTCATTATAACGTACAGAGTTTTTTCCACAAAAGAGACATTTTACAAGGGGAACTACAGCACTTCGACGTCATCTCCTTTACAGAAACGTGGCTTAGCAACAATATAGAATCTGATTCGATCTCTTTTGAAAATTTTTCCTCACCTTTCAGAAAAGACAGGATTGTTGATAATCACGGTGGAATTCTGGTGTATGTCAAAAGTAATATTCCAGCCATAAGAAGGCAAGACCTTGAGATAAGTGGTGTTGAATGTGTTTGGGTAGAACTAAGAATTCATCATACAAAATTCCTCATTGGTACTTTTTATCGACCTCCAAATTCACCTTCACACGTGTTATCAAATATTGAACGTTCAATTGACCTTGCCTTTGATACTGACATTAAAAACATAGTTGTTACAGGAGATCTTAATCTAGATTTATTAAAACCAGCAACATCTAAAAAATTGTTAGATATAGCCATTCAGTACAATATGTCACAAATTATAAACGAACCAACACATTTTACCGAATCATCCTCTTCTCTAATCGACGTTTACCTTGTTTCTTCTGAGTGTAGTGTCAATACATCAGGTGTTGGTGACCCTTTTCTTGATCAACAACAAAGATATCACTGTCCAGTTTATTGCTTACTTCACTGCAACAAACCACATGCTAAATCATTTAAACGTCTTGTCTGGAAATATGACCAATGTAATTTTGACAATATGAGGCGTGATGCAGCTGCATATAACTGGGATTCTCTAGAAAATAATGATATTGATACCTATGCAAACAATATAACACAGACAATTATATCATTATCAAAGAAACACATCCCAAACAAAACAGTAACAATTAGACAATCAGATCCTCCATGGATGCATAACGAAATAAGAAAATGTATAAGAAAAAGGAAAAGAGCGTATGATAAAGCTAAAAAATCAAATAATGAAGAACACTGGAATAAATATAAAACATTAAGAAACGAAACAACTCACTTACTTAGAAATGCTAAATCTGAACATATCAAAAAACTGTCGGAAAAATTAAGAAATCAAAATCTAAACACATCAGATTACTGGAAAATCCTCAAACAATTTATTAGGCCAGCAGTAAATAGTAATGTTAAAATATTAAATGACAATGGCAACTTGTTGACATCTGACACTGAAAAGGCAAACTTACTAAATAATTTTTTCCAATTGCAATCCTCACTTGATGATAAGAATAAACCTGTCCCTAACTCTGATATTAATCATAATAATAATAACAATAATTATCTTGATATAATACATATTACATATGAAGAGGTTCAGGACACTCTCAAAACACTAAGTGTAGGCAAAGCATCAGGGCCTGATAATATTAATAACAGAATTCTCAAGGAACTGTCAGGAGAACTTGCTGTACCTCTATGTCGTCTATTTAATAAATCAATTAGAACTTCAAAAGTCCCGTCACAATGGAAGATTGCCAATGTCTGTGCAGTATATAAGAAAGGAGACCCAACAATTGTTTCTAACTATAGACCAATATCACTCCTCAGCACAGTTAGTAAAACTTTAGAAAAAATTATACACAAACACATTTTCACTTTCTTTGTCTCAAATAACACAATAACTGCATTGCAATCTGGTTTTGTTCCAAACGACTCTACGACTAATCAACTTGTCTCTATATATAACACATTTTGTAAAGCCCTTGATGATGGCAAAGAAGTAAGAGCTGTTTTCTGTGATATATCCAAAGCTTTTGATCGTGTTTGGCACAAAGGTCTCATTTCTAAGCTTGAGTCTACTGGAATAAATGGTGTGTTATTAAATTGGTTTCGCGATTATCTTTCTGAAAGAAAACAAAAAGTAGTTCTTCCTGGCGGCTCATCACAAATGGCTTCTATCACAGCTGGAGTACCACAAGGGTCTATATTAGGTCCGCTACTTTTCCTCATATATATCAACGATATTGTCCTTGACATAAATTCATATATCAGACTCTTTGCAGATGATACAAGTTTGTATATTATCGTTGACAATCCTGCTACCGCTGCTGCAACACTAAACTTAGATCTCGAGAAAATTACTGTATGGGCAAACAGATGGCTTGTCACTTTCAATCCAAATAAAACTGAATCTGTCATTTTTTCCCGTAAGGTTAATAAACCTGTTCATCCTCCCCTTAGTATGAACGGAATACAAATAAATGAGGTGACCACTCACAAACATCTTGGAGTAACTTTTTCATCTGAAGGAACTTGGCATACCCATATAATGAACATATCACAAAAGGCATGGCAACGACTTAATATTATGAGGTCTTTAAAATTCATCACTGATCGTAGATCACTCGAAACTATATATCTTTCTTTCATCCGGCCTCTTCTTGAATACTCAGATGTAGTCTGGGATAATATTACTCAACAAGATGAATTCGAGTTAGAAAAAATCCAACTTGAAGCCTGCAGAATTATAACTGGTACAACGAAACTTGTTTCTTTCTCAAATCTGTATGAAGACACATGTTTTCAACCCCTAAAAGTAAGACGCTATAAACACAAACTAATTCTGCTATATAAAATGTTCAATCACCTATCTCCACAATATCTATCTTCCATAGTTCCAAACACAGTAGGACAAACTTCAGTATACAACTTACGAAATGCAAGTAACACTAGAAATATTTTCTGTCAAACTCAACTTTATTCAAATTCATTCTTACCATCTTCGATTAAAGACTGGAATGATCTCCCTGTCGAACTAAGAAATGCACCATCGCTTGCAATTTTCAAAAAAAGACTAAATGAAGATGTCCAAAAAGTTCCAGCTCACTATTATATAGGTGAAAGAAGATATCAAATAATACATACACGATTAAGAACACATTGCAGCTCTCTGAATGAACATCTGTTTTCTAAAAACATAATAGACAGTCCTTTTTGTATATGTGGTGAAATAGAAAATACAGAACACTATTTCCTCCGCTGCCCCATGTATCAAGATGACCGCACTGTCCTTATAAACAATTTAAGTCAAATCACAACTGTAACATTGAATAATTTACTATACGGCGATAATTCACTTACCGGTGCTCAAAACGAAACAATTATATCACATATACAAATATACATACAAAAAACAAAAAGATTTGATACATAGTAATATTCGTTTGAAAAGAAAAAGGTCCTCCAACTCCATAGTAGTAAAGTGACTTTCTTTCTTTCTCTTGTTCCTTATCTCTTTTTCTCTTCTATTATTACTTCTCCTCCAATGTACATGTTTTAATAATTAAATTTCTCAACATATTAGTTTAATTAACCAATCACTAAACTAAGCAATATATCCCTTTAAAAATGAATTCATACTCGTGCTTATACCTCTATCTAACAGCAATGTATCTTAAATTTAGTTCATGAATACTTGACATAAACATAGTATGTATAGTAAGAAATCAAGAACAAGTCGATATGATATGTATAGTTTAGTTTAGATATTTATATTTTGTTACCATTTATTTGAAATTTGTTAAATACTGATTACGGAGAGAGTTTTCAAAAAAGCTTTACAAGCTTCCTACTCAATCCGTAAATTTTATTTTATGTAATTTATTATGTAAATGTGTGGATTATTAATAAAATATTGTTTAAACTAAATACAAAAAAAATGAAACACATATCCTTATATGATGAAGGCCATATTTCGAGAATTAAAAGTGTCGGGAGTGGACTAGTAATGTATGCATTACGGCGTCATACATTGGTTATGTATTTTCAAAAATACTGAAGGGAATGGTTTGAAACTTTACAAATTTATTTGAGAGCATGATAGTGGGTCACTTTCCAAGGTTCATAATGATAATAATATTAACATGATAATATACTGGTATAGATTGAGTTTTAAACAGAAGCTCCTTTGCCAAATCAAAACAAAAATCTGCAATAATATATGCATCAAAATATTCTTGTATGTTTCAAACAGGTTTTGTAATTAATTCGAGCAACAGCTGATAGTTCCTCAGATAAGATCATCCTCGGCACTGATAGTGTCATCATATTCATGGAAGATCTTACTTAACTGCAAGTTAATAATGTGTATTCATGAAAGTGTTTAGTTTCTAGTTACATTATAATAACTTTAATCTATAGTTTTCTACTGATATGTATTTTAAATTCTACCGATATTTATTAAAAATTTTATTTAAATCGTATTTTCAAATTGAAATTCTATGTCTAATAGCGTTTCTTTTTTTTTCTCTTTTTTTTTGACATGACTTTTTCCGAGATTTGTGTACAAATTGATATAGGGCAAATAACGTGTATGCAGATTTCTAGGCCATTCAATGAAAAATAGCAGAGTAAATTCTGAGTACATGTTTATTATTTCTTCGTTATCCTCTGCATTTTGCTTTACAAGATATTTGTAAGATTTTCAAATTTGAAGTCACCTTAGTGTTGTCACAATACAAACAGGTCAGTCTCTCAATACAGGCCACTGCGTTTTGATACTTTACTATTTATTAATCTTGCCTAACCAAGTGTGTCAGTAATTGTCTTACTGTAGTTAAATCATCATGTATCCATAGAACCAATGGTCTGACTAACTACTATTAACATCCATTTAGCCAGCTGAGTAATTTCAAAAGACAACATGTATTTCAAATTTAATATGTAACATACCCAGAAGGACAAAACATGCACATAATATGTAAGATATAAATAAAAGAAAAGCTAAACAACTCCTTTAGTTTTTAATTTATTGCATATAACTTTATGATAATACTTAAATGAAATAATTTTCAGAAATACCTCCGTACTTGAACATTTGATAATAGGATTATACAGAAAATATTGAGAATATTTAAATTACTTAAACTTAAATTATGATAGTTCTAATTTTCACAGTCTAAGGTAGATAATCACAAATACATCTTATCATTATCTAGCTAATATCCCTTACATGTATGAGACATTACCATATACTAGTACACTCTAAGAAGCACATCTTACTTAATATTCAACATAAATATTTCTTATAATTTCTAGTGGAAAATCAATATACATGCAGCATTATCTGTAACAATCTCAAAAACAATTCACATGAAATTCTTGCTAGCACTTGCAACAATTTGAAATAATCAGAATTGTATGACTTTTTGCCGAGTGATGGTTGATCAAGAAAAATTCTCATTAAAAAAGAAATACATAATGTGAAAATCAGTGCCCAGCCTACTAAAAACTATCAGAGGAATATTTTTTATGGTGAACATTTAATTCTGTTTACATATAATATTCATGTATATTAAAGTACAAAGACATTGCATGTGGCAACTCTTTGAAGAAACAACCATAAGGTTATCAAAACAACATTATTTTACTGCTTAATATTTCATCAGCTTTATACACTTTAAACAAACTGTACCCTATATTTGAAATACACGTCAACCCATTCATAATTTTGACACACAAAGTTTACACAATGATATAAACAATAACAGAAATATAACAGAACAGAAATAACAGAAAATGGGACTTATAAACATAGAAATAAAAGACTATTCATAAATAAATAAATGGGTGGGATCTTCAACATATATTTAAATAATTATTTAGAATTTATTTAATAAATGTCCAGTCATTAAAAAAAAAAAAAAATAACAAATATTAATAAACATGTAAATCCTCATCAAAAATAGAAAATTAATAGGAATGACTTTCTTTACAAATTGAAATATAGAGCATGTAGAAGAGGCATGCATATATTAAAAGTAAAATTTTAAAGTTTCAATTATTATTATGCTTTCAATTTTTTGTTTAAAACAGGTATTAACACAGTAGTCTATGGATATCATAATTAAACACAAGTCAGAAAACTATATTACCAGTAATTTTTTATGTTATCAAATTATCACACTAGGCATGTAAGTATGGTTTTATCACAATAATTCACAATTGCATAACGTCTTGAAGATATCACATTTCAGTTTGCCATCAGAAAACTGGTGTCATGCTTTTCCTTTGGATTACTGCATTGTAGCTCTGTTAATTACTTTCATGTCCAGATGGCATTAAGATATTGTATATTAAAATAACTGATGTTATAATATATAATAACTTTAATAACTGATGTTATACCATATAAAAACTGGAGCTATATCATATTATAACTGATGTTATATCATTATTATATAGTAATTGGTGTTACACCATATAATAACTAGTGTTATATCATGATGTTGATTTTATATCATATAATAACTGATGTTATATCACAGATAACTATGATATCACATACCAACTTCTTTAATCCTTTAAAGTATCATAACCAAACAGTTTTAACCTACAAACATGCTGTTCTCACTTTGTTTACAGTATATCACAACCAAACTGTTTTTCCCTTTTCCTGAATATTCCTTATACCACACTTTCTGTAGAGTATACACCATAAATTCTTCATTATCTGCCCAAAACCATTCATCATTGTTTATTGCATAATATACCACACTGATATTGTATTTTAATGATAAGCCAATCTTGTTTTCAAACATCATCAAAGATAGGTTCTTTGTTGTTTAGATACCAGTATAGGGTTAAATATAATGCTACTACAGCACAAAGTCCAGTTAACACTATCAGAATGGTGTCCTGAAAAATAAAACAAGGTTAAATTATGTGATAGCTAACTGATATAAAAACAAAATCTCAAAGATCACATTAACAATGTTTGGATAATAGCCCTATAATACAGACTGAATCTTGACAATGCTTATAGCAAGTTAAAACCTGCAAATTTAAAACAGATTTTATCCAGAAAATGACTGTGTGTTTTTGATAGTCTACTGGTTTCCTAGCAGTTTCTGGCCACAAATCGCACTTTTTAACAAATAAAATAAAAGTCAGTCTAGGGAGAGGTACAAAACTTTGACAGGACAAAGTTAGGTACCTGTCCAGCATTGCCATGTGATTAATATTGCACATACTTTTTAATTTGAATACAGGCCTAAAATGTAACTACATTGTACTTTTTTCACTTTTATTCAAAAATTCAGAGCAGTTTTCCGGACCTTTTTGATTTTGAATATAATTCAGTACCATAAAGCAATATTAGGATGGTATTATCAGACAAACAAAACTTCCCAACCATTTCCGTGGCGTCTGCAAAAATATTTTCCAAAGTATTGATTTACCGTAAAATTCCTAATAAACACCCCTCCCCTAATAAAGGCCCCCCCAGGCCTTTTGATAAGGAAAACAATCTACTTCTCAGTGCTGAACTTATAATTAAAGCCATAATTTTATTCAAATCATTCAGAATCCATAGTATTTTATAGTAAACACAAATTTGTATAATATGAACTTTAAAACCTTAACACTTTTTAATGTTATTACCAACACTCGCTAACACTAAATGTATTTACAGTGATTTTTGGATTTAGGAAAAACTGTATTGTAATAATAGCCCCCCTTTTGGAAAATGTTTAGCCCCCGGGGGCGTTTAATAGGAATTTTACGGTACCTAAAATGGGGTCTTAGTTATTGCGCATGGATATTCAAACTAGAATTCCCTATGTTTTACTTATTTTTGAAAGTCGCAAGTTCTCTTATCTAATTTTAAATAAAAGGCAAAACTTCAAAACATATAAATCGTTGTACTATTTTAAATGCTGTTTAGCATAGAAAACAAATGTCTCTATCTAATTGATGAAGTAATGTGGATGCCTCACTGGTAAAAATAGACTGTACTGGACGAAAATGATAAACGGCCGGAAAACTGCTAGGGACGGAAACTGCTAGGAAACCAGTAAGCAATCTGTATTTAATAAAATTCACTTTATCAATGTTAAGGGGCAAGTTCATTTGGTTTGTTCTTCAGATGTTTTATAAGTTTTTGTTTTTTAAGACAAATTTAAATTGTTATTACTCAAAGAATTTACTGATATCTCACTATTAGCTAAAAGCAATTTATATTTTTTCTACAAGCTTGACACATACACCTGATTGAAATTCTACATTAAAATAAAATATTATAAAAAGAGCACAGCATGCCTTGTTAATGCTTGTCTGTTCAGGGCAACTACCTGGAATTTTGACAGAAAGGGTGATAAATCAAGAAAGTAATTGTGTGCCTTGTCTTACAACTGTGTCTTGTTGTGATAAGTAAATATTCCAAGTTTCATGTTGATCACTTTTAAAATGATTGAACATGTTGAATATTGTACTACATTAAAGTTTTTGCACAACACAGACATCATAATTGCTTGACTTTACCTAGGAAGCAAATGAGCTTTGTTTGTTTGATTGGGTTTTAAACCACACCGACACAGTATAGGTCATATGGCGATGTTCCAAAAAATGAGCTATTACTGGTGTAAGTTTACTATAATACATGTAATACTGAAATGACAATATAGATATTTAGTTGTTTGATTCAGCCTTGCTGGTATTAAACAAAGCTTCTCCAATCACACCTACTTACATGGATGGACAATTTTATCTTCACCTATCACTGCTAATCAAAATTTGTAACCAGCGTACTGCAGATAGGATATAGTAGCAAAGGCAGAATGGAAGAAGACATTACTTCAAATTATTTGTACAAACCTTGACTGGTGTAGAGGATTTTTTTAGATCATGTGCAGCTTTTGATGCTTTTAAGCTTTTCTTTGCCTTCTTGTAGTCTTGTTTTCCTGTGAAAACGTTAACAGGTTTATAATTTTTTGATAAACGATAATGTTTAAATTTGTGTGAATAATAACACTCTTTGGAAATATTAACTATCAAAATTAAAGCAAACAAGAGCTGTTGGTAGAACAGTGCACTCTACTATTATCACTCTCAGTGCTTGAAAGTAAAACAAGAGCCTGGATAATGTACAGTTTTCTAAGTTGAAAAAGGGACATTATTCTGTCAATCAACATCAGAGTTACTGGCATTGGAAAGTGACCTTCTTTTATGCTCTTCAATAAGTGTGTGAAGTTTTAACCCATTCCTTTCAGTACTTTACAGATACTAACTTGCAAACAAAAAATTTGAAACCAAAGTTTGATGTTGACGCCTGGGTGAGTACAATAGCTCTCACTATTTTTCAAATAGTCGAGTTAAAAATGAGAATGGAGACTTTCTTTTGGTATGATCAAATGAGTCTGATGTTTCTTTAAATAGGCAGCAATGATAATTATGTACTAATTTCAATTTAATAGTTGGGTTTTAAACAGCAAAGACTACTGTCAGATGTCACCTACATATTATTTAATGTGAGAAAAGTAGTCAGGTTGAAAACAACATCAATAATAAAGTGTGGTTAGCAGCATTACGCAAACAACCATAGCAAACCAAATAGATAATTCTTAATACATACCTATCTGTTTCCTGTACTGATCAACCTGTGTACCATGGATTCCTGATGCATCTTTCTTCCCCATTTTAGAGCTATATGAATAATTAAAAGTGATTAAATAGTTTTTTTAATTTAAGTTATCAACATTCATTTCATTTGTCATTTGCTGCTATATCTTTGATGCAAATATTTCAGCACACATGTAATTATATATAATATATCATAATTTACTGACTCAATGAAAAAATAAATTCTTATATTAGATATGGGAAGACGCAAATTCAAACCTTACATTTAACACAACAATATTAAAGAGGTACTGGAATTGTAAAAGGGTCAAGCAAAAATAGCTCCTTTAAGCAGAGAATCATAGATAACAATATATCTATCTATATCTACATCATACTGCTTCAAAATTGTTTACGATTACACTAAGCAGGTAAAAATTGTATACATTAAATTGAGAGACAGCTATGAGATACAAGGGAATCCGGGAACCAGTTTCTAGCTCTTATTGAATAGACCCTTTGGTTCTGTGTATAGCACTGATACAATCATGCAAGGATTACCTGGATTTCTTACCAGTTCACCTCTATATAAATATAGTTAAGTATAGGTTAGTGTTTGTTAGTCAGCATGATGAAATTAAACCTGTCTGCCAAGTGTCTGGCAGTCACACCACAAGTTTAATGAAATGTATGATTTTACAAACACAAAAATACTTAAAATAATGTTTTTGAATCTTTACCCAGTGCAGGCCTTTTTAGCTTCTATAACAGGGGCCGATATAAGGCCCCTTCACAATTCAAAATTGCACTTTTTTTTCACAAAGTGGAGGAAAAAAATTCACAATTTCAAAAGAAATTTCACAAAATATTGGGAATTTGTCTTTTTTGAAATACATTGTTTACCTTCCAGTTAAACATGATTTACGCCATTTTCAAGAACACAGAAATAGTTTTAATCAAGTTAAATGGTTTAAGCACATATTAAGCGAGTTAAAGTACCGACTTGAAGCAGATTTTCCGGTTTCATAATGTCGCTAAATGCCAAATAATATGTTTTTTTTTCACAATTCTATGACAAATTGCGCTTTTTTCACAAAAAGAACAGGTCCAGGCCCCTTCACAATTTTGAAAAAAAATGCCCTGCAGTGTGAGTATGATATGCTGATTTAATGGGATAGCATTATAAGAAAAGTTTTTGCTGATAAAATGAACATATATGTACAATGTAAATGAATCAAATGAATCAATGTATTTGAAAATTGGAAACATTTCACCTTACATTTCTAGTATAATTTCAATTATAATTATTACAACATATTATCTCATTGCTTTAATCAGGGTCTTTCATTTCTCTCAACCCCCGGTATGTGCATGTCATGGTGAGGCACAGGGCATCGGCAGAAGATTTGGAGTTTGCCTGAACTTTGCCTCACCAAGGACTTGTTGACTGGTTAAGATCTACGCATTAATTTTGTACATTTAAGGAAGGTCCAAGAGACCAAACTACCACCACAAAGCATTTGGGTGTTTAGCTTCTATCAAGATGTACAAACCAGCTGCTGATGTCCTGACTGAAGCTGTGAGGAATGACCCTACAAAGTGCGGGAGCCCTAGAATGAAGTAACAGCTTGACAGGCAGGCACTTTCAGTCATCGAATTTAATACGGGGAAGTCAAAGAACGGGCCCGCGAAGCGGGTCCTGGTTTTGGCATGCCCGGCAATAGACTACATGTGTATATTTAAAAGAAAATCAAATAAAAAACAATTAAAAAATATATAGAATTCTATACCTATCAATGAAATTTTCAGTGTCAGTTCTAGTCGGGCGCCGCCATTTACAATGTAACTCAATGATAATAGGCAGGGTATTCCGATAACGGAACAAATCTCAACTTTTCGGATAAATAATAAACGTTGAGTGGTCCGAGTGAAAACGGAAGCGATGCATGTAATACCGAATGACACCTTTAAAACGGAAAGAATGAAAGGAATTTTTAAACGACTTCCCTGTGCAGAGGCTTTGCCTAATTTCATATTATTTTGAATTACTGGCCCGAATTCCAGTTTTATATTTATTCTACTATATATTTAACTAAATTTTTTTAAAATTTACACTGGTCCGAACTAATTTTCACTGGCCATGGGCCACCGGGCCAGTGCTAAATTCGATGACTGCACTTTGCAACAGCACCAACTGCTCTTATCAGGGATAACTCACCTTTTCATATTGTCTTGGAATACAATACAACAGTGACCTACTTTTGGCTAAAAATTCATCTCTTTTAACTTGGATTATACTCTGTGGAAATTGCACCAAGGTAAATTATCCCCACTATGCTTCAAAATTGACTATTGTCTATTTGTGACTTAATGGGAAAATAGACCCTCATCATTAATTTCTTCAGCATTTGACTTGTCAGGGTCTTCAGTGGTCTTCCATTTGTGAATCTAACTTTGAACCACAGGAGCTTGACATCAATAATTGAAAAATATAAGCAAACATTTAAGAAATAACGTCAAATTTACCCCTGTATACAATAAATAAATTTGTATAGAGGCGTATTTTTGCCGTTGTTTCTTAATTATCTGATCAAGCTCCTGTGCTTTTTGTCTAAATTGATTGAAATATCATGATCTTTTAAATAACAAAATGGCCAATAACGATCTGTTTTAAATCATGATTTTTTCCTTACTAATCCAAAAGATTAAATGACATGACAGTTCATAGCAAGCAAAGAATTAGTAAAATGAAATAAAAAAGTAGACTTTGTTTACCTTTTTAGACAGAGTTGCTTGCCCTTGCCACGGTTGACGGTGTATTTGTACTTTTCCTTTCTTGTGAAAATTAAACATTGTTGGGTATATTCCGATTATCGGTATCAGGAATGATAAAATCCTTGGGGTGATATTATTGCTAATCATAATTAATGTTTTATATGACAAGTGGACCTTTCCCATGTAATAAAAAGCTAAAGAAGTATCATTTACATTGTTGACATTTTTTTACAACAACCACATCAGACAATACATCTTACATACTATAATATGACTCAGGTATGAGAAAGGAAAGCATGTTGATATTTTCAAAACTGTTCACCCTGTCTTTAATTAGTTGCTTAGAATTGAAACTTACCATATTGTGTAAATTTGAAAATACTTTATACAAAAAATGTAATCATATCAATAGTTTATTTATATGTAAAATGCCTCCAACAGGACTGTCAAGGAAGGTTAAGTTCGCAAAGCTTTTATACAGTTTTCTTCTTTTTTCATGCACAACCTTTTTCTATTTCTTATCTTCTTTATCTAGAATGTTTTCAATGAACACCTTCTGTAAATTGTCATGTATACATAAAGGTGTCATCTGACTTTTGGCTTCTTGAACAGTCTAACTTTTGTATGGGTTCTTGATCTTGGATACAAATAAAATCATTTACCCAGGTGAGGTCAATCTGTAATATAAACAAGAGGGCCATGATGGCCCTGAGTCCCTCACCAGAAACAACTGCTTTCCAGTGTTGGAATGTCAATATATTCTAATATTAAATTTGAGCATAGAATATGTTTAAACAATAATTTGAATAAATGCCATGACCTGGGGTATTTAAGCTTTAGCTTAAACGGGGCTGATCAAATTACTATGAGAAAACTTGATAAAAGACTACTTAAGAATGCTACAAAGTTTGGCGATCATCTATCAATTATTTCAGTAGGAAATGATGTTCGAAGGTTTTTTTCTATTTTCCTATTTTTAGCTTTAGTGGCCCCTAAAAGGGGCTAGTCAAATTAATATGAATAAACTTGATAAAAGAGTACCCAAGAATGCTTCAGACAAAGTTTGGTGATCATCCATCAATTGGTTCTGAAGTAGATGTTTTAAGGTTTTTTTTTCTTTTTTTTTAGCTTTAGCGGCCCCTAAAAGGGGCAAATCAAATTAATATGAGCAAACTTGATAAAAGATTACCCAAAAATGCTACAGACAAAGTTTGGTGATCATCTATTAATTAGTTCTGTAGGAAAAGATGTTTAAATGTATTTCTATTTTTAGCGGCCCCTTAAAGGGGCTAATCAAATTAATATGAGCAAACTTAATAAAAGACTACCCAATAATGCTACAGATCATCAATCAATTAGTTCTGTAGCAATAGACGTTTAAATGTATATCAATTTTTTAATTTTAGCGGCCCCTAAAAGAGGCCAATCAAAATAATATGAGCAAACTTGATAAAAGACTACCCAACAATGCTTCAGACAAAGTTTGGTGATCATCCATCCATTAGTTCTGTAGAAATAGACATTTAAAGGTATTTCTATTTTTAGCTTTACCGGCCCCTAACAGGGGCTATAATCAAAAGAATATGAGCAAACTTGATAAAAGACTACCCAAGAATGCTACAGACAAAGATTGGTGTTCATCCATCAATTAATTCTCTAGAAATAGACATTTAACGGTATTTCTATTTTTAGCTATAGAGACCCCTAAAACGGGGTTTATCAAATGAATATGAGCAAACTTGATAAAAGACTATCCAAGAATGCTACAGACAAAGTTTGGTGATCTTCCATCAATTAGTTCTGTAGAAATAGACATTTAAAGGTTTTTCTATTTTTAGCTTTTGCGGGCCCTAAAAGGGGCCAATCAAATTTATATGAGCAAACTTGATAAAAGACTACCCAAGAATGCTACAGACAAAGTTTGGTGATCATCCATCCATTAGTTCTGTAGAAGAAGATGTTTAAAGGTTTTACTATTTTTAGCCCTAGAGACCCCTAAAAGGGGCCAATCAAATGAATATGAGCAAACTTGATAAAAGACTTCCCAAGTATGCTACAGACAAAGTTTGGTGATCATCCATCCATTAGTTCTGTAGAAGAAGATGTTTAAAGGTTTTTCTATTTTTAGCTCTGCTGACCCCTAAAAGGGGCCAATTGGAATGACATGAGCAAATTCAAGTGTGACTGTCACAAGGATGCTACAGACCAAATTTGAAGTAAATCTGTCCAGTAGTTTCAGAGAAGAAGACGATTGTTGACGCATGATGACGGACGCCGGAGCATCCCCCTTTGATACTAATAGCTCACCCTGAGCCTTCGGCTCTGGGGAGCTAAAAAGCGCAAGCAAATACTTTCTGAAGTAATAACTTTTATGTATATACCATCTTTCACAACTGTATGGTATATAATAAGTGCCAAAGTTTCATCCCAAATAAAAATAACAAATAAAGCAATATTAAAGAACAAAACACACACTAAAGCTTTACTTTTATTAGTGTACATGTAGTTGTTCACTATAGTTTATTAGTTTATACAATATAACATATAAAGCACTATATAAATAAAATGACAGAAAATGAAAGGAAAATATCAAGACTAAAAATTCTTCAAAGCAGCATGCCTCCAGATTCATCCTAATTTCACACACACACAAAATGAAAGTTATTTAGCTGTAAAATATTGTGAAGTAAACAAAGAAAATAATTTAAACATTGCAAACAGCACTAACAGCGCATGTAAATTACCAAAAATAGGTCAAAATATGCAAAAACAGCCCTTACTGCATTAGTCATGCAGTGGAAATATGGTGATGAATACTACAAAATCTGTGTTTAATCACACATAACATGTAAATTATTACTTGAATTTTGAAGTTTTCTTTTAGTTTTCTTTAAATATTAGTACATTGTTCTCAAGTTTTATTTTCTTGAAATATTTTGACTCATCTGGAGGCATGCAGCTTTAAATGTACATTTTCCAATGAAAAACAGACCAGTTAAAATGTGCATTTAAACTACATGTATTTCAATCTAATTAGAATATAAGTTAATCAAAAAACCTTTCATAGAAATGAATTTATAAGTTCAAGACACATTAACATTATGAATATTATAAGCTACTTTCAAACTTCTAACAGAGAGAGAAACACGAAAGTATTATTTTATACACAAGAGCATCACAGTAATACCACCAATCTCTGACATGTAAGCTGCTGTATAGCTTCCTCAAATGTAAACAGATTTATTTCTTTAATCAGATCTTATACTTTCTTTTGATCACACTTGAGAAAATAAAACTTTGAAAATAACATTCACTTACTATATTACATACTATGCTGGACAGAAATAACAATATAACAAGAATCAAAGACTGTATCTATAAGAACATCTTATTATCTTTGGTAGTTACAATCAAACAATCAACTTTTGTGTGTATATTCTAACAACTTTCACATTAGAGCTGGAATAGGTAGAAATGTAGTACCCCAGCATTAGGTTGATGTTGCCATATTACCGTCAGGTATCCCATCTACCCATTTCTATGACTTTAAAACTTGAAAATTCATCTTCCTTCTTTCATCCTGGCACTCAAATATGTATGTAAAAATGGCAACAAATCAAATATCACCAAAGTGCCATGTCTGCCAGATTTTTAGTCTCCTGCTATATAAGCAGGAAACAAAATGGAACAAATTGTAAAATTTTTAATTAAGCTACTGTGATGATGGTGTTTTCTAAGGAAAAGATAATTGTTATTTTCCACCTTTAAAACAGATATGTACATAAAAACATGAATCTTGCATTTTGTTCCAAATATAATGTCCCTTGCATACATATACTTCCAGATCTAAATACATGTACTTTTAATAGATACACTAAATCTATATAAGCTTTACTATATGACTTACATGTATGAAAAGTAGTACCTGTGTAAGGAACTCATTCTATCTCTATTCCACATATTGTTTACTTGCAAAAGCTCAAATTTGAGAATAGCAAGAGCTGTCTGTAAGAAAGCCATTTGGCTATTCTCAAAGCTTGATACAATGAAGTGAAGTCAGAACAGATCTGCAAAAACTTGTAAGTTAATATTACACCAAAATTAGAGCATTATCAACGAATGAGTCATGTATTCTTCCCTGGAAAAGATTAAATCTATATATTTATCACCATGAGATTGATTTCAAAAGAAGATATTGTAGAGGTAGTGTAAGAGAAAAAGACCCCAATAAAAGCTTCAAATTTCAATTTCGATAAACTAAATTGTTAAACAATCCAAAAAAAGCAAAAGCAGTATGTTTTATATATTTACAATTTATTCAGATACTAAACATTGTCACATCATTCTTGCTTTTTTCATTAAAAAAATCTCAGCAAGCATCATAATGTATTACATGTATACTATTAAAGCAGCATGCCTCCAGATGAGCAAAAATATTTCGATAACTTCAAACTTGAGAAAAGTGTACTCAGAGTTTAGGAAAAGTAGAAAGATTCAAGATTCGAGTAATATTTCACATGCTATGGGCGATTAATGGTATTTTTTTTCATTATGTGTGACTATATTTCTACTGCGTTACTAATGCTTTAAGGGTAATTTTTCGCATATTTCGACCTCTTTTTGAAATTAACATGGGTTGTAAGTGCCATTGGTAATGTGTAAATTGCCTATACAATATTTTGCTTTTAATTACATTTTCAAAATTTACATGAAAATAAGCATTAATCTGGAGGCATGCTGCTTTAAGCAGGTATGTCTTTATTAAAACATTTTTTCTACTATGAAGATAGCATAATTAAAGATCAGAAAATCTGCATATCATCTTTAATTTCACATTCAAATATGTACATTTTTGTAATAATCATTTGGTAAGAATAATAATATGTACTTCATAGCATTTGATTTGTTAAAATAATGTAATTAATTTTCAGGTTTTAAACAGGTTCAAAATTTAGCTGTGACATTATATTACATGAACATCTATCTATCTATCTCTGGATACTGCCAACCCCTCTTACAAGTGTTAAAGGCAGGAATTTAGTGCACGTCGGATTGTTAGTAAAAGGTGAAAAGAAAAGCTAAAAAAGAAAAGTCCAAACACTGACATGCTTGGAAGGTGATCATGAATTGATAATAAGAGTATATTTACTGTCTTTGATAGGATACTAACCTCATCCAGCTGAATTTCTTAAATGAACTTTTTTAATCATAATAAAAATATGTGAAAATAGAAAAATTTATTCACAATATGAAAATCTCTGTCCAGTACTGAAATGTAAGATTTAACAGTTACATCTAAATACACTAATTGTGAAATTATCATAGTTACATGTACTAGTATATTGGTTTGCAAAAACATAAGCTGTGCACAGCTTTTTTCCTATTATTTCAGAGAAATCTTACAAGACTTATGTACAACAAGATATGTTTGTAAAACATGTATGCCCCCTATGGGCAGCCAATAAGTCTTGTGATCAGGTTATTATGCATGACTTCTGACCCAGTGAACAAAAAATTAATAAGGGTTTTCTACTGGTTATATAAAGTTTGAAGTTCCTAGGCCTAAGCGTTCTTTAGTTATTGATTGGAAACCGTTTAACTTACAAGGTCAATGTGACCTTGACCTTTGACCCCAAAATCAATAGGGGTCATCTATTGGTAATGACCAATCATCATATAAAGTTTGAAGTTCCTAGACCTAAGCGTTCTTTAGTTATTGATCGGAAACCGTTTTTACTTACAAGGTCAATGTGACCTTGACCTTTGACCCCAAAATCAATAGGGGTCATCTACTGGTCATGACCAATCATCATACCAAGTTTGAAGTTCCTAGGCCTTAGGGTCCTTAAGGTATAGAGTGGAAACCGTTTTTACCTACAAGGTCAATGTGACCTTGACCGTTGACCCCAAAATCAATAGGGTTCATATGCTGGTCATGACCAATCACCAAACCAAGTTTGAAGTTCCTAGGCCTAAGCGTTCTTTAGTTATTGATCGGAAACCGTTTTTACTTACAAGGTCAATGTGACCTTGACCTTTGACCCCTTGACCCCAAAATCAATAAGGGTCATCTACTGGTCATGACCAATCACCATACCATGTTTGAAGTTCCTAGGCCTAAGGGTTCTTTAGTTATCACTCGGAAACCATTTGGTCTATGGACCAACGGACCGAAGGACAGACAAATGCAAAGCAATATACCCCTCTTCTTTGAAGTGGGGGCATAATAATACTAGATCTACACAACATTTAAGTATTGCTTTTAGAATTTAATTACTGAGAAAAACTTGTGCAATCAAAGAAAACAGGCAGATACATATACTTAAATTCACTATACATAAAAAATGTAAAAAATAATAGGAAAATTATTGTGAATCAGAAATGGGTCTGTGAAAACTGTTTCATGGTATCATTACATTTGCTAAATATCTATCACTAATGATAACAGGAAGTATATGAGTTGTGTCATGACAAAACCAACCTAATGCATTTGCGACCAGCATGGATCCAGACCAGCATGCGCTACCGCGCAGTCTGATCAGGATACATGCTGTTCGCTATCAGTCTCTCTACTTGTTATAGGGTTTGTAAGCGAACAGCATGGATCCTGATCAGACTGCGTGGATGCGCAGGCTGGTCTGGATCCATGCTGGTTGCAAATGCATTATGTTAGTTTTGTCATGACACGGCTCATATTTTGATGGTTTCAATTTTAATGCTGGTGAAGATAACACATATAATTAGAAAGGTATATAACTTTCTTATACCCCTTTTACCATAAGACATTATGGCAAACTGCAATACAAATATATTGATATAGTATATAAACTTGAGCATAAATACCAGCAAGAATATTTCTCAATAAATAATCTATAGTGCCAAGGCAGCATGCAGTCTGTGTTGTCTTGCCAGAACAAATACTGTTTCATAAATTTGTACTTAAAAACACTTATTTCAGCAAAGACAATTAGATATTTAAACAAACCTACTCGCTATACAGAATTACTGTTATTAAATGGAATACACAGAATCCTTGGCTAAAAAAAATAAACAATACTGAGCTAAATTGCTAAATATGTAACAAATACACTTTTTAAGATTAATAAGAAATTTTTTTTAGATGTGTACAAAATTCTAACAATAACACTTAAAATCAAAAATAAATTCATTTTTTTAGATGGCAGAATTGTTTAAATTTGACTGTATACAAATGTCTCCAGAGACAACTAATCAATAATGTTATATGACTTGTTTACACTTAGTTGATTATCTTTACACAATAACAGGTGGTTAATTAATGTATTAGAATGTGCAGAACACTTTTCAACTCTTCAAACTGAAAACCAATGAGAGGAATTGTTCGTATGTAATCGTCACCCAGCCATCTTGATCTGAATCGTGCTGTCTGAATGCACTTGTTAATGTCTGAAATAAAAAATAACAAATACTCCTTCAATCTGCCTTATACATGTGTATGATCTAAACTCTGTACATGTTATACTTTAGTATGTAAATATGTTTCAAAATTTAAATTGCTTTTAAGTGTATTATTTTGCTGTCTGTGGACTGTAAAATTATTGTTTCAATTGTGATTAAGAAATAATATATGTATAAGTACTGGCTGACCAGTGAACATGGCAAAACCGTGAGCAGATAGTAACAGTTTATTATGATAAATACAAACACAGGAAAACTTAATAAAATATTATTTTCTTACAATTTCATGTCATTAACTTTAACTAAAGATTTATTTAGGATCTAATTAAAAAACATACTCCCTATTTAAATATGATATACATGTACTGTGTAATGAAATTTTCAGGAACATATACTGTAGTGTAATATATATTTTACCTGATTCAATTTAAATTTAGATTATTTTACCTATAACCAGAAAATTAAGATTAAAATAGAAGTATTTATTGCACCATCATTAATAATTTGTAAACAATATACTATGTACAATATAATATATTCATGAATTTAATGAGCAAAACAATATACTACATAATCAGAATGAAGAAATTATTCCTCACATAGTACATAAACAAAGGATATTGAATGAGTGTAAGTTCAATACTGAATTCAGTGAACAAGTTGAATAAAATCAAATTTTGCCGAGCATTATATAATTTTATTCAACAAGTTCAATAAATTCAGTAATGAACCTACACAAATGTAATATTCTATTTATCAAAGACTGTTTAAAGTGAAGAAAGAATCATTTTTCATTGCTATGCCTATAGTGTAACGCTAACATTTAGCATATCTATAACTGCATGTGTGTATATGACATCACATCAAAATATATACACATACCATGCAATATCATTTTTACACAGTCACAAAAGCGGGATGGGTATGTGATAATTGTTAATATTAAATTTCCAATTTAAAAAAGAAAATGTTAAAAAGTACCAATAACTAACATCATGAATTACATTAGTTAGTCTTTTTCATGCAACAATGAAATAATGAAACCATTAAAAGAACATTAAGAAAAGGAGCTATACTAATCATTGTATTATACATGTATTACACTATTCTTCATTTTCACATAAATCTTTTTTATCATTTATATTAAACTTTTTCAAAATTTAAAGACACAAATGTTATTATAAATGATAAGATAACAAACAATATACATGTACTGTATTGAACCATGAATGCTACAAGATCATTATCCCAAATCCATGCATACATTTTTTTTGTTAGTATTTATACACCCAAACCTTTAAATTTACAGATAACCAATCAAGATTACATAAAGAAATCATTTTATTTTAACATTATATTTTCCAATTTGAATAATTTAGTTATAAGCAAGAGCAAATTTTTTAGTTAAACTGGCCACCCGTAATTACAAACCATTTCTTTATAAAAGCATATTTATCTTAAACAATAGGATTCATGTTTATTTAAGGATAGGGTTGACTATATATCATGCACCAATATAGAACTACTTAAATCTAGGCAAACATACCTGCATACAACAACAACATTGGATAAAATCATCAAAGGAAATCTGCCCTTTTCCCGTCCTGTCAAATTTCTTTACCAATATATCGTAAAATTTCTCAGAAAGCTTGTAGCCTGAAAGTTCAAGTGTTAAATTATTACCTGCATGCAAACAGCGCATTGAATAAAATCGTCAAAGGCAACACTACCTCTACCCGACCTATCAAACTTCTTCACCAGCACGTCATAAAACCTGTCAGAAAGTCGGTATCCTGAAAGTATCGTAAAATATAAACCATGCAACATCAGTCTAAATGACTGTTAGTCTGTTAAGTGTGTCAAATGTTAAATCGTGTTAGTTAAGTACCGAAGTGTAGGTTAGTAAAATCAGGTCAAAACAAAAAACCCTTTCAATCTATACAGGGGTTTTTTTGGGGCTTATTTGGTCATATTTCCAATTGAAAACTTTATATTATTTATTATTTTCCCAATCCACAAAAAAAAAATCCCAATTGAAAGTAACAAAATAAAAATATTGAATAACAAATTCTAAAACCTTTGAAAATGAGGGCTTCTTCACTGCTATGATGCTTAAATGTTTGAAGATGCCATCTTCAGAGAGTGATTCTTTGTATATGTATTCATTTAATCACTGCAAAATTTAAGTCATGTATTTTTTCCAAATTTTTAACAAAACAATGCTAAAATTTCCCAATTCCATGACTTTGAGTCAAGTTCCAAAAATCTTGGGGAAAAGCACTGCTTTAATTCAGAAACCAGGTCAAATTACTATTTTCTTGCTTCCCTTTCAGCATACATCCCTGTGTCAGTCATGTATCAGGTCAGCTAAGAAGTATTTATTTCTTACATGCTAATAATAAAACTTGCTTCCCCAGCTTTATATTCAGCATCTTTTATAGTAATCACTGTGCTATGTCAAAGGTCAAAATTAAAGCCTAAAAGATCAGTAGCAAATTCTGAAATTATTTAGATAAGTTTAGAAATAAGTTTATCTTTATTTAGATTAATGAACTTAATGTGTGTCACATCAATCACCTATAATGTATATTCATTTCCATAATAATAATTCAAACTTAGGAAGACTTGCCGAAATCTAATAGTTAACTTGAAACAGTGTGGCCAAGAAAGATAACTGTATTC
Organism: Ruditapes philippinarum; assembly: GCF_026571515.1. Taxonomy (NCBI): domain Eukaryota; kingdom Metazoa; phylum Mollusca; class Bivalvia; order Venerida; family Veneridae; genus Ruditapes; species Ruditapes philippinarum. Next base: position 274,978 of record NW_026860476.1, read on the forward strand.
AAACAATGTAATCATCAAGGGAGATAATTGCATGCATGCTATTATTCTATTCTTGTACTATAATTAGCAACAGTCATGTGAGACAACTGTAAGTACATGTATTAAGTTAGTATTAAACAGAAGGGGAGGTAACTGCATGCAGTCACACACTGTTACCTGCATAACGACACAGCATTGTATAAAGTCATCAAAAGATATCGTTCCTCTACCAGTACGATCAAACTTCTTAATTAATATAAAATAAAATCCATCGGACAAACGGTACCCTGAAATACCCATCAAAATTTATAAATATATCGGGTAACATTAAATCATGTAAGACTCCTTATTCAGCTAGCTGTCATGTTGATTAAAAGTCTGCCCTAATATCTTGATAATCGCATGCTTCAGATGATAAAAATTTAATACAATGTATATGCCAACACAGATTTTCTACATAAATCATCTCATTTGCTCATTTCATTAAAGTCTGTATAGACATCTTGCATAATATTTCCGATAAAGAACTGAGATCACTTGAACTGCAACAAATTTCAATTACAATATCACGGAAAATTCTGCATTGTGGTGATTAGTCTTAAAATACACAGATAAACTTGCACATGTAACACCAAAACAAAGTGTAAAATAGATTGTATGTGTCAGTTTATTTCCCACGTCTGGTTGGAATAAATAATTTTAGTCTTACAAACACTTTCAAGGTCATTAGGTGTCATTATGGTTTCATCAGAAATAAACATGTGTCTGGAGGTAGAGCCAGTTTTATTTCACTCAATGTATAGCATACTAACAAAAATATGTATAAACAGGTGTCTGGAGGTAGAGCCAGTTTTATTTCACTCAATGTATAGCATACTAACAAAAATATGTTGAATGTCCAGTTGGTTTCATACTCACTGAAACCCACAACAGTGAAAAATTGCTGGAACAAAAACTTAAATTCACAGTTATCAAGAGTATTTACAGTTTTGTCAAAATCAACAACAAAGGTCATCATCAGGTTTGTTCCGGTTGTCTTGCCTACTAGTAGAGGCTCTGTGGAAATATGTCTCTACCAAATGCCTAGCAGAAACGGTATACGCCAGGATCAGTTTTTTTTTAACTAAGTCATTTTACATCTGGGCAGGGTTACAACTTATCCGTAGACCATCACTTCCCTACATGCCATTTATATACATAACATCAATTTTATTGACATTATTTGGCTAGTGGCGTATTGATACATGTGTAAATTAGGAAATTACTAAATACTAGATCTTGATTCACCATTTATTAAGAAGATTAGATCCTAAATGTTGACTTGGTATTCACATCTATGTAAATTAAAAGCAGCATTTCCCCTCTCAGTCTAGTCCAAATTTTGTTTCAAAATGTTTAAATCTATTTATGAAAGTAAACCAATGTTATTTCATATATATTCTATCATTAAAATTTTAATATAACCAAGCTCATTCTTACCAAAACTGGTCAAAGCAGTTTTCAATTCATTTTTATCTATGGCACCAGAGTTATCTCTATCATAACTACGGAAGCAGTTCTGCCAATCTGTCACATATTTCCACAGTGATGAAAATTCTTGGAAGTTTATAGACCCCGAGTTATCTCTATCAAACATTCCTGCAAACATAGTATTAAGATTAACTTTAAATTATAAATTAATATACATGTACATGTATAAACATTCACACTCATGCACTACAGATCTACAATTCACTAATTTCAACAGTTATAACAGAGTAATACTGATCAACATTCTTTTTATAACAGACCTTTATTTTTTATCAGGCTACATAACCTGTTTCAGAAAAGACAACTTGTTTCATTGATTACTTTTTAAAACTTTATTTATAACAACTTTTAAAAATGTCAAAAAATCCTAGAAAAAAGTAAACGTTTTTTCTCCAGCATAGCTTGAAAGCACTCTTATTATAATTAACCTACTGGTAATAACCTTATTCAACTTAATGTTTAAATCAGTTTTTGTCTGTTTTTATAATAAAAATTACACTGCTATATAATAAAATTTTATAGCATTATACCTATCATCAGTCTGACGGTTTCTGGGTTGAATGGTGTCCAAGTTCCTAAAAGTATAGGAAAACATTAAGTTTTTTTCTATTATGTAAGCCCATTCAAACTTAGTTTCTCAATGTACATGTAACTACAATATAATTATTATTATCATTAAAATAAGATGTATGGTATTTAAGATATATTTTCGTAAGATAGTGTAGAAATGTGTAAGAAAATGTATAAAAGTTTGTATTGTTCAGCATCACTTTAAATAATACAATGTAAGACAGCAGCTATCTTGATAACTCAAATATTTCACTCACAAATTACATGAAACAGTGGCACAAAACAAACAGCATCAAATAATATTATGTATAATCAAATTGTCTGTAAATATGTGCCACTCCCAGGACTTTTACTTCTAGATCTTATCTCTATACATCTATGCATAAGGGAAATTAATTTTTTTAAAATCAGATTTACCATTGCTCAAAGCTGATGCGAGTTCATTTGCCGTAATCTGACCGCTTCTATCTTTGTCCACTCTGAAAAAGTAAAAATAGACCAGGTTAATGATTGACTGGTGCATATCTTCAAAGATGACAAAATTTATATATTAGTACATGTATCTTATAGGGTGCTGTGAGGGCATACTTCAAGAACCTGCTTCTTAAGAGAAGCATGACCTGTATGATGGATTTGTAAATAATGGTTTATTTACTGGAGAAGCGGGGATGTAATGGAACAAGAGCACCACAAAGGCAGAGCAATATAGTATATTATGCATGAACACCCAAATATAAATTTGTTTGAGTAATCAAAAATAATCTTTCAATTAGGGTAGCGACCAAATCTTGATTATTCACCACTTCATTTCAAATTGTGACATTTTTCTTTATGCCACTGCATAAGATATGATGTCTAAACACAGCTAAAATACAATTTAAATAAACTCTTCCAGGGTTCTCAAGACTTCTCAATTTAAACAGTGCCTCTAGGCTTACTTAATATGATTTGTGATACACACTGGGATTTTTCAGAAACACTTGCAGTGTTTCCCACCTAACTAGAGGTTTACTGGTACGAAACCCAGGTAATCCTTGCATGTATCAGTGCTTTACACTGGGCATGTAAAAGAACCAAGGGATCTATTCAATAAGAGCTAGGGACTTGTTCCCGAATTCCCTTGTATCTCATAGCTGTCTCTAGAGTCTGGTAAGGTAAGCACCCTACTGGAAATAAGTGCTTGCACTTTCATAGGTACCCCTTGACCGCCTGGTCTAAAGAAAATCAATCAGGGCTCTCGATTGACACGGGGATCCGGGTTTTGACTCGTGAAAATCGGGAAATGCACAAATTTGACACGTGATAAAATCTGCTCAAGAGTCAATTTGCCACATGGGATTTTCAGCTATGCAATAATAATTACCTTTAATCCACCCCTAATTACCTATCAAATCCTACATATGTTCAAATCTCACTCATTAAAAATGTCAACAGGCAGTATAAGCCGTGTATAAAATGCTTTACACACGGCAATTGTTTATACCCTGTGCACTGAAGCGCGACAATTCAGTGGCTGCAATTTGACAGTGCTAAAAATAGCTCTACACAACTGATAAGAATTACATACTTGAGGTGTCAATTATTGATTGCTTTTAAAGTTTTATAATACGTCTTTGATTTACTTGGAGTACCTGTGCATTTGTTATTTCTTTTTCCATTAAATATTCCAAGGTACATTTTGGTATTTAAAATTAATATGATATAGCATACCAGTAAAGATAATTTTTTTATATTTTATACATTTAATCAGAAAAGCTGCTGCTTATTTTATTCTTTCACAGCAATTCATTTTTTTGTTTTATTTGGTTATTTTTTGGTGGAGGAGGTGGGGGGAAGGTATAGACATTTATAATTATGGATTTTTTCTGTCAATTTAGACTTTAGAATCTCCAAAAATGACCTCCAATACAGTCATTTTTGTAACATAAAAATGATTCATGTAGTCAAATGACACTAGAAAAAAATGATTTGACTCATGAAAATTTTGGCCAGAGTCTTTGACTCGTGAAATTCTGACCCTAATGAGAGCCCTGTCAATCAATCAGTGTTAATACAAAACACACACATAAAAGTGGATTAAAATTCATACCGGTACTTGTATTGCTAATTGTCCACAATTCACTCATTAAAACCAGTGACATGTGCCTCATGTAAATATACGGGTCCGACTAAAAGCTGCTAAGGATTCTTAAAACGCTCCTAAGTGCAATTTTTACCAGTCCTAACTTTAGTGTTATGTTTAAGACTAACAAATTATTATTCTTGATGAAATGCACCCCAGGAGTATTTATAATAGGACAAGGCTCATTCCTGGATGATTCCATGTGTGTGTGTGTGTTTGAGTTTGTTTACACTTGCCACAAGAAAGAGACCATATGGGCGAGCTAATGCCTAATTCCATATTAAATATTGTAGTCCCTAGAAATCCTTTGTGCAAAGGACTTCTAGGGACTACAATATTTAATATGGAATGAGCTCGCCCATATGGTCTCTTTCCTGTGGCGAGTGTAAACAAACTCAAACACACACATGGAATGAGCCTGGTCCCATTATAAATACTCCTGGGGTGCGTTTCATCAAGAATAATAAAGGGAAGTCAAAGTCTGGGCCCGCAAAGCGGGCCCGGGCATTGGCTTGCCCGGCTATAGACTACACGTGTATATTTAAAAGAAAATCAAATAAAAAAAAACAATTAAAAAATATATAGAATTCTATACCTATCAATGAAATTTTCAGTGTCAGTTCTAGTTAGGCGCCGCCATTTACAATGCAGCTCAATGATAAAAGGCGGTGTATACCAATAACGGAACAAATCTCAACTTTTCGGATTAATAATAATCGTCGAGTGTTCTGTGTGAAAACGGAAGCGGATACATATAATATCGAATGACACCTTTAAAACGGAAAAATGAAAGGATTTTTTACCGACTTCCCCGTTCATAGGCTTTGCCTAATTTCATATTAATTTGTTAGTCTTTAACATAACTTCATAAGGCTAAAGTTAGGACTGGTAAAGATTGCACTTAGGAGCTTTCCAAGAATCTTTCCTAATTCTTGTACCTAAAATAAGGTGATGAGTTGACCAAAATGATGACGAGCTGACTGAATAAATAACGAGCTGACAGCAACGAAAATTAAAATTATCATGAAACTATTTGCAGGCTGGTGAAAATGCCTGATCGGGCTTATGACATAAAAAATAATAAAAATAATAAAGATATTTCTTTTAAACTTTGTTTGTTTATTCAGAATAGCATTTGAGGTAAACAGAAAGAAGTTTACTTGGCTACTACAGCTCTTTTGTGAGAACTATTTCCCCTTTTTCATGTTTTAACATCTACATCTACATCATACTGCTTAACAATCAATTCTGATTATGACTAGCAGGCGCGTTGTCAGGGAACTGTTAATAAAAAAAAATATTTATATGCAAATTTAAAAGTTAAAAGAATAAAAGTTCTACAAGACTATTAATTTAAAAGACATTGTGTGCGATTTAGAATTTATAGAATGGGTTAAGCCTCTCAATAAAGATGTTTAGACTGGGGCTAGACTGGACAGTTAGAGGAAGGCTATTCTAAAAACGTATGCTACTAGGAAAGAAAGAATTTTGATGATATTGTGTCCTCGAGTAGGGTATCAGGTAGTTCAGATATCTTGTTTGGGTAAGGTGTTGGTGGTCAACAAAAACAATGTTGTTTTGGATTTTATACAAGTAGGTTACAGCACTGATGTTTCGACGCTGTTCAAGGGTTTGCCAATTAAGATCATTTATCATTTTTGAGACACTACTTGTATAGTCATAATCATTAAAAATGTATCTAGCAACTGATCTTTGTACTTGCTCTATCTTATAAATAAAGTATTTCTGCCAAGGATGCCAAACTATGGAGCAATATTCAACCTGAGGTCTAACATAGGTCTTATATGCAGTTTCTTTTATCTTTTTATTTGGAGTTTAAACATTTCTTCTAATGAATCTGAGGGAGTTATTTGCTTAAGATGTGATGTTGTTTAAAACAGTTTATATGTTTGGTCCATGAAAGGTCTTGACTAATAGTGACTCCTAAGTATTTTGCTTCTTGAGTTGAGTTGAGTTGGATGTTGTGGAGGGTATAAGGAAATATTACAGGGTTTCTTTTTCTTGTTATCCTGAGAACTTCACATTTGTCAGGGTTGAACTCCATGGACCAGTCTTTTTCCCATTTTTCTAAAGCATGAAGGTCATCTTGGAGGGTTTGGGCATCTTGTTTAGATCTGATGGTTAGGTAGACAACAGTATCATCTGCAAAGAGTCTAACCTTACCTTTGACACTATCTGGGAGGTCATTTATGTACGAAAGGAAAAGGCAGGGACCTAATACCGAGCCTTGGGGGACACCTGAGAGAACTGGTAGTATTCCTGATTTTTGACCTTCAACTACAACTTGCTGGGAGCGTGACTTAAGGAAGGAATGGACCCAATTTGTAACCTCATAACTTATACCCAATCTTTCTAGTTTACTCACAAGTTTGTGATGGTCCACCTTATCAAATGCCTTACTGAAATCCATGACTATGACATCAGTTTGTTGGCCACTTTCAAGATTGTCATGAATTTCCTGGGAGAAGCTTACTAACTGGGACTCACAACTCCGTTTTGACCTGAAGCCATGTTGATAGGGGCTAAGGATGTTGTGTTTATCATAAAAGGACATAATATTGGACACTAAGATGTGCTCCATCAATTTGGACGCTATGCATGTGAGGGAGATTGGTCTATAATTGCTGGGTTTGCATTTTGGGCCTTTTTTGTAAACTGGGGCAATTATTGCATGCTTCTAGTCTTCTGGGACAATACCTGTTTTAAGTGAGATCTGGAAGATGTGGGTCAGTATGGGAGTAACCTCTTGATGGAGCTCTTTTAATAACCTAGGGGATATTTGGTCAGGACCAGAAGCTTTATTTGGGTTTAGGTCTTTTAAAAGTTTCTTCACACCATCTTCCGATATAGATACTTCTGGCATAGATGGGTGGTGTTTTGGAATAAGCTTCTGTTTGCAAGCCTGGGATAAGCTAAGGGGCTGAGGCCGAGAGAAGACAGACTCAAACTGGGAGTTAAGGATATCTGCTTTTGCAGCCGGATCAGTAAATGTTTGACCTTCTGATTTGAGGGGTGCCACACCACAGCTTTCAGTTTTATTACTTTTAACATATTGGTAGAATTTTTTATTTTTCACATTTTGGGAGTCTTGGCTAAAAATGACAGAGTCTAGGTATTGCCAGTATGCTTTCCTAGTTTCTCTTTGGATTTCACTTTTAAGTACTTTGAGCTTTTTGACCAAATCATTTGATGGGGACTTTGACCTTTTAATGTTTGAATAAGTTCTATCACGTTTCCTAATTTTGCGAATAATGGACTTGTTTAACCATGGTAGATCTCGACGTAAAGCACATTTATTAATTTTTGAAGTCCTTAAAAAATGTGTTGAATGTGTAAAGTATAACACAAAATAGGTTAAATAACTTCTTTATGGTCTAATTCATTGCGCCAACACCTGTTAACATACATTTCCTTCAGTTTTCAGAGAAAACTTCAAAGTATAATGTTCAGTTGCTAAGAATTTTCAAAATATAAATGCCAGAAACAATATTTAATCCAAATATATTGAATTAAGGTACTGGCGCAATAATCTAGAGCAAAATGAATTTGTTGGACACATTTCTATTAAGAATTTTATGTTACAACATAATTTTTATGAACTTAAATTTTTTTGTTGTCAGAAAATGGTAAAAAGGGAAATAATTCTAAGAAAATAAAAGATAAACAAAATTAATCTATATTGATTTGTTTCATATATAAATGCTGAATAAACAAAACAAGTTAGAAAGAAACAATTTAATTATTTTTCTAGAAATATGATATTTTATGTCTTAAGCCCGATCGGGCATTTTCACCAACCTGATTTGATGATGAAAAATATTTATATAAAATTAAAAAAAAGTGTCCCAAATATCTGTTATTTCTCTAAATCAACAAAAAGTCAGGTTAGCTAAATACAATATTTCGGGAGACTGATATGTTATACCTTTGAAAAACACTGTAGAGGAAGTTTTGATCAGGCTGGCCCGGCGGAGGGGCACCTGGTTGACCATATCCTTGTTGCTGCTGTCCGTAGTACGCCATTTTGCAATATTGGTCTTGCGAAATATCCGAAACTTCCGAATAAAGAAGAAGCTAAATTTTTAAAACTAACCGCACGCGTTATGAAGCTCGAGAAGAAATACATCAAACAATAAAACGCAAAGTTTTTTTTTAACTATTATCACGGATTTATATCACATGTACAGTAGCCTAATTTAGATCCGTGCTATTATGTTGAAAATCGGTTCCTATGATATCGCGGGTTCTATGATATCACGATATTTACATTTTCTGTGGCTGCTAGTAAAAGGAACACACGATGATGCTAATATTTTTAAAACTGGCACACTAAATTGATTTTCATCTGCCAATAAATTTAATTTTGGGAATAATGAATGTATTTGTGGATAAAATCTTCATATTGGACTATTATTTCCCGTAATTGTTTTTACACAGTCAATTAAAATATGTTATAATAATTAACATATACTGACATATCGTCTGTTCATATAGTTTGAATTTTATAGCAAGTGAACTGTTGGAAGTCTTTAAGATATTGATCCATCTATCCTTCCATACTTGCATTATTTGGGATTACCGTGATACCATAGTAACTTCCTCTGAAATTACCCAAAATGACAGACATTGAAAATAGTTTAAAATATGACATTTCAATTGGATATTCAGAAATAAATTTTTGACAGACAGTCTTGGAAAAGGATCAGTTATTAAATAGAAGAAAAATCTCATTCATGTATGATATTTATATTTGAATATTTTCCGATAAACGTTAAGTACCGTGATATCATAGAACCCCGGGCTACATACAGTACTTTGCTACTAATACTGTATTTTTTGCATAAATAGAGGATATTGAATTAATACTAAATTTATTAAACAAGTTGAATAAAATCATATCATATGCGAGCCTCTGGCGAGCATAATATTGTTTTATTCAACGAGTTTAATAAATTTAGTATTGAATCTACACGAATATAGTATTCTATTTATCACATATATAAAATAAGAACAGTATAAACTGTTAAAATGAGTAATTTTTCAATGACGCACCTATAGTGTTACGCTAACATTAGCGCGCTTTAACGCTATGTTTATATATAGCGCAAATGACGTCACGTCAAAGTGTTATTACATAGAGGATATTTGTTTGTTTCAGTGTAAGATCGAAAAATATTTCACCGAGTGAACACCAGATGCAATATTTTCCACGAGTGGCGTAGCCACGAGTGAAAATATAATAGCTGGGGTTCACGAGTGAAATATTATTTGATCTCACATGTAAAACAAACAAATTTTCTGTTTATTTCATGATTTTTTAACGATTTTTACACCATTTTACTGATTTTTGCCGCGTAACGTCATGCTCTTATCTTCATGACGTCATCAAATAATGACGTCACAATGTTGAAGCAAAATATAATTCCATGATTATTTTTAGATTTTAGATGTTTTTCAGCACAACGTTCGTAAATATTTACGAACTACAGTTATCACGTACATTTTTTATTATGATTGACTACATTTCCGCTGAAAAAACATTCATTAATGATAAATATTTTATTTTTACGCCAAATATAGTTCGGCTACTGTGAAATTATATTTGGTAATCATTACTGTGAAATTATCAGAATATAATTAACCGTTATAATTCAGTAATCTACTGCAAAACATGTAATAAACTAGTGTAATATCGTTTTTATTAAATGGCTTTATCACACACCCGTGCCGATTTTGTGACTCCGTAAATATGGTATTGCACGGCCGTGCATATATTTTGACGTGACGTCATTAGCATTATACAAACATAGTGTAAAGACGCGCTAAATGTTAGCGTTACACTATAGGCGCGTCAATGAAAAATGACTCTTTTTTCACTTTAAACGGTCTTTATTTTGGGTATGTGATAAATAGAATATTAAATTCGTGTAAATTCATTACTGAATTTATTGCACTCGTTGAATAAAATAATATTATGATTTTATTTAACTCGTGCAATAAATTCAGTATTGAACTTACACTCATTCAATATCCTCTATTTATTACACTCCTGCGCCGCGTATTATGTGATAATATCATTTTTGCTTTTTGCTTTTCTTCCCTACATGATTCTAGCTTATTTACTCTTTTAGTTTCTACGTAGGATCATAGAGCTTAATATATGTACTGTATATTGTATGTATATCTGTGGTAGGATCTTTTTTTATCTGTGATTTTTGTTTTGCTTATCTTCCCAGCATGATTCAAGCTGCATGGCTCTTAAATTATACGAGTACAACTGTTGAATTTGGGTTTAAAAATCATATTCCAACATCTATAATAATTATAGACGTTGGAATATGAAATTTTTTAAAACGGCTTATATTTAGTTTTTTAATATGTATGATCAGTACATGTGCTGGGATTGACAAATATACATTTTATTTGGATTTAAAGGCGTTTTTTTAGCTCCACACCCCAAGTGTCTGTGTGTCAGTTGGCACCAATGAGGTTCTCCGTCTTTTCCGGTGTTTCTGAAAAAAATAGTTGTTTCATGAAATTACTTATGACTGTAACATTTATAGTTATGCAGATTGTAGGGTTATCATTTTGTTTTTAGTTGGATCGATTACATGTATATTCGTTTCGCGCGAAAATCATAAAAAGGTCACACTTGTATTGTGTTTGTTGGGCCATTTATTTTCCTTTCTTTATAAGAATGAAATCTGAGACATGCTCCAATATCCTACCTTGCTCATGTGTACCGCAATCTGACTTGTTGTATGTTCAATGGAGTCATTATGCCAGCCAATCAAAAAAAACAACAAAAAACAAAAAACAACAACAACAGCTAAATTAATTCAAGAGATAAAGATAGAGACGTCCGATGTTAATCCTAAAGAAGAAATGAAGAAAAGATTATTAAACTTGCATATTTACATATACTTGTTACACTTATATATCAACATACATTAAAACACTTTTATTGTAGAATGTCGTGTTTGAAAAAAAAAACAATAAACCATACTAAAGACATTTCCTTCAGAATAATTTAAGCTCAAATAATATATAGTTTATATGTAATAAAGCCACCATATTGTACTATTGATTGGAAAAACGTACATGTTTTCAATTGTCTGGCATTCAATTAGTAATATAACCTTGAACAACTTATTTGATTTCAATATTGTAATGTATTGTAAGTAATACGAGACTGACAGTTAATAAAGTTTGTTTATACATTAATTTTCACTCAAGACAAATTGTTGTCATTAATAAAATAAATAGTTATCTCACTCTGTGCCTGGCATATATATCTCCATGTTCACTAATAACGGTCTTCTTTAATTTGAACAGGTGTGACATGTTTAGAATTTAGCATAGAAATCACCGACTTAAAAGATGCTCGATTTGCATATTCATGTAAGTGTAATGATGGCACTGTGTAATGACAGGTAAATTATGTATATTATTTGTACAAGATACATTACATTATGCTCAACATTTGACAGTTACATCATTTCAAAAGTGTTTTATTGAGGAAAATCTAATGAAGTGTTAAAGTTTATTTTAGCCACGAAAACATTATTACATTTTTAGATGAAACCTTCACACTTAAACAAATATACCCGGGGACGAGAGCTTCAATTTTTCATACTAAATATGACTTTATCCCAGTTGATTCTTCAAGGGTTAATGTTCGAGGACAATGCGTGTTACAGACATATTTTGGGTTGGGTTTTTTTTCCTCCTTTTTGAAATGTTACTGGACCCAAAATGGGTTACGGTGCAGAAACATACGCAAGATCTGCGATGAAAGCTTACAATGCTTTAAACCAATGACAAAACACGGCATATATGGCACAAACCACATTTCTTTTTCACTCACTCATGATAAGGGATACAAGGGTTGTACAATGCTACAGTGTGGTACACTATCTTTCCACACTTAATTTCCATCAAATTACAGATATCTGAGGAATTATTTTTCGTTTTTTTTGTTGTTGTTGTTTTTTTTTCACAAAAGTTGAAAATTAATTGTATTTTAGGACATATCTAGGATATTATCCATGTATTGCTGAATGTGAAACATTAAAGTTTTGTTACTTTTGTTACTTTTTTGCTTCCTGAGAAGAATATTGTAGTCAGTTTGTCCTGCATGACTTGTTTCCTTTCAGTTACATTTATTTAGGGTTTCTGAAATTGAAAGCTTACTATGCTTTAAACCAATGACAATTGGAATTAATATACGAATTAAACATTAGTATGAATGCATAATACATGACAGACTATGGAGTGAAACCTTGTTTGAATAGACCACTACTAAGATGGGTTGTGAGGCTGATCTACGGCAATTATATTAGATTTTTTTTTTTGGTATTCCTCGTTTGCTACTTCATTTGCGCTCGATATAATGTAGTTATGTTAGCATTATCTTTTCTTTTGTCTGGTTTGAAATCGACAGAATCAGGCCAATTTTACTTTATTTAATATATTTAATATAGATTATTTTCTCTTTTTCAGAATAATTTGAACAAAATTTTCAGCTGAGACAAAGTAAAAAAAAAATCAGTCATCAGTGTTACTTAACCAGTATTTTGCAAATGTCCGACGGCTCCCAACGCACATAAATTTGAACATACCTGACCATGCAAAGATGGTATTGATAATATTTGTTGACAAGGTGAGGATAAGAAAATGTTCATTTCTTCATTTATCACACACCCGTGCCGATTTTGCGATTCCGTAAAAAATGGTATTGCACGGCCGTGCATACATTTTGACGTCGCGTCATTTGCGTTATACGACGCGCTAAATGTTAGCGTTATACTATATGCGCGTCAGTGAAAAATGCCTCTTTTTTCTCACTTTAAACGGTCTTTAATTTTGGGTGTGTGATAAATACATTATTAAATTCGTGTAAGTTCATTACTGAATTTATTGAACTCGTTGAATATAATAATATTATGCTCAGAGGCTGGCATAATATAATTTTATTCAACTCGTGCAATAAATTCAGTATTGAACTTACACTCATTCAATATCATCTATGTATTTGTTTGGTAGTGCACCAAATTATTCATGCTACAAAATTTTACAGATTGTTTTATTCCTCTTTTTTCCCAGCGTCATTGTTATGAATAAACAAGAAAGAGGATTCATGGATTCCTTATACCAAGAAAAGTGATAATTCATTAATCTTCTGCAGATTTTTATTGTGTAACACTCTAAATGGAGGACTATTCAATAATAGCATATTCCAGGTTATGTACTTATAATAATTCCTTTAATTTATAAGGCGACAAATTAAAGTACGAAGAAATTATGCACACAAAGCAGTTTTAGAAGAATTACTTGATTGCATCAGGTGAAAATATATGCTGGAATATTCATCCTTTCCTAATATCTCAACACAGAATTATTGGACCTGAAATTTATCACAAAATGATACAGAAAAATGATCAAGACCTTGTAGTCTAATAGTTATAAAGGAAGTTCAAATAAACAACAAACCAATGATTTCATATTTACAAAGTATTTACTTAATATGGTAAATCTGGAGATTTTCAAACATAACAATATATAATAAGAACAGTGTTTCTGATTATAGAATATTTCTTAACATAAGAAATATTTAACTCTTATAGAAGACTTAATAAAAAGCAAGCAAGCTTAAAAAGAATAAAATTTATATACATATATTGCAGGCTATATAACTATTGCATTACAAAAATAAATTGCATAGTTTGGTTCAAATATATTTAGAAATTAATAATCAATATAAGTAGGTGGTCACTTTGTATAATATAACATCAATGTTACTTTGCTTGAGTGTGTATGTTTTTTTGTGTGTTTTTTTGTGATTGTGTAAACAGCATACAGGTTTATAACAAATTTAAACTATCAATATTATTAACAAAGATAAAGCCAGTGATTGAAATAGCTTGCAATGACCTTGACACCACTTGATGACATACTATTTTTAGGTAATTTTATTTAGACACCCATAAAGGTTCAAAAAATATTTTTATCCATGTTTTTGTAGAAGATTCCGTACAGTATTTTCAGTTTGCCCCAGCAATGTTTTTTAATTTGTAAAAATTGCTATATGAACAATATATAATCATTTTCTTTCACACAAATAATCTTAATGCTGCAGTACAACTTTTGTAGCTTTTAGGGTGATGGAAACTCGAGGATGATCCTTACAAAGAATATTTCTGGCACAATTTGGCATCTTGAAATACTGACTTTCCACAAACTAAATCAATGTAGCTTTTTAACATGGAATAATCCAATGTTATTGAAATGATATAAAGCCCTAATCTTGGGTGGTGTGAAGTCACAAATCAGGGACCATAACTAATGTGCCACTGAGCCTCAAAATAAGAAATATGTTAATCATATTAATCATAAATTGGCAGTCTATTAAGTTTCTATAGTAACTATAATGTCAAGGTCCCTGCAAAAAAATTTCAACTGCTATATACAGGTGATTAACAAGGAAATGTAGGTGGATTTCTTTATTTCTGTAGTAACTAGAACTGCCACTATCATGGCGTGAATACCCCCGCATACCACTTTGTCAGAATCCACAGTGGCCATTTAGAGCTCAAGGACAACCTCCCTGCCAAATCTGGGGTTACTAAGCCAGTGCATTGTTAAGTTATGTATTCTACATGCTTCAAATGTGAAAATGTCAAAATCAATACATTGCGGACAGGACATTCTTTAGCAATTGAGAAGAAAAGCTTTTTTTTGTCAAGGTCCCTGTGACCTTGACCTTTGACCCAGTGACCTCAAAATCAGTAGGGGTCATCTTATAGTCATGATCAACATCCATGCCAAATATGAAGACTGTGGGTCAAAGGAATCTTAAATTATTGGGCGGACAAGCTTTTTGAAGTCAAGGCCCCTGTGACCTTGACCTTTGACCTGGTGACCTCAAAATCAATAGGGGTCATCTACTAATCATGACTAACCTCCATGCCAAATATGAAGACTGTGGGTCAAAGGAATCTTAAATTATTGGGCGGACAAGCTTTTTGAAGTCAAGGCCCCTGTGACCTTGACCTTTGACCTGGTGACCTCAAAATCAATAGGGGTCATCTACTAATCATGACTAACCTCCATGCCAAATATGACGACTGTAGGTCAAAGGAATCTTAAGTTATTAGGTGGACAAGCTTTTTGAAGTCAAGGCCCTGTGACCTTTGACCTAGTGACCTCAAAATCAATAGGGGTCATCTACTAATCATGACTAACCTCCATGCCAAATATGAAGACTAAGGGTCAAAGGAATCTTAAGTTATTGGGCGGACAAGAAAAAACCGACGGCCGGCCGGACAGCCGGACGGACAAGCTGATTCCAGTATACCCCCCCTTACAACTTTGTTGTGCGGGGGTATAAAAATAAAATAACTCTGTTGCACTGTATCACAGCACACACAAAAATCCAAAAATAAACGTTTCACATATTCAGACAGAAAAAATAACATTTATAACAAAAAACAAGAGCGATCAGTAATCACATGTGTCGCCTCATGATGGCCAATTTCATGTTGGGACAAATTTTGTGACAGACGGACAGACAGACGGACAGTGCACAACTAGACTAACCACTTTGTACTGATCATTCCTGTAAATTTTGGATGAAATTGCACCAGTAGTTTATGAGGAGTAGTCCGGACAAGCTTTTGCGTATCTGGCAACACACAGAAAAAGAAACCTTTTTATCAAAGGGCCATAACTCGGCCAAAAATCATTCAACCGGAAAACCCGTGCAATATGCGCAAGGACTTGAGCTACAGATCAATCCTGTAAAGTTTCACTGAAATTGCATTAGTGGTATAAGAGAAGTAGTCCGGACAAACTTTAAAAATAAAAATTATTAAAGGGCCATAACTCTGACAAAAATCATTGAACCGGAAAATCCTGACAATATGCACAACTAAACTTGGTACTGATCATTCCTGTAAAGTTTGGATGAAATTGCACCAGTAGTTTATGAGGAGTAGTCCGGACAAGTTTTGTGACGGACGGACGGACAGACAGACAGACGGACAGACAGACGACGGAGAAGTGATCCCTATATGTCGCCACTACTCCGTAGAGGCGACACAAAAACAATGGATTTAAAAATACAGAAAAAAAAACAAAACAAGATTGCATTTGAGAAAAATGCTATGCCACCGCATTAATACCTAAGCTCTAGGCCTTTTGGGCATTTACAAGAAGGTATTTTAAGTTTTTGAAGCCTTGTACCTTGTACCTTCAGACAATAAGATTTTTTTATTCTTTGCTAAAAGTATATATTAAAAATCAATGACCCCCGGGGCTGGGGCAATTTTGACCCCAGTGCTATAATTTTAACAATTATAATTATAATTTTGCTAGAGGTTCACTACACAATGTATCATGCAAAATATCTAACCTCTAGCATTTGTCAATTGCTAGAAGAATTTTTTTAAGTTTTTACTATAAGTTTTTACTATATACATATAAGGAAAACGAATGACCTCCGAGGCGGGCCGATTTTAACCCCAGGGCTATAATTTGAACAATCTGGATAGAGGTCTACCAGACAATGCCTTATGCAAAATATCTAAGCTCTAGGCCTTTTGGGTCTTGACAAGAAGGTATCTAAAGTTTTTACTATATGTACATATAGTGAAAATCAGTGTCCCCGGGCGGGGCCGATTTTGACCCTAGGGCTATAATTTGAACAATCTTGGTAGAGGTCTACCAGGCAATGCCTTATGCAAAATATCTAAGCTCTAGGCTATTTGGGTCTTTACAATAAGGTATTTTAAGTTTTTTACTATATGTACATATAGTGAAAATCAATGACCCCGGGGCAGGGCCGATTTTGACCCAGGGCTATATTTTTAACAATCTTGGTAGAGGTCTACCAGACAATGCCTTATGCAAAATATCTAAGCTCTAGGCCTTTTGGGTCTTTACAAGAAGATTTTTTAAATTTATTCTTATAATTCCTTTTGGTTGCCATGGCAACCAGATTTCTGCATGGAATGAAATTCTTTGAACAACTTTGGAAGCCCTTCACCCAAGGATCAATCCTGCCAAGTTTGTTTGAAATTGGACTATTGGTTTTTCACAAGAAGATTTTTTACGTTCACTATATAATCTATATAACAATGACCCGGGCGGGGCCGATTTTGACCCCAGGGCTATAATTTGAACAATGTTGGTAGAGGTCTACCAGACAATGCCTTATGCAAAATATCTAAGCCTTAGGTCTTTTGGGTTTTTACAAGAAGGTTTTTTAAGTTTTTACTATATGAACATAGTGAAAATCAATGACCCCCGGGGCAGGGCCAATTTTGACCCCAGGGCTATAATTTGAACAATCTTGTTAGAGGTCTACCAGACAATGCCTTATGCAAAATATCTAAGCTCTAGGCCTTTTGGGTCTTTACAAGAAGATTTTTTAAATTTGTTCTTATAATTCCTTTTAGTTGCCATGGCAACCAGATTTCTGCATGGAATGAAATTCTTTGAACAACTTTGGAAGCCCTTCACCCAAGGAACAATCCTGCCAAGTTTGGTTGAAATTGGACTAGTGGTTTTTCACAAGAAGATTTTTTAAGTTCACTATATAATCTATATAACACACACACAAACACACACACAAACACACACACACACACACACACAGGTGAATCGCTATATGCCACCGCACCGCAGCATTATGCCACCGCATCGCAGATGCTGCGGTGGCATAAAAACTATTGGCACTACGTTCTGGGAAAGTTTTGGTAAAGTAACTATGGCAATATAGATAGTTATCACAATGTAAAGAATTAAGAAAATCAATATATACATAAACATTATGTTAAATAAATGTATTGGTGTAAATTGTGCTGTGCACAATAATCTGCTAAAGAACCAGATTCAAACATTCTTATTAACATAAAAATAAAGATAAAAATGATTAACATTATATCATGTGGAAAGATAACGATAAACTTTGTAAAGGAATGTTTGCATTAGTGTGTAAACAAAGGAAAACAACAAGGATGGAATTCTTAACCCTTAACCTCCTGAAGCTGAAATTGATTAGTCTTTGACACCTGTATAGAGCCAGCTAGGCCAGCCTGCACATCCATGCAGTCTTTCCAGACTCGATCCTGTTGGTAGCTCATTTTTTATAAACAATTTACATATTGAAATCCCTTCAGATTTTCAATGGACTGAAGGGTAATATAAAATCCATTACAAATTCAGCAAGTTAAAGATTAAACAAAGGAAATCAACAAGAATAAAATTCTCCAGGTATTTTTTTTTCTAAAACAAGAGCTGTCGGTAGGACAGCACGCTCGACTATTCTAAGTGCTTGATAGTAAAAGAGCCTTGATAATTTTAAATTTTTTAAGTTCACAAAAGGGCTAATTTTTTTTTTATAAATTCATGTTATAGGCCTTAGAGAGAGTCTAATTATACAGTATTGGCTTGACTATTCGGAAGGTAATGTCACAAGGGTGTTTTATTGAGTATAATAATACTAATTACCTATGAATACATAAATTTGACAGAAAAGGTAAAAAGGCTTGTTATTAAGATGTTTTATCAAGTAAATCACTGCTTTATTATTATGAATGCATAAAATTGTCCCAAAACAGGCACAAACCCTTCAGTAGTTATTGAGATAACAGCTTACAAGCAAAACTTTACCATGAATTTCTAAGTTGAAAAGGGGGAGAAAAATCAGCCTAAATGCAAGATAGAATTATGGATCTTTGTCAGTGACCTACACTTATGACCCTAAATGCATATGTGAAGTTTTAAATAAATATCTTTAATAGTTATTGAGATATGTAAAACTTGCATGTAAACATTAACCAAGAGACTAAGTAGAAAAGGGGATATGAATCAGCCTTAATGCAAGATAGAGTTATGGAACTTGGTCAGTGACATACAATTATGACCCTCAAATTATGACCCTAAGTGCATGTGTAAAGTTTCAAGTAAATACCTTTAACCAAAATTTCTAAGTTTCAAAGGGGCAAATAATTCTGCAAATATTGCAGTCAGAGTTATGCAATTTTACACTGATGTACATTGTTACTATAAAAAAGTATTTTAAATTTCAATTGAATATCTCAAGCAATAATTGAGATATTTGACTTTACAAAAAAACTTTAACCAAAATTTCCAAGTTCCAAAGGGGCATAATTCTGTCAATATTGTAGGCAGAGTTATCCAACTTGTCAATCTGATGTACCTTGTTACTATAAATAAGTATTGTAAGTTTCAATTGAATATTTCAAGCAATAATGGAGATATTTGACTTTACAAAAAACTTTAACCAAAATTTCTAAGTTAAAAAGGGGCATTGTTCTGTCAATATTGTAGGCAGAGTTATCCAACTTGTCAATCTGATGTACCTTGTTACTATAAATAAGTATTGTAAGTTTCAATTGAATATCTCAAGCAATAACTGAGATATTTGACTTTACAAAAAACTTTAACCAAAATTTCTAAGTTAAAAAGGGGCATAATTCTGATAATATTGTAGGCAGAGTTATCCAACTTGTCAATCAGATGTACCTTGTTACTATAAATAAGTATTGTAAGTTT
The DNA here is from genome assembly GCF_026571515.1 of Ruditapes philippinarum. NCBI lineage: Eukaryota > Metazoa > Mollusca > Bivalvia > Venerida > Veneridae > Ruditapes > Ruditapes philippinarum. The sequence goes on from NW_026860476.1 coordinate 294,779, forward strand.
CAATTGAATATCTCAAGTAATAATTGAGATATTTGACTTTACAAAAAACTTTAACCAACGCAGACGCCGACGCGGACGCCGGGGCGACTACAATAGCTCTCATATTCTTCGAATAGTCGAGCTAAAAAAACTTCTAATACCCTGACAATGTCATATATCCTATAACCTACATAACATACGAATTATATAATAATAATTCAGTGAAGTCAAATAAGGTGATTCATGAACATTTCAATGATATATTATAGATAAAGTGTGATTTCATACATTACACCTATATAAACATATAATGTATACTATACAGATATGTATACTGGCCTGATTCTACACTGAAAGCATAAGCCTATCTCTTTTGTGCTTTATTGCCCCAACTGAGAATTTACAGCAAAAACATCTTTTCTGAATATGGCTAAAGTTTTATCATTACACAAAATAATCTTAAGTCTTATCAATAACCATTTTTTTTGCAAACCTGGTTATTTTTTTAAACATTTTATGAGATGTCAATATTTATACCTAATACAAATAGTACCCATATTAACTAACTACTGCAACACTATTATTAATTATGAGATATTAACTTTCTTGATTTTGTAGATCAGCTGATCTACATCTTTAACATCTAAACTAATATTTTTCCATGAATTTACTTACAAAACAATGTCATCTAAAATCCATTATAAAGCAAATATATTTCTTTCTTGTTTCACCTAAAAATAAATCCAGTATGACTGACAGGGGTATCATGCCAAAATGTCTACACTGGTAATTCAGTACAACAGCTCTACACAGTTTAGAAATGTGCTCAATGCCACACATAAGTAAAATAGTCTGCAATACTGGAGATTTGTTGAAAGGAGATTCTTTTATTCAACTAACATGTAATTGATAGATTTAAGAAAAAGGTACACAAATCATTACCCTCTTATCTAATAGTTTTTGTCACATAAACCAGGAGTGAAATTAACCCATTAAATAAGGTATTACACTATTGTAAAAACATTTTGACATGAGGTCATTTGCATTTAATATACAACCACGGACTTTAATTCTGTAATTAAAGTCTGTGTTATAAACATAGCTTTAAAGAGCTCTAAGGTTAGCGTTACACTATAGGCACGTCAATGAAAAATGACTCTTTTTAACTATAAACTGTTCTTATTTTAAATATGTGTTAAAAAAACATGATTATCCTGTAAATACAATATTAAGTTTATTGAACTCGTTGAATAAAACAATATAATACTTGCCTGGGGCTTAGATAATATGATTTTATTCAATTTGTTCAATAAACTATATAATACTTGCCTGGGGCTTAGATAATATGAGTTTATTCAACTTGTTCAATAAATTTGGTATTAAATCTCCACTCATTCAATATCCTCTATAAATCACATTATCCTCAACAAATCACATATTTCATAAAATTACAAAATCTGTTTATACAAATCTCATGATTTACTGAGCTAAAATCTTTTCTAACATATCAGTCACTTACACTAAACAAAGTGGATAATTACTGCCTCTATTGTAATGACTGGCAGCATGGTGACAAAGTTTACATGTTACTTACAATTCTAAATCCACAACCAAATAAGTGTTCAACGTAAAAAAAAGCTACCAAAAAAAAAAAAAAAAAAACCTCCTTCTAACAAAATATTCAAAAACATAAAGTATAAAATGAGATTCTTAAGGAATTATGATCCACACAAAATTTTGATATAAATATTTAATATTAGTTTGTAAACAATGTGCCATCTAGATAACCAGAGATTATCTTCCTATAAGTAATGTAAGAGCTGGTATACGTTTTACTGACTTACTATTATCCAACCATTTATTAACATACTCTTATATAACTTGATATCTTCATCTTAATACATGATTAAATGTAAAATTAAATGACAACACAAGTTATCAACAAACTTGGTAGAATATACCAAACAGTTAACTAATAAATCTTATAAAACAAATCCCTTAAATCATATTCTATCAGTTTAAACTCAGCACTGTTTGTTTCTTACAATTAAAAAACATGTATAAACCAATCTATCTAAATTATCCAAATATACATCTTGAAGTTGCATGCCTCCAGATGAGATAAAATATTTCAAGAAAATCAAACTTGATAAAATGTACTAACATTTTAACAAAAGTAAAAATATTCATTTGTCAAGAATTAATCAATTCACATATTATAAGAAATTAATGACTGATTTTTTCGGTATTACTATATTTTTACTACATTACTAACACAGTAAAGGCTTGTTTGCACATTCTGACCTGTTTTTTTTTGGTCAATTTCATAGGTTTTAAACGCCATCTGCAATATATAAATTACTTTCTTTGTTCACTTGACAATATTTTTCTTTTTAATACATTTAAAAAAAAAATGAAAATAAGCATGAATCTGGAGGCATGCTGCTTTATCTGTTGTATATCTATCTTCCTATGGAGCATCTACTCCTAAAGCTGTGAGAGATTTTACTAAATTTCTATAATGAAAATGTACAAATTAAGTGAAAATCATAAACTTGACAATAATTATTCAAGCTTGACTGTGAAAACAAGTTTTTACAATTAAATTTATCATTTTTGCAGGCATCAAACTAATCTGTACTGGTATTACGAAAGGACACATAGTGGAATGACCCAAGTAGTGCTAGAACCAGAGATCCTTTAGCTGAAAGGCAAACATAACCACTATGACACTGCTACCCAGAAATAACGTTTAAGAAGTTAAAAGCAGTTATACAATGTTTTGGCATTTTCGTGATTAAATATTGAAAAACTTGAAAAAAAAAATATGTAAATACTTTATGTACCCTCCATATCAAAAAAACTGTTCTCTTATAGTAACATCTAACTGGTAAAAAACATGGTAATCAATATAATACCCTTTAATGTAAATCATTATTGTATCTTTTTGTAAACACTTTAAAATAAAAGCATGGTTTCAAACATGAACAATAAATAAAGATAAATACATACGTGCATTCAAATTCACAATTTCTGATTTCTTAACATATCTATCCAAATGAAAAGAAAACAAATGCACTGAAATATAAGATAACACATATTTTAACTTATCTTTAACACATATTACTTCATACTGTTTTAATTTTCCTGGTTATGTAATATATACAAGTACATATAATTATATATTTATAAGATAAGCTCAGGTGTACATGTATTTTTATGTTTAATATTAAAGTTATTTCAACAAAGAAATGAATAGGTGAATAACAGACATATCTTTTCATTAAAACTTTAACAAAATCCTATTATAAAAAAATATCAAACCAGTTTTTTAAAATAATTTCAATTCACTAACAATGAATCTGTAAACTATGCTCATAACATGAAATAATGCTAAAAGAGCTTGGTGGTTGATAAGAAATTATTTACAATTTTCAACACTAACTGATTCTAGGAAATTTCAATCCAGTGAACAAATGTTTGAGAGATTCATAACATGTCATTGTTATTAAACTTTCAGCAATTTTAAATGTACAAAAGAAAATATTTTAAAAAGAATAATACTAGATCAATTCATGACATTCACAATATACTTGTGACAAAAGAACATCATGTAACCATGCTAAACAACAAGTTTAATCATGATAAGTTTAAATCTTTGTTATATCAGATAAAACTAAAAACAATCATATATAAAAGAGAATATTATAAATCGATAAATGCAATATTCCAAATACCTGATACCACAGCAATTAGTACACTTATTGAGCATTACTGAAACTACAGCATTAGAGAAGCTTCCTTAATAACTGTTAAAACTACTATACCCTATACCTAGCTACTGAGGTGTAAGCATCCATTTATGAAGTCTTTAATAACTATCATTAAAATAGTGCATAATTTGTATCAAATAGAGGTTTGCATATTTTACAATGGTCATGATTTTGTGTTGCAGGGATAACCTAAGGTTGATTTCTATATTCCCTGAATACAGTTAAAGTATAAGCTAAGGTGCATCATAATGTAGTGAAGGATTTCTTCTCAATATTCAGTGTTTATTTGTCTTCAATATTTAACTGTTCTACTTTCACCAGCCCACGTTTTGATTCCACTCTGTATTTTGCAAGATCTTTCCTTGTAATAATCCCAACTGGCTGAAATAAATAGTCACACAAAGTTTGAAAATGCTTGAAAACACAATCAATAAAGTGAGAGAAATAAGGTATTTAACAGGCATTAAAACAAAAAGATATGTTTGTAAAACATGCATGCCCTATATCAACAGCAAATTAGTCATGTGATCAGGTTATTATGACTGACTTTTGACCTAGTTACCAACTAGGTAATTGTGACCGTAAAGGTTGTGTGCAGCAATTTTATGATAAAGTTATCACAAACCATACCAAATAATATATGCATAAATTTTATTAATCATGTATGCCTCATTAATGACAGCCAATTTGTTATGTTAAATAAGACCTTGAAATGTGTATACCAAAAGCAGTTTAAGTTTAATAAAAAATATCAACCAAGGCAACTTGAGTTGTTGAGTTATTGGTTAGAAACCATCTTTATATACAAGGTCAATATGACATTGACCTTTGACCCTTAAAACAATAGGGGTTATGTACTGGCCAAGACCAATGCACCTGTGAAGTTTAAAGGTAAAGGGCCCCTGTGTTGTTGGGATATTGATCAGAAAGAGTTTTTACCTATTAGGTCAATGTGATCTTGACCTCTAATCCCTTGACCCCAAAAATCGATAGAGGTCATCATCTGACCAAAAACAATGCATCTGTAAAGTTTGAAGGTTAAGGGTCCATGGATTGTCAAGTTATTGATAGGAAATCGTTTTGACATACAAGGTCAATGTGACCTTGATCTTTGACACATTGACCCCAAAATCAAAAGGGGTCATCTACTTGCCAACACCAATGCACCTACGAAGTTTGAGGGCCAAAGGCAAAGGACAAGTTACTGATCGGAAACCATTTTTAACTACAAGGTCAATATGACCTTGACCTTTGACCCCAAAATCAAAAGAGGTCATCTACGGGCCAAGTCCTATGCACCTACTAAGTTTTAGGGCCAACAGTCCAGTGGTTGTCAAGTTATTAATCAGAAACAGTTTTTACCTACAAGGTCAATGTGACCTTGACGTTTGACCCCTTGACCCCAAAATCAATAGGGGTCATCCACTGGTCATAAACAATCGTCATACCAAGTTTGAAGTTCCTAGGCCTAATCAATCTTTAGTTATTGATTGGAAACCAATTTTACTTACAAGGTCAATGTGACCTTTACCTTTGACCCCTTGACCCAAAATCTATAGTGGCCATCTCCTGGTCATGAACAATCATCATACCAAGTTTAAAATTCCTAGGCCTAAGCGTTCTTTAGTTATTTAACCATTTGGTCTACAAACAGACCGATCGACAGTCAAATGCAAAGCAATATATCCCCTCTTCTTTGAAGCGGGGCATAATTACAGACCAAGTCAACTATATTTAACTTTAAACAGCCATTTCCCTCAAGCATTTATAGGGTAAAATATTTATCATCAATGCATAAAAGGAATGTATGTATAATCATTTTGAATCAAAAAATGGTCAATCATATTACTAGCACTCCTCTTCATGGAAAACTGTTTGTTTGTTTGATTGGGTTTTACTTCACATCAACACAGTATAGGTCATATGGCAACGTTCCAGCTTTACTGGTGGAGAAAGAAGGCACTTTTCTGTGCAATAATTCAGGCACGAACAGGCACCTTTGTAGTACCACCAATGTTCCATAAGCTAGCTGGATAGCTTCCTCACATGAAAGAATCCAAAGTCCCTGTAGGGATTTGAACCCACAGTGGTGAGGGGCAAGTGGTTTAAAGTTATAACCTTAACCACTCGGCCACGGACGCCCTTCATGGAGAACTTAAATTTGCACAAGAAAAATAGAATAAGTATGCAGAGACAAAAAAGCTTACCTCATTGCAATCATTAACCACTATCAAATGCCTAAGACCCAGACCTCGAAATAAACGGAATAATCTTGGTAGCGAAAATGTCTGAAAAAATAAAAATACACGTCAATTATAGTTGGTGTTATAGGCATTCAAAACAACACACTTATAAAACCTGAACTTGTAAACTATTATGAGCATTACCATCTTGAAGACATTACCCCTAAAAAAGATAAAAAATAAGTGGTTAAAATCAACTGACAGTTTTCATTACAATCTACATAAAACGAATACATCAAGCATAGATAATGACAATCATGTAAACATGAACTGAGAAAAAATTAAAACTATCTATTATTATCAGCTATACAGAGAAACAAAACTGTAACAAGTTTTTACACAACTATGCTAGGAAATGATTTTACTTACAGGTCCTATAGTGTATGGATTGGGTGTAATATAAGGTCTTAAATCCATCATATAATCCATCTCCTCGTCTGATATAGGAACATCCTGTAATCATACAAATATCAGACTTTTAACATACCCGTACACCTTATTTATTACCTAGCTTAATTAGCAACTTAGCCTTACTTTGAATTTTCCAATAGACGTTTATTGATAAATTAGTCAATTAAGTATAAAAGTATTGAAACTTATACTTACTTTGTAACTTAACAATAAATATGTATTATTTCCCACTGCATAGTAGATTATTTCAGATTTTTTATTTCTAGCGGGACATAAATCATCTCTGGGACGCCTCCGGGACAGTGACCTGACTTCCGGGACAGTCCAGGACATTATGGCATGTATGACTTATACTGAAGCCTCTGTTTTATAGGCTTACCTGACTATATACCGACAGTAACAGCAAGTCATTCTTGCCACTACATTCATTCCTGCTAGTTATAAAGGTATGCTCATATTAATTTTTTTACCTTATAAAATACTTACCCTTACCAAAATGACTTCAAGTGACTTATATGTTTCTTATATGCAACCTATACTTGACCTATAAGAGAACTATAAGTTACATATAAGTCACTTATAAATCACCTAAAAACCTGTCTAAGTCAGTTATAGGTATATGCTACATATAAGTCACTTTTGGCCATTTTTTCCCCAACATATAAGTCACATACAAGTCACCTATAAGTGCCTTATACTGGTGAAGTTTGAAGTAACCAGTTTCTATGTTAGATATAAGTGAAAACTTAGAACTTTTGCGAGACTGAGCAAAGCTGAAAAAATTACTAAGTACAAAAACATGAGAAAAATTGATAAAATTTATTGAAGTTGATTTGTAATTCTTTGCTTTAACACAATGGGTATCAAAATACTCAGAATTTAAAATACTATAATCTTAGACCTTAATCACAAACAATTAAGATTTGTTTTTTTAAATGTTGCTTATTAATTTTTGAACACAGCTGGGGGTCTTAAATAAGATAATAGGAAAAATGATTATCAATTAAGTATATTACCTGTAAAAAATTTTGGTACATATTCTGTGCGGAATTGGGACAGAAATGGCATTCAATCAGTGATTTCTAGGCTACCATGGACAGAAATGAAATTCCATGTCATTTCTTCTCACAAGGAAAATATTTCATATAAAAGTCACCCAATGCATAATTCTACTCTTGTTTTTTTTCTAACTTGAAACAGACATTGAAATCTATATGTTTTTACCTACTCTACTTCTTAGTCAGACCTAATTTCGCTGAAGTAAGATATTCTAACAAGAAAAAGAGGTCTATTTTTTTTAATATACAAGTGTTATTTTTAAGACATTTAGGCCTAGTGTATTTCAGATATTTAAACAATAAAAAAAACAGTGCTTGAAATAAACAGTTTATATTGCCCTTTTAATCTATACAAAATCAAGGAACCAATATGCCTGAAGATTGCTTATATTTTCTACATCCACGGATACACCACATAGATCAGAGGTCTGATAAAACTGGCCACCTGCCTTTGCCACCATATGTGCATGACTAATTTTTTGACTGGTCATTCCTACAAATCAGACTGTTCCATGTGATTATTTTGGGGAAAGATAACATTTCCTATCCTGAATTTGTAAAAAAGGACATTGCATTTTCTTTTTCAAAAATGTATAATGATTTTTAAACTTTACATATCTATTAGTTATTTGATTTTTTTTCACATTCAATGATTGTAAGATAAAACTGATGAGTGCTTTGTTTTTTTCGATTTACCCTGTTTTACATAACATTGGATCTGCCCAGGTACACAGTTGTAAGTCTGAAACATTTAGGTTAGCAAGCTGGTGGAAATCGCAGAGAATCTACTTAATGTATTAGGAATTTTAGAGATATTGTTTTGTTTAAGATGTTTAAGTATAGTTATGGTAAATAAGAATGACAAGAAGAATCACCTTGGACAAGAAGATATACAACAAAATCAGGTAAATACCTTTGAGTTACATTTATGCAGAATTGATACAGGTTATATATTAAACAATCAAAGTAAGATGGCAGCAAACTAAAATTTGTAACTTGAGAGATCAAGGCTGTCTTCATACATTAGATTTACTAATACTTGTAATTGATTTAAATCTAGATTAAATAGTTAAATTAATTGAATTTTTAGAACTAAATAGTACAATCAGTAGTTTTATGCAGCTGAATAAGACAGGGTCATCATAATCATTCAGGGCTCTCGATTGACACGGGGATCCTGGTTTTGACTCGTCAAAATCAGGAAATGCACAAATTTGACACCTGATAACATCTGCTCAAGAGTCAATTTGCCACGTGGGATTCTCAGCTATGCAATAATAATTACCTTAAATCCACACCTAATTACCTATCAAATCCTACACATGTTCAAATCACACTAAAAATGTCATTGTGTGTAATACACAGCATTGTTTATAGCCTGACATCATTGGATGCAATTTGACAGCGCTAAAAATAGCTCTGTCAAGAATTACATACTTGAGGTGTCAATTATTGATTGCTTTTAAAGGTTTATAATACGTCTTTGATTTACTTGGAGTGCCTGTAAATTTGTTATTTTCCATTAAATATTCCTAGTGCATTTTGGTATTTAAAAATAATATGATACATGTATATAGCATACCAGTAAAGATATTTCTTTATATTTTAAACTTTTAATCAGAAAAGCTGCTGCTTAATTTATTCTTTCACAGTAAAGATGCTATTCATTTTTTTTTATTTGTTTGTTTTTTGTTGTCTTTTTTTTCTTCTTTTTTTGGGGGGGGGGGGGGGGTATATATACATTATAACAAGGCATTTTTCCATGTTAAATATTATCAATTTAGACTTGAGAATCTACACAAAATGACCTCCAAAACAGAAATTTTTGTAACATAAAAATGATTCATGTAGTCAAATGACACTAGAAAAAAATTATTTGACTCATGAAAATTTTGGCCAAAGAGTCTTTGACTCGTGAAATTCTGACCCTACTGAGAGCCCTGATCATTTATTATTTTATTGTTGTTTTCAATGGAGAAATCTGATATTACATTTTACATACATTGCAGGCTAGTGGGACCAGTTCTTACTTTGAGATGCCAGGTGAATAATGATATGCAGTATTGAGCCTGAAAAGGTATATTTTTTTAATCTCTAAATCTTTCCCAGAAAAGAGCATAATAAATGTTGTTGCAAATAGTGCAGTTAATCAATTCTTATAGATTTTAGCAATTCTTATACAACACTGTTGACTTGTGCACTAAAATGAGATACTGTGTAACTTAGTATATTTGTATATTCATAAGCATAAATACCTAATATAGTTTGATGATATACAAAATATGAAATATAACTGCATATACAATGGTCGGAATTTATTCCATATCTTTTTTAATTAATTATGAATTTTATCTTTAAAGATGAACACAGCCACATGAAGTTCTCTGAGGAAACAGAAACAGAGCACTGAAACAGACATCAATAAAAGAATTAGTAGTTTAAAATAAAAAAAAATTGATCTGAACAGTTCCTCACCGACAGACTTCCAGCAAAATAATTATATAAATAAAGAAAACCAGTAAAAAACAAAAACTTGCTGCTACAAATGAATATTGTTTTTGTTATAGTGAATGTAAGATGATTGAACTGAAGGATATGTATGTTGAATTTTGTATTTTGCTCATTTATATGACTATGAATATAAATTAATAAACATTTTTGAAATTAAATTACTAAACTTTTATTTTATTTCAAGCTTTTTTGACATCAAGCAACATATATGCGACTTACATGTGACTTATATGTTACTTATAAGTGACTTATATTAAGTCACTTATATGTAACATATAAGTCACTTATATGTAACATATAAGTCACTTATATGTAACATATAAGTCACTTATATGTTACTTATAAGTTGAGCATATCTTTGGCTTACATGTCACATATATGTGACTTATATATAACTTATACTTCACTTACATGTCAAAATGCCAGACATATACTGCACTTACATCTAATTTGCATTTAAAATACTTATACTTGACTTATAGGTGAATTGACTAAGTGAAGTATAACCTACATATAAAATAGCCTATAAGTGACTTAACAGCTAATCATACTAGTAACTAACATATTCTGATGACTTCATTTTTACAGTGATTGAAATTTTAAACAAAACAACAAACCTGTATTTTCAAATGATGCAGGTAATAGTTTTGGAAATCTTTCAATCTCACTGTATTTGGCTGCATCATATTTTCTGGGCTGAAAATCTGCAATTCAAACAAACCTTTATCACACAAAATGACCTATTGTCAATTAGTATAGAGAACAGCAAAATTAGTATACTATTCAATATATTGGCAGTTAAAACAAAATGATTTAAGATAAAACAACATACTGAAAGGCAGATATTATTAAAGTTAGAAAATTAAATCCAAAAGATAGACAATCATGTAACCTCAAGACATAAATAATATCTTACTGCAGAAAAATGACCATTTAAGAGTTAAGAGCACTCTATAGAATACAACCTACAGCTTGCAGTCAAGTAGCAATAGTCCAGAAATAGTGTTTTTCATTAAATATCCTATGCCATGTTATAACTATACCTCAAACTATTCTTTAGAATATAGAACAAGAGGGCCATGATGGCCCTGAGGTCGCTCACCTGTATATAGGCCCCCGGAGCGGGGCCAGTTTAAACCCCATGGCTTTTATTTGAACAAACTTGGAAGACACCCATTAGAAGATGTTTCATGATGTTAAGTTTTTACTACACACATATAATGAAAAACAATGACCTCCATCCCCCCCCCCTTGGCAGGGCCAATTTTAACCCAAGGGCTTTTATTTGAACAAACTTGGTAGACACCCATAAGATGTTTCATGCTTAACATCTAAGCTCTAGCTCATTGGGTTTTTTAAAAGGAGATTTTTAAGTTTTTACTATACACATATAGTTAAAAACAATGACACCCCTGGGGCGGGGCCACTTTTGACCCCAGGGTTTTTATTTGAACAAACTTTGTACACATTTACAAGAAGATAATTCATGCTTAATATCTAAACTCTAGCTAGAAGATTTTTAAGTTTTTGCTATACACATATAAGAAAAATCAATGACCCCCGGGGCGGGGCCAATTTTGACCCCAGGGCTTTTATATGAACAAACTTTGTAGACACTCACTAGAAGATGTTTCATGCTTAATATCTAACTCTAGCTATTTGGGTTTTTTCAAAGAAGGTTTTTAAAGTTTTTACTTTACACATCTAAGGAAAATCAATGACCCCCGGGGCGGGGCCAATTTTGACCCAAGGGCTTTTATTTGAGCAAACTTGGTAGACACCCATTAGAACATGTTTCAAGCTAAATATCTTAGCTCTAGCTCTTTTGAGTTCTTTAAAAGAAGATTTTTTAAAGTTTTTACTATATGCATATAGGAAAAATCAATGACCCCCTGGGGCGGGGCCAATTTTGACCCCAGGGCTTTTATTTGAACAAACTTGGTAGACACTCACTAGAAGATGTTTTATGCTAAATATCTAAGCTCTAGCTCTTTGGGTTTTTTAAAAGAAGATATTTAAAGCTTTTTCTTTTGGTTGCCATGGCAACCAGAGTTCTGCATGGAATTAAATTCTTTGAACAATATTTAAAGGTGACCACCAAAGGAACATTCCTGTGAAGTTTGGATGAAATTGGCTTAGTGGTTTATGAGGAGATGTCATTTAAAGTAAAAGTCTACGGACGGACGCTGGACGAAAATCAATCACAAAAGCTCACCCTGTTTAATTTCATTTGTTTTTTTTTTGTTTTGTTTGTTTGTTTTTTTTTTTTTTTTTTTTTTTTTTTTGGGGGGGGGGGGGGTCCATGCACCTGATTAGAACCACCCCTCCATGCACCTGATTAGAACCGCCCACATTCTATAAGGTAGCTGGATAGCTTCTTCACATGAAAGAATCCAAAGTCCTTTGCAGGATTTGAACCTAGCCATTAAGGGCAACTAATTTAAGGGCAACTAATATGAAGTCAACAACCTTAACCACTTGGCCACAGAAGCCCCTTACCACTAACAATTTGTTTCTATTTGAAATCAATGATAACAATTTTTGTTTTGTTTATGAAAGTTGCTAACTCAATGAAATAAGTTGTACATACCTTATGCTTTAGTAAAACAAGAAGTTGAGATCTCAAAATGAGGCCACGCACTTTGGAAGGCTTACTGTGATCCTGCAATACATAAAACAGTTAAATCATTTAACCAATAATATATCTGTATATGACTAATTCACAACAAAATAAAACAACATATTTTGGCTTTTTCTTTCTTAACCATTGAAATCTTAGCAAATAAATTACTTAAGAGACTGGATGCTTCAAGATAACATGGTGTTTGTGTGATTACCCTCAGGCATTTGTAAGTGAAACAAACATTTTAGACATCAGTATATAAATGAAACTTAAACAGTTACGGAAGAACTAACTGGCATACAATTCTATAATTCATGGGCTTAAAAACACAATATTTTGAATAACAGAATGTTTGTTTCTATGTGTAAAGTTTAATAACATATAATTTGTCTAGTGTTTCGGGAATCATTTGTGATAAAATAAGTAAATTGTTTGTTTGCTTTAGTTAACAGAGCACCAACACAGTATAGGTCATATGGCACAAAAACAGAAAAGATGATTTTGGCTAACCTCAAGTGTTACAAACTTAAAGCAAAAACAGGGGTCAAAACTACTTTATCTGCTGGAGCTATGAGATGCATAGACCCCAATAATTCAAACCCATTTAGCCGCCTCTTACAATCACACAGGCTTAAATGGTGTCTGCAGTTCTAATGCATCAACCCATAAATGCATCCCCTCTGCCACAAGGGGCAAACTCTGCCTAAAATATAAGTATATCATCTGTTTTCAGTATTTGTACTTACCCTGCCTTTAGCGTTGACCACTGGGAATCCACAAAATGTTTCATTCCTGAGAATTTCCACAATACGACCTACTTTCTCTATTTTATTCATACACAGTGCTGGTGCATTCATCAAGTCACTGAAACAGAATAATAAAAATACTTATATAGAGAATTTGTCCTATACTGAAAACATTATAGAAAATCTATGCTATTATTGCTGTTAAAATTATAGGTTGTTTTTTTGTGTTTGTTCCAGTTCTTAATAAAGTCTTCAAAATTCAAACAATTTATTTTCAGCTGGGGATGAATAGAAAATTATGGACAGAGTGTCATATAACAGTTTAAATTTAGGAATTATTGAACTGAAGATTTTCCTTTTCGAAAGTTTTTTTTACAATGCATATATTTTTGTAACATAGACAATCTTACCTGGCTTTTATAGTATCACAGAGAGCTGGAGGTTCCCATGGAAGTAAAGGTAAACCTATAACCTCTATATTCATATCATACAAGCCCTGAAAAAACAAAAAACATTCATATACAATATATTATTAAAGTAAAACTATGTATGAAAATTATAGCCGAAAAAATTTTCTGGAACTTGATATAAATATTTAAAATTTTACAATTGTAGGATGTAGCTTGAATATTAATTTAACTTTTTATATTTTTTCCTGAAATATGCTGCATAATTGTTTATTTCCTGTAATTCAGCTAAAAGGCAAATGAATTGTAATAATTATACAAATGATTACTTCTACATTTTATTTTACAATTAGTACAAATTGTCAAATCACTGTTGTAACCATATACAAATGTTTTCTGTAAGTGCCTTAAACTTTTTTCATTTGAATCATTAAATTTTTTCTACCTTTACCACACAAGTTAAAAGTACTAAGAAATCTCTTTTGTTTCTTACCTGTTACAGATAAAACCTCTTTGTGTACAATAAAAAACCTCCTTGTGTACAACAACTTATTTAGGGAAGGGAGAATATTAAATTGGAATTAACTGCGTCTATAACTCAATCTCAAATACTGCAGTAGCAAATATATACTTATGAATGACAGACAATAAATTTAAGCTGTAACTGTAGATGATCTCAGGTCTTACCGTAGATATAAAGTCGCCAACCCACTTTGAGATCATGAGAACTATCATGATAGGCAGGCCAAACGAAATTTCTCCTGTGCATTCTACGATTATCACAGTTAAACTGATCGTTGTACGTAAAACTCCGCCCAGCTGAGACGCTGCACCAATCAGAGCGTACTTTCCTACCTCTGCCTCCTGAAGAGTTTAGTTATAAAACAACAATTAAAATATATACGATTTATCACTCTCAAAACCTACATAGGTTTCTTTTTTAAATAATTCAAAGTTAAAGGGCTTTGCTATAAATAAAAGCCAAACGAAATACATGATTGTAGCAAGTTTATGTATGGCAATGGAAGCAAAATAATCATAAAGTAAAATCAAACTAAATACACTCAAGGTGAATTAAATAGGTGTGCAAAATAAAAGTGACTAACATCGTATACATGAGTAAGTAATGAATGAAAGCAAAGATTTTAAATCTGATTTTGTAAAACAAGCACATATTTATAGTGTATCAATAATATCCTACCCTTTGGCATCAAATAGAATTTTATATTTACAAATTATGCACTGTTTTACAGTTTACATTGTAACCTAGGACTCATTCTGAATATATAAACTACAATATCATTGACTGAATATATTATAAAACAACTTGAGTAATTTAGTGTCAAGGTCAGTTGAGATCCTTAATAAACATTTTAAATGATGATCATTTAAAACACATTTATAGAAGTCATTTTTCATATTCAAATAAATTCTAGCTTTATTATCAAGTCCAATCAGTATCCAATATTAATTTTCAATATTGGTACCACTGCCTGTACTTGTTAGAATATCACAATGTGATCAAACAGCATGTATACATGTAGTACACAATAAATTGGATTTGGATTTGTAAATCTGATAAATAGAGAGGAAATGAAGATGCAAGTAAGAACATAGTTCTTTGAGCTTTTGTATCAGTGCATTATCATGACCTTTATTGATACACAACAATACAGTGAAAAAAGTCTTCATTTTGACCAAAAAAACATCACATAGGCCACAAATTTGATTTAGGTCCAGCCAGTAATAAAATGTATATTAAACAAACATGACTCTAGCAGATGATAAATCAGTCAAGAAAGACAATAAAATTTGGGCACCAAGATGATAAAATAGAAGGCTTGCAGATGTAAAAGATCATGCAAGACTCTCATTTGGTCAATCAGTGATACAAAGTATAATCGGAGACAATATATCAGGTAATGGTATAATGATATGTCATTAGCATCCAGCACTTACAGGTAAATGTAAAGCCAAGGAAATGATAAAGTATTGCAGTATTGTGTCCAAAAATGTTCCACCATTAGGTAAGACTAAGATAAATGACTAGATTATAAGAAGAGTGGGCAGAGATCATAAGATCAGACAAAGCTGTGAAGGTTTATAATGTTAGGTCATGTAGTGATGAAATATTAAGCAAAAGTTGCAACACAGGCCAAATGTGATTACAAAATAAAGGCAATGCATGATAAAATCAAGGACAAAGCAACCAGAGAACAGTTGTTTTGTCCAGAAGTTAAACTCAACATAAAGCTAGGCAGTCATAACAAAAAAACAGAGATGTAGTTAGTATAAGGCATCTCAAGTTAAATATTTTGAGCAAAGCAATGAAGCCATCTGGTCCATCAGTAAGTAAAGATAAAGTTAGGCAGTGATTAACTAAAAAGGCAGGTTTAATATCATGGCCAGGCATATGGCAGTTCAAGCTAAAGCAATTATTGATATCATTAAAAGCTACTCAAGATAAAGTGAAAAAATTGAAGGTCCTAATGTGACAATGCTTAGGACCAGTTGTTATGTCCTGCAATAAAAAATATATAATTATGCAGTGATATACGTCCAGTATCCAGATACAAAATATAAATGTATTCATGAATACCACCACCATTTTACATCATGCAGAAAATGCAACAACACATTAAGCTTTAGCATCATGCAACTAGATTTGCTTACTGTATGCAACAAGATATATTATCTATTGTCAATTCCCATTAGAATCATGCAACATGATGGTTATATGCAACATTAATTTTTTTGTTAACTGTAGTCAATGCCAATAAGCATCATGCAACATGATATGTTTACTAAAGTTGATTCCCATTGGCATCATGCAACAAGAATTGTTTACTACAATGATTCCCTTCAGCATCATGCAACATGATATGTTTACTATAGTCAATTCTCACTGGCATCATGCAACAAGATATCTTTATTTTAGCCAATCCCCATTAGCATCAAACAATATTGTATGTTCTATAATAAATACCCGTTGGCTCCATGCAACAATATATGTTTACTTAAGCCAATTCCAACTGGCATCATGCAACATGATATGTTTACTAAAGTCTATTCCCATTGGCATAATGCAACAAGATATTTTTACTTAAGCCAATTCCCATTGGTATCATTCAACATGATATGTACTATAGTCAATACCCATTAGCTTCATGCAACATGATTATGTTTACTAAAATAAATTCCCATTGGCATCATGCAACAAGATATCTTTATTTTAGCCAATCCCCATTGGCATCATGCAATATTATATGTACTATAATAAATACCCATTGGCTTCATGCAACAATATATGTTTACTTAAGCCAATTTCCATTGGCATCATGCAATATGATATGTTTACTAAAGTCTATTCCCATTGGCATAATGCAACAAGATGTGTTTCTCATTGGGATCATGCAACAAGATATGTTTACTATTGTGATTTCCATCATCATCATCATGCAACAAGATGACTGTTTACTGAAGTCAATTCCCATTGGCATAATGCAACAATATAATATGTTTACTATATTTAATTCCAATTGGGATAATGCAACAAGATATGTTTACTTTATTTAATACCCATTGGCATTAGCCACTTTGGTTAATTATGTGCAATGAATTAATAATTTGCATATACAGTACATATGTATGTGTGTAATGAATAATGTTTTATCTCCATTAAGCATTAACTATAAACAGGGTGGGTGTCCTTGTGACATTTGTTTAAGGTAACATTTGGTCAGTGTCAATGGTTTTAATAATTTTTATTATATCTTTCAATATTTGAATAGTTAACATACATCATGTTCCAGGTAATATTTGCTGATTCCAGGAGTACATCACCGCTAACAAATCTCTCAAAAAAGGCCCAGATAATATCAATATTTTTAGTCGAGTTGATCTTTATGGATAAACAGTATGTATATCAGTTGTGGGAAAAAGGAAGTTAAAAGGTATAATACCTTATTTGAATTTTATGCTCATTTTAAGTGTCAGTCCCCTTTTTTATCAAATGACCCCCTGGGAATCCATTCTAGATTGAACACTGCAATATTTCATCAAAATATTGCTGCATAGAAAAATTTCTGCAAGTATTATGAATGTGAAAAGTAAAAGAACTTCAATGGACAATTATATGACATTGGAATCGGCAAATATCTACCTGGAACTTGGTGTTTGTTTTTTTTTCCCCAAATATTTAAAGATAAACCAATAATGAAAAACTGGCAAATACAGTTGGTGGTGACCTAACCATACACAAATGTTGCATGATGACACAAGCCTGTACTAAGCAAAGAGGAAAATCGGAATGCATTATTGTTTCAAAGCATGATATTTGTCATGAATGGTGTTTTCTGATATATTATCAACAATCAGTTTAATATAACAAAGCAGGTTTGCCCTGAGTAAAGAATTAAACACTTCAATAGTGAGAACAAATCATCAAAGACATTAATATAATAATACTATGCATGCATATTAATAATGGATGCATTCATGCAGTATATGGTTATATCTCTGACATAAACCAAAAAATCAGTTTTCCATTTTGTGTGCATCAAAATATAAAAACCCTTCTACCCTTCTCACCAGGTCTTCAATAGCAATCTGTTATTTCAGTTTTAAATCAATTCCATCACATGTTTAAGTGTAAATGTTAATCCTTGTGCCTCTAACAGTAACAACCTTACGTATAAATGAAAATTAAAGTCCCAGTATGCCGTAACATTGAACACAAATGCTTTGACTCAAAAAGCACAACATTCACAATCACCTGTCATTCTAATTATTTACAATTAGCAGATAACAAGTAAACCTGGACACTAGAATATTTACAATTAGCAAATCAACAAAAGTGCAATGATTATATTACAATCTCAGACAATGTTATAGAACAAACCATGTTTTTAAATCACACCATTCACACACAACAACATTAAAATACTGTTATGTTTTGCTCAAGTATGCCATTTAATCTCTTTAGCAGCCTTTTTAAACCATATAAATAAACGTCCTTTAAAGTCATACCAGTCATATCAACTGTTTTCTTTGCATATTAAAGGGACTCCACTGAGGTTTAAAAGCCTAAAAACATAACATTTGAATTTCTTACATAAAATGAGCTGGGGCACTTTAAACAGAAATATATGCAAAGATAGTTAAAAAATATACTTTGAAATAAATTGAAAATGGTATTTTTATGCTTTTCTTAGCCCGATCTGAGTGAAAAGTGTTTAAACGCTTTTCATTTTGGGTCATTTTTTACAATTTGAATGATTATTCTGGAAAAAGGAAGTGCGCAAATGATCTGAAATTTTACACAAAGATCAGTGTTCTATACCTACATGAAATGGTACATTTATTTGAAAAAAATATTTTCAGTCCCATCATGTCAAAAAACCTCAATGGAGTCCCTTTAAACAGGCAAACATTTCTTCAAATATACGGAACCTTAAATATAATAATATGTGGATCATCCCCGAAGACGTATGTATAATTACTTTAAAAAATATTACCAAACAGATCCCATGTGATTCTATATATGTCATGCTATTTAGGACACCATGCATCTTGAATAAATGTTACTGATCACAATAAATTGCATGCTCCATCACCAACCTATCTTATAGGAGCACTAATTTATACATCTTTGCTCTGTATTATCTTTATGACATATCATAACATTCTGTTTCAAGAACAATGATTTCTGTGGATTTTTTTTAATGCTCACTGGATTCTGTTTTTATATGATGATCAGTGATACAAATGGCATACCAAAGGGAGTTAACTCATTATTTTCTTGATACATACCACAATATCCATGCTGACAAGAAGAAAAATAAATCAACAAAAATTACAATGGAAATAAAGTGAATCTTTGCAAAATTTGGATGTTACTGTATAGCGGAGGTCTTTGCTGCTAATATTAAATTCTAGCACGAGCATGGTACAATAATGAAAGGTATTTTATCATGGTAATATGCAGATTTGACTGCTGATTCTGATGAACAAATACGTTTTCCTTTTATTGCTATGAACTATATCAAATAGGTAATATAGTATACAAGTTAATTTCAGCAAATTGTTTTCACTGTACAGTATATGGTAGGAAATCTCTCATTGTGTTAAGTGATAACAAAGCAGGTGCTTCAAATAAAATATTCTAATACAAGTCAAAAAAGTGGCTCACAAATGTTAATTAGCATTCAAATTATAATTGATAACTGTCTATACATGTACAATAGTATTTCTGAATATCAAAAATATTATTTAAGAGGCTCTATGCAAAAATTGTTGTAATTAGTGTACAACAATTTGTCACCATTAGCCATGTTATTTTGAAATAATTGAGCCGCGTCATGACAAAACCAACATAATGGGTTTGCGACCAGCATAAATCCAGACTAGCCTGCGCATCCGCACAGTCTGATCAGGATCCATGCTGTTCGCTTACCAACCCCATTACATGTAGAGTAACTGATAGCAACAGCATGGATCCTGATCAGACTGCGCAGACTGGTCTGGATCCATGCTGGTCGCAAATGCACTATATTGGTTTTGTCGTGACGCGGCTCATATATATTTTAAACCAATCAATCAATACAAATATCTGTAAACAAGAAAGTTCTTAAAGTATTATTATCAAAACTGTTAAATATAGCAGTGCAGGAGATCTAAAGCTTTCCTTCTAGCCATTTGTATCCCATACTGATTATGAAAAATAAAGAGTCTTAATATTTACAAGTATTAATGCTAGAATATAGCAATACTCTCTTTCATGAGTAACAATTTTTTCTTCAGAATGAAAAGTTAAAAGCATAAGTTCTTGGACCTCAGTTTATAATATAATCTAGAAGACTTTAAGAAATTTTAGTAGCAGGGGGTCAAACTCAACAACAGTCTTTTAACTTTAAAACAACCCTCATGCTGATAAAAAATATCAAGGTTTTAAAAGGGACATTACTAAACTGACACAGGGAAAATTCAAGGTTTTAAAAGGATCATTATTTATCTGACACATGTAAAAATCATGGTTTTAAAAGGATCATTATTTATCTGACACATGTAAAAATCATGGTTTTAAAAGGATCATTATTTATCTGACACATGTAAAAATCATGGTTTTAAAAGGATCATTATTTATCTGACACATGTAAAAATCATGGTTTTAAAAGGATCATTATTTATCTGACACATGTAAAAATCATGGTTTTAAAAGGATCATTATTTATCTGACACATGTAAAAATCATGGTTTTAAAAGGAGCATTATTTATCAGACACATGAAAAATCAAGGTTTTAAAAGGATCATTATTTATCTGACACATGTAAACATCAAGGTTTTAAAAGGAGCATTATTTATCTGACACATGTAAAAATCAAGGTTTTAAAAGGAGCATTATTTATCTGACACATGTAAAAATCAAGGTTTTAAAAGGAGCATTATTTATCAGACACATGAAAAATCAAGGTTTTAAAAGGATCATTACTAAACTGAAAATGGAATACAAGGTTTTAAAAGGATCATTATTTAAAAGGATCATTATCAGATTTTAAAAGGGGCATCACTTATTGACACATGAAAAACAAAGGATTAAAAAAAACTATGATAAATAAAACTTTTGTTTAGGACCACAAAGTGTTGCTACAGACCAAACATCTAAGCTCTAGAGAAAGGTTTTTAAAGTCTGTGTGATATAATAGTCAATCTAATAAGTGACCCGGGGGAGGGGCATGATTCAGACAACCATTGTCCAAATCCACCACGCAATGCTAAATGCCAATTGTTTCACATAAAAAGATTAAAATGCCTTTTCCTATACAAGTCTAAATAAACTAAGAGACCCCTGGGGTGGGCCCAAATAATTTTTAGCTTTATGCATCATAATGGAACCATTTTATCACATTGGTACAAGATCAACTAAGGATTATTCTTGTGAAGTTTGGTAAAAATCAACATTTAAGATGAGGAGATGCTGTTTAATAAATGCTCAGTTGATAAAAGCTCATGTTTCAACACTTTGTGCTCAGGTGAGCTGAAAGAAATGCCTTTGCAAGATCTCCCTTTTTTATATATATTTATTTGCATTCTTTTAGTGAAGTGGATACAAAATGTCTGTCTGTATACATGTATTTGCTGACTTCATTTGTTGAAAATTAAATTTCTTTATTAACTTCTGAGTATTATTTTTAAGAGAACTATCTGAACTTCAGACAAATATTTAAATTACATTAAATAAACTTTTCTTTAATCTATCTGTCTAGACATAAGAGTATTGTAAACATCAGAAGCCAGGATTATTAGCTTGTTACAAGTTGTATCAGTTGTTTGATAAACTCTGATTTCAAACCTTAATTTACACTTCTTTTGATTCTGCATCTTTTATTATGTAAACATTATTTACAGAATTGTGTCTCCTACATTTCAAGGATATTTCAGATAATATTATTTCTAAAGAAACTTGCTGATAATATCATTGTAAACTAAAACTTTTTTTTTCAAAGACTAAAACTGATAATTAATAAATTTGATATATCATCCATTAATTCTATGCAAATTTTTTATTCAATTGAAACTCTTACAATAATAGTATTAACTTCAGAGGGAGAAATCTAAGCCCCTAAAGATAATTACAGTATTAAGTAAACAGTGTTAATCTCACGGTGCATATCCATATCGGTACCCTCTTTGCGAAATCTGCTGAAACGGTACCCTCTCTGAACATGCACAGGTCATTCTCTGCTAAAAACAAACCAGCGACGGATACCAATCCAGTAAAATTTCATTGTAATAAGGAAAGGAGGTATGTCACGTAGAAAAGATGTATACCATGGAACACTAGGATGTTTTATTTATGTGCTGATTTGTCATGTGCCCGATTTTTATGTACTGCAACTTCACAATAAGCTACAAAAAATCGACATGTCTTGCTTCGCCCATCACCTCGACATATTTTTCGGGCTGAAATGAACCTATGGCTTGATTATATATGCATCAAACATATTTAATATGTTCATTTACATATCATCTTCGGACAAATGGCAGTATATTGTCAAAAATAAATATAAGATTCATAAAAACACCCTACTTTCGGTTTTGCAGCGGCACGGGCTACCTCTCTTCATTTGAATTTTTATATCACAGGTACCCTCTCATTATTGAACACATAGGAACCCTCAAATCACGACATATACTTTTATTTGCGTTATCCGTTAAGTGTGTATGTAATACTTTTTACTTTTATGTAAATATTACATACTTAACGATTAACGCAAATAAAAGCATATGTCGTGCTTTGAGGGTACCCATGTGTTAAAAAATGAGAGGGTACCTGTAATATAAAAATTCAAATGAAGAGAGGTAGCCCGTGCCGCTGCAAAACCGAAAGTAGGGTGTTTTTATGAATTTTACATTTATTTTTGACAATATACTGCCATTTGTCCGAAGATGATATGTATATGAACATATTAAATATGTTTGATGCATATATAATCAAGCCATAGGTTCATTTCAGCCCGAAAAATATGTCGAGGTGATGGGCGAAGCAAGACATGTCGATTTTTTGTAGCTTATTGTTAAGTTGCAGTACATGAAAATCGGGGACATGACAAATCAGCACATCAATTAAACATCCTAGTGTTCCGTGGTATACATCTTTTCTACGTTACATACCTCCTTTCCTTATTACAATGAAATTTTACTGGATTGGTATCCATCGCTGGTTTGTTTTTAGCAGAGAATGACCTGTGCATGTTCAGAGAGGGTACCGTTTCAGCAGATTTCGCAAAGAGGGTACCGATATGGATATGCACCGTGAATCTTGTAGATTGTTCATTTTTACAGTCAAGTAATTTTATAATTGACTGAAAGTGAAATTGAAAATACTGACAAATAGTGACAAATTATGGCCATATATGGCCTTAAAAAGTGGCTCTCAATACAATATGATTTAAATAAAAGGTGGTTTTAAACACCAATTCATGGAAATAACAAAACTTATTAAGCACAAAAAAATATATATATATATATAACTGCCTATGAAGAAAATTAATTTCAGATAGTGCACAACTATCAAGTACATGTGTAACTGACATTTCAAACTTAAACTTTTATCTAAAGCATTTTTTATCATGATAAAAATTTATTTGGGAAAATTAAGATTACACACTTGGTTTGATTTAATCATCACGACTAAAAGGCTCCTTTCACTAAAAACAGAGACAACATAATTTCAGAAAAAAAGTTATACCGAAGGAAAATTGGCTAGTAAAGTATAAAATAGGATGCATGTTATGAAAGAGAATAGCTAAAGTAATTATTCTACACATTACATTTCTAATTCTAGTTTCCATCGAATAAATAAAAAACAAGATTGCATTTGAGAAAAATGCTATGCCACCGCATTAATACCGAAGCTCTAGGCCTTTTGGGTCTTTACAAGAAGGTAGTTTAAATTTTTGAAGCCTTGTACCTAATTTCAGACAATAAGATTTTTTTATTTTTTACTATATGTATATATTGAAAATCAATGACCCCCGGGGCCGGGGCAATTTTGACCCCAGGGCTATAATTTTAACAATCTTGCTAGAGGTTCACTACACAATGTTTCATGCAAAATATCTAACCTCTAGCATTTGTCAATTGCTAGAAGAAATTTTTTTAAAGTTTTTACTATAAGTTTTTACTATATACATATAGTGAAAATCAATGACCCCCGGGGCAGGGCCGATTTTGACCCCAGGGCTATAATTTGAACAATCTCGGTAGAGGTCTACCACACAATGCCTTATGCAAAATATTTAAGCTCTAGGCTATTTGGGTCTTTACAAGAAGGTATTTTAGGTTTTTACTATATGTACATATAGTGAAAATCAATGACCCCGGGGAAGGGCCGATTTTGACCCTAGGGCTATAATTTGAACAATCTTGGTAGAGGTCTTATGCAAAATATCTAAGCTCTAGGCCTTTTGGGTCTTTACAAGAAGATTTTTTAATTTTATTCTTATAATTCCTTTTGGTTGCCATGGCAACCAGATTTCTGCATGGAATGAAATTCTTTGAACAACTTTGGAAGCCCTTCACCCAAAGATCAATCCTGCCAAGTTTGGTTGAAATTGGACTAGTGGTTTTTCACAAGAAGATTTTTTAAGTTCACTATATAATCTATATAACACACAAACATACATACAAACAGGTGAATCGCTATATGCCACCGCATCGCAGATGCTGCGGTGGCATAAAAAGAAGTAGTTGTCAAAATCAAATTAAAATGTACAAATAACGATTATATCAAAATTCATATAAAAATAGTGATGCAAATTAAGGAGACCTAGATGACTATTCTTAATTATAAGTGTACTGATATTTAAAGTATTTAAATAATTTAAGCGTTGGTTCAAATACGCATCATGTTTCTTTATTTGGAAATTGTTTTTCTTTCTATTAAAATGTATTTTTGGAATTACAATTATACTTGGAATAAAGTTTGAAATAATAATGAAATAAAATCTTTGTAATACTAGCTGATTTTTGATTGGCTTCCTTAACTCAGGTGTGCAGTAAGTAAGAGCTAAAGATATTTACATAATGCTCCCTGTCCCCTGGAAACAAGTTGACAACCGCAATACCAAACAGTCGTCCCCAGGTGGCGCCGATAACTAACGATGGTATGAAAACACCACTGGATACACTCAGACCGTACGTCCATACAGCCAGGAAGAAAAATACAACAACAAATATCACCAGCGTTAAAGCACTAAATGAACCTGGAAAAATAAAACATTATTTTCACTATGATACCTCTATAATTATGATAATTATACTGAGAAGGCAGATATATTTTTTATATCAAAGTACTCAATTTTTGTGCTGAAAAAGTTATTTGAAATAAATTGATACATGTATATAAATAATTCAATGCAGTTTGTAATTTGATTCAAACAATTGTTATTTGATTCAAACAAAGATTTCCTCTGTTATAAAACAATAGTACAGTACAATAAATATACAGTTCAAGCATTGATCTGGGGAAACGAATCTCTCATAAAGAACAACTTGTGTCTGACAGTGCAGACGCTATAGCAGAAATGTTTACAAATTAAAATGATAAAAACTTGGAACTTTAATTCTTGAGAGAAACTTTATGCCAGGGAGGAAAAACTTAAAACCAGACAAAGAAGTGTAACTATGTTTTATCACTTTTCAAATTTTAAATAAACAAAAAACAAGAATGCCATGGTGGCTCCAGATTGCTCTCATGAGATTCATTGCTAGAAATAAACACATTTCTTAAATGCACAAGTTGGTAATTAAATAGAATTAAAAAAAAATGTCAAAATCTTAACTCTGGGCATTGTAGATTTTTTTTTCACAAGATTTAATTGTATTTACTCTATCAAAACTAAGTGACCACGGGGCCAATTCTTATCTTAGTGCATGCTCTACGAAATTTTTGTAGAAGATTACAAGGTTATGCTACATAGCTGTAGGCACTGTAATTTTCAACAAAAAGAGTTTAGAATGTGTTTTCCTGTAGAAACTAATTGACCCGAAAGGCAGGTCCAAATTTTAATGCAGGAGTATTGTTTAAACAGCTTTTGTAGAGGTCAACAAGATAATGCATCATGTTAAATAGCTATAGTTCTGATATTATAGTTTAAGAGAAGGCGATTTTATGATTTTGTCATGATGTTTACAATATTATAAGTCTATATGAAGTGACCCCCTGCAGTTGATCAGTGGAAAACAGGTGACCTATAGGTGATATCAGTGTTAGATATGTTGTCATCAGTTCACTCAATAATTTGTCTAAATAAACTACCAATCAATCACCAACGACTGTGTAACTAGGGTGTAAAATAAGTGACCATATTTGACCCCAGGGCATGATTTATACACCCTCTTCTATTAGTCATCTAGACAATGCCACATGCAAAATATCTAAGAACTGGGCAATTTAGTTTCACACAAGGACACTCAAATGTATTTTTTTTTACAAGTCTATATAAATCAAGTGACCTCCAGATGTTGTGGATAATGAAAGACAATGAACAACCGACATATTGCCATAACAAAATCTCATTTCTGAGCACATAATGCACAGGTGAGCTAAAAAGCTACAATTGTCTGAAATTTACTGGCACAAGTCCTACTACTTTTAACCTAAACAATTTATTGAAGTGCAATACCTTCACTCTGCCTTCTCTTGATACATCACATAATTTGTTTTATGATACAGTTTATTGCAGGAATAAATATATGCAAGACAAAAAATACAGATGGAAATATTTTATTGTGGTTGATAGACCTTTGAAGTATCAGAGGTAATAAAATGGCAGAACTCTTGCAATAAATGTAAAGAATACAGTATGACTAGACTGTTGACTGCACTTTCTCAGTAAAGTGATATCAAAATACTTTTAAATTTACAATGTACTGTATTCCTAGAAATGTTCGCGGATACAATATTTCATGTTTCACAACGTCGCGTTTTCGCCGAGACAAATTTTCGCGGATTTGTGTAGTCACCACAAATTCCGCGAATACTAAGTCGCTACTGTCTAAATTACAGTTTTTGGAGACTACATTTTTGGTGTATGACCTTGCCTGTTGGGTACTTTAATTCTTTCACTTTTTTTTTTGACAAGTCGCGCCTAAAGCGCTACATTACTCGATACCTTTTTTATCATTTGACTAGTCAAACACGGACAGTTATTCAGTGAACACTTTTTACTTATTTCCTTACCTTTTTCACTATCTGATTAAGTAAGATTTAGTCAGACCAGTTAGCTTTTCTTTTCATTTAAATCAAAACTGACTTTATCTTCAAAATGTCGATATGTTATTGTTTTCACAGTATCGGACTGTACATCGCTTTCATTATAACAACAAAACAGCTGTATATAACATAATGTAGCACTTGATCGCTATTGTACTGTTAACAAAGGATTACATTTTCTTCAAGCAAAAAATAATCAAAGTCATTCAATGTACGCAAACTGTAAATGCTTTTGTATACGCCGTAACTAGCAAATAGTCAATAAGCATAATTACTAATAATTGACATTTTTTTCAGGGTTCAAATTGGTATCTGTAACATACATACATAATTCTTTACACATTTCTATAGAACCTGTGTTAATATGTTTTTTGTGTAAGTAGATTATAATAAATATTCTGCATGTTTATGTTTTTATTTGGTTGAAGCTAGAAATGTTCGCGACTTTGTTATATGTGACATTTTCGCGGCTATAAAGATTCGCGGAATCATGCCTACTGCGAAAAAGCGCTAACTTAAATTGCGCGAAATCTTTTCTAGGAATATAGTATTGAAAATGAAAATTTTAATCAAAAGAAGGGGATATTTGTGAAAGAAATTAAATGTTAGGAGATAACTTCAAAATTAACATTATCAAAATAATATTAATTAAATCAAATCCAAGTGGACTGCAATGAAGATTTTCCAACCATCATATAATAATAATACACTAAATTCTAAGAATATAAGTGCAAAACTTAACTGTTTACTCTCTTAGATTGTCATTTCCACACTGAACTGACCAAGACTTAATGTTAATAACTGACTCAGCCACTATTGCATTAAATGAAATAATCATTAGTAAAGCTATGTTACATATGTATTAATAGTAAAAGTAAACCAGCAATCTTACCAAATGGATCATGTAACAAAGCCTTGAGGCAACCTTCAGGGGTAGCTAGGAATATTGTTGATAAGGAATGTCTTTCACCCTCAGGACAATGCATCTAAAATGATGTATAAATCTTTAATGTATGAATTTATAAAGTACAAACATTGTAGATTAAAATCTCCAAACAGAAAGGGAAATCTGTAATTTCATAGTCGATAAACTGTTATATAAGATCTTAGAATAATTGTTTATTGCCTTAAGAAAAGACACCTCTGATTTATTTTGGTGAGGATATTTAAATCGTGTAAAAAGGTGAGTGATTTTATTTATATTTTGTCTAACTAAAATTAACCTTTTACGACACATGTAATGGACCAAACCAAGGTTGTTTATATGATGGAACTTTCATCATTAGGGATTAGCACTCAGGTTCCCCCAGTTTCATACTACATTTAAAACTAGCTTTCATCATACATGGTTTCACTAGTAACCCTAGTCTAATTTACATTAAACTATGAACACTACAGCTTTTTTTATAAGGTGTTTATTGGTTCATTTAAAAATTGGATCTACATTTACAGTGAAACTATGTTGTTTTTATTGTAAGCAATTTTCTGGTACAAAAGTTTATTCTATATATATCCTGTGAAACTCTACAGCTTTTATCATACAATGTTAACTGGTACATGAATAAACTCTATATTTACCTGTGAAACTATGGAACTTTCATCATAAGGTGTTTTACTGGTACATGAATAAACTCTATATTTACCTGTTTAACTATGGAACTTTCATCATAAGGTGTTTTACTGGTACATGAATAAACTCTATATTTACCAGAGAAACTATGGAACTTTCATCATAAGGTGTTTTATTTGTACATGAATAAACTCTATAATTACCAGAGAAACTATGGAACTTTAATCATAAGGTGTTTTATTGGTGCATGAATAAACTCTATAATTACCAGAGAAACTATGGAACTTTCATCATAAGGTGTTTTATTGGTGCATGAATAAACTCTATAATTACCAGAGAAACTATGGAACTTTAATCATAAGGTGTTTTATTGGTGCATGAATAAACTCAATATTTACCAGAGAAACTATGGAACTTTAATCATAAGGTGTTTTATTGGTACATGAATAAACTCTATAATTACCAGAGAAACTTTGGAACTTTAATCATAAGGTGTTTTATTGGTGCATGAATAAACTCTATATTTACCTCTGAAACTATGGAACTTTCGTCATATGATGTTTTTTATTGGTACATGAATAAACTCTATAATTACCTGAGAAACTATGGAACTTTCATCATAAGGTGTTTTATTGGTACATGAATTTATTCTATATTTACCTGTTTAACGATGGAACTTTCATCATAAGATGTTTTATTGGTACATGAATTTACTCTATATTTACCTGTGAAACTATGGAACTTTCATCATAAGGTGTTTTATTGGTACATGAATTTATTCTATATTTACCTGTGAAACTATGGAACTTTCATCATAAGGTGTTTTATTGGTACATGAATTTATTCTATATTTACCTGTGAAACTATGGAACTTTCATCATAAGGTGTTTTATTTGTACATGAATTTACTCAATATTTACACGTGAAACTTAGAAATTTCATCATAAGATGTTTTACTGGTACATGAATAAACTCTATATTTACCTGTAAAACTATGGAACTTTCATCATAAGATGTTTTATTGGTACATGAATAAACTCTATATTTACCTGTAAAACTATGGAGCTTTCATCATAAGGTGTTTTATTGGTACATGAATTTACTCTATATTTACCTGTGAAACTATGGAACTTTCATCATAAGATGTTTTATTGGTGCATGAATAAACTCTATATTTACCAGTGTTTTGTTTGTTTGTTTCATCATTTTACGCCTTTTCCCAACAGTATTTCAGTCATATAGGCGGGTAGTTCTAACCATCGTTCCTGGAGAGTTACACCAGTACAAGACTACCTTCCTCCGTGCTAAACTACCAAAGCATCTCCCGGGGATCGAACACACGCCAGAGAGGTAACTGGATTAGAAGTCATCGACTCTAACCCCTCGACCACGGAGGCGGTATATTTACCAGTGAAACTATGGAACTTTCATCATAAGATTTTTTATTGGTGCATGAATAAACTCTATATTTACCTGTGAAACTATGGAACTTTCATCATAAGGTGTTTTATTGGTGCATGAATTTACTCTATATTTACCTGTGAAACTATGGAACTTTCATCATAAGATGTTTTATTGGTACATGAATTTACTCTATATTTACCTGTGAAACTATGGAACTTTCATCATAAGGTGTTTTATTGGTGCATGAATAAACTCTATATTTACCTGTAAAACTATGGAACTTTCATCATAAGGTGTTTTATTGGTACATGAATTTACTCTATATTTACCTGTGAAACTATGGAACTTTCATCATAAGGTATTTTATTGGTACATGAATTTACTCTATATTTACCTGTGAAACTATGGAACTTTCATCATAAGGTGTTTTATTGGTACATGAGTTGATACTGATGATCATAAGAAAAGATGCAAGTCCTGTCACAGCAGCTACAAGACCTGCTTCTGCAACCTTCAACCATTTCAGTTTGATATATCTAGCAAAAATATAATTTGTTATTTTTATATAAAGCAATTAGGACCATAGTTATATAGAGATAGCCTGACGCTGGCTTAATATTTATATTGCAAGTTATTGCTGTCTGTTTATGTAGAATAAGCACTACATGAGTCATATGAAACTGTTGCTTAAAAATATTCTTATAATGGTATCAACCATTCATTATTCAATGTACTGAAAGATATATACCAATAGAAACAAATAATTGAATAAGTGTCAATACCTTCCTGATTGTCTGAAGCCCCCAATATATAGTTTGTGATAACTATTGTGATTAACATCATCAAGATAAACATTTCAGTGGTTGTAAAATGTACATTCCAATATTTAAACATGTAAATATTTAAAGACAATTCATAGTACTTTCTACATTTTAAAGTAAGCAACACCTGGGGAATTCCAGTTTGAATGCTCATGCGCAATAATTTATTCCAGGTAAGTCAGTACCTAAACACAAGTCCATCTGTACCTTAGCACCTCAAGTACGGTACACAGAACAGTATTTAAACATTTTTATATGTAGAAAAGCTAGATAATGCACTGATCAATATCTAAACATATATCAATCTGTAATTGTGCATTACAAAGTCCTGATCAAGAAATGAACATTTGAAGTATTAAAAAGACATATAACCTACCTATATCTAAACACAGTCAATTTGTAGTTGAGCACAACAAAAGCAGCACCAATAAGACCACCTGTAATACACAAGTCAACATGTTTTCAAACTGTCTTAGTTATGTTGTGTGTTGTTTTTTTTTTCCATTATTGAACTTAGATACACTATATACTGTTTTATAAAATTCGTTCAGAACAAAATAACAGGGACATCTTATTTCTCTCATCAATAGTTCATGTTGTAAACCAGTCTAACATATTTTTGATTTAAAAAAATATATTACATCTCTTTGTCATTTCTTATAATTTATAATTATTTAATACAGTCAACTATCGTTATCTCGACATCGCTTTTCTCGATATTTCGTTATCTCGATGAAATTTTGAAAGTCCCGATTTTCTTCCTTCTTTATCTATATTGAAAGTATTTGTTTATCTCGATATTTTTATTTCGATATTTTCAGTATCTCGATGTAAAATTTCAGCCCCAACAGTTATTTTCACACTATATCCTTTGTTTATCTCGACTTTGATAGTTTTCCTTTGCAGACGTGGTGAAAAACCCACAAACTAGAACGATAATTGCTCAATAGTGCTTGTCATAATGATGATTATGTTTATAACAGGTTTAGCAGCTTTTATAAAAGTTAATTATTTAGCGTGTTGTATTTGACTTATGCTACAAAATGAGTGAATTTTACGTTCTTTTATAAATATTCGAACACTGTATTCAATTCATTTATGACTTTAAATGTAAATGAATAAGTGAAAGTATAGAAACGCTATTGTTGCATCATTGTTTCCTAACATCATCACCAAATTAATCAGCGGTCGACAATCGAGAAGAGCCCGACAACTAACTCGGGAGGATATCTGGATCAACCACTCTGAAAACAATGTTTTTCACTATATTGGCGTATTACTGAGTAAACCTCACTATGTGTTTTTATCACAGACACCTGTATTTCCGCTGGTAAACATCTGCTAATGTTACTTTGTTAAATATTGACTAGGCCTATGAAAACAAAACATAGCGATATCATAGTTTTTTTTGACATAAGGTATGCACATATATTTTGTAAAAATAAGTTTCTGCCTTATTCAAACCCTAATATGTTTATCTCGACATTTCGTTATCTCGATATTTTTTGGACGGTCCCGATAACTTCAAGATAACAAGAGTCGACTGTAAATTCAATAAATGTAAATGCTTTCAATATACATTTTTTTTTTGCGTAGATTTAAGTCATTAATCAAATCATTACATAGAAATCTTCTTACCAACCACAGCCATCACTAGGAATACAGGAATCTCTATCAAGTCAAACTTTAAATTCTAAAATATAACAGAAAACTTCCATTCAAATATGATAATACAAGACAAAATTTGATAAAAACTGAACTGATGAAGGAAATCAATATTCTTTTACTTAAGGAAATCCTGAATTTACAACATAACAAGAAAAGCATTGATGCAAAGCATCAAAGGGCGTCCAAGCAAGAAATGCAGCAAGTGAAGATGAACTAGTACACATATGATGACAAGATATTCTTATAAACTACCAGAAATGTATACCACTTATGAATGAGCGGACGAAAGACATTGTTCATTATGAACTTTGATTGGCATGCTAGAGATTAGAATATTACTTGTTATTTCTTTATGATCGTGGTTATTAATAGCAACGGATATACATGTATGCAATCATTTATAATCCATATGTGTCACGCATGATCAACACGTACCACACATTTGTCCCTTATTATGTACATGTTATCGCTATTAGCGAAGACCCCTTAAGGTATCTGTTCACACTTTAAGTTAGTAAAAATATGACACTGGTTATATTACCATGTTGATCATGTTGAGCATAATTGTTTATTATACAATAATTGTAATATCTATTAATTTTAATTTAAAAAAATACAAATTTTATGAATATTGTTTTCTTTTTTGTGTTTATGTGTGCTATTTTAATACTGAGTTTTTACTACTCTTTTTTATTAAAATTGTAAAATAAATTTTAAGAATTCAATTGTCATATTGACCGACGATTATAAGTCAAAGCTTAACTGGAAAAAGTCAGTAAATTATGGTTTATCTTTCAATATATAAAATATTGTTTATTCTTAAACCATGTACATGTACATTGTATTTTTCTTTATCATTTTTTAAATTATCGATCAATTGAATAATTCATAAAATCTAATTTGTAACTTTGAATAATTCCTCGGCATCTTTACTAAACACGGATAAACAAATTGAATAATTAAATAAATGTTTCAAAGTTGATAATGTCATTTTTGATACCATAAAAAATGTACCTTTTTCTCAATTATTGTACATATCACGGATTTATATTACATATAAAATCCGTGTACATATTTATTTGTTTTTATCTCATATAGATAAAATGAAACATGCTATTGTTGTTTTTTTTCTAATTGTAACGATATCAAACATCTACTCCAAAACCGGGAGAGACCGGACAATAAACGTGTGGTACTATTCGCCGGTCACTAGTAATCCTGGTCAAAATAGACCGGGAGAGACCGGCATTTACCGATAGGAGTGATAAAAAGATATATCTATAAATAGGTTTTTGGAATATTTAGGTCAACAACTGATCATTCTAGGATACATGTACAACAATAACATAACCATGACATGATAACCGATCTGTGTACTACAAAATATAAATAAAAAACCCCGAAGAGCGCGATTTATTGACGGAAAAGGTTATTTCATTTGTAAATGTTTGCATTGCGAAAATTCATTGTAACATATCGCGACATTTCATTCTTATTTAATAATCAAGCACCCTCATACCGATCGGAATTTTCGGCTTTTATTATGACCGACTAAAAGGCTCGAGAAGTTGCTGTCGCCCTTTCACAAAATCTGATCTCATTCCATAAGAGCGCCGCGCTTCGGCGCGGACGCCAATAAATAAACTTTTTTTGGTAGGGTTTAAGTCTCATGAACACAGTAGAGGTAATATGGCAACTTTCCAGCTTTACTGGTGGAGGACAACCTCAGGTTTCCCTCCGTGCTTTATTTCAGGCACAAGCAGACACCGTTAACTAGCTGGATAACTTCCTCACATGAAAGAATTCAAGGTCTCTTGTGCGGTCTGAACAAACAAAGGTGAGAGGTAAGTGGCTCACAATACACTTACACATATGGGATTAAAAAAGAAAAACTTAAATAGTAAAGGTTTGGAAGTATTCATACTCTACTTTCTGTACTGCAAGCTTTTCATAGATTGTATTGAAACTTAAAAAAAAGGTTTTGGAAGAATTGATCCTCCCTACTTTCATGGTAAAATTATAAATCACTCTGCTCACTATGTAGATTGTTTTTCATTGTACTTTAAAGTAGATTGTTTTTCATTGTACTTTAAAGTTACACTGATACACTGTATTTAACTTTAATGAGTTGAGGCCTGTCAGCTTTGTTTGTGATGGATGACTTCAGGATTCCCACCTATTCATTATTTTATCCAGTACCTTAGTAAAACCATAGATCTTTCATTCACAAAATCTACAGCTTTCTTTCACAAGAGAATTCTGGCAGAGTTTCATCATCTTCAGTATTAAAGTTTTATAATTAACAGTGAATGTTTAAATGTAATCTTCCCTGTAAGGTGCAGATATTATTTCTACCAATATTATTTAATATCCTCGGCTTTTAATGTTTGAATGATACCTACACTATTATTATAAATCTGAAGACATTCTGTAACGTAACCAGATAGCTTTCTCACATGACTGACTTAAACATGTTTAACTGGATTCATTCATACAGGGGTGATTTAAAGTCAGTTACTTGAACAATGCATATACAGAATTCAACACCACTGCTATATAATACATGAATTTATAGAAGTCATTAATCACTTACTGGGAAGACATTAAATCTAACAAGACCAGGAGCTGACAGCTGGTTCGGGGTTCCATGAAATGCACTGAGCAAAAAATTGGTGAAGAAACAAGCTATCATCGCAGCAAAAAACTGAAAAAAAAAGATAAACATATTGATATTATTATGCCTATATTTCATGTTAATTGTATAAACTTGAAATAAACATATAAACATAGAAATTTTGTTACATCAAATGTTTTGGCTCAGGATATTGTTTGAATTACTCTGGTTTAGTAAGAACAACAGATTCATTAGTCAACCAAAACCTTCATCCACAACACAGGAGTTACACAACTCTTCATTAAAGGGATACTCAGGCAAAATAATGACAAAAATATTAAAATGATCTTATGTACTCAAATCACGCTAAAATGACATTTTTAAAGTCCCAGTATGAATTTCTGTATAAATTTCATATATTTTGGGTTTGAAGCGAAAATATATCTATATATATATTAAACTAAATTTACCAGAATCACCGAATAGCTTTAAAACAAGTCATGTGACTTGAACAATCCTGGAAGTTACATTAACAGATATTGTGAATATTGTATGATAGAAACAAGTCATAGTCAATCATTTGATATGTTCTTTAACGTTTCCAGAGTTTACTGTGACAACTGTTGTGTAATCGTAACGCTCTAACCTGACCCACGCGGGTCAAGTTAGGAAACCGCCAATTTATTTTTTATATGGAGAAAAGTTTTGTTCCTTTGACTGTCTAATGTATTTATTTTGAGGACATTAACAAAATAATGAATGAAAAATTCCAAACTAAGAAATTAAAATTTTGCCTGTGTCTCCCTTTAAGTACACAAGAAAAGTCATAGCCTATATCTAAGCTTCACACACATGATCAAATAAAAGATGCACAGCTTCACCATTTGGATTGCTATTAAGTTTTCATGACTTTGCTCAATAACTGCTGACATATTCCCCCAATTTTACATTTGCTGCAGGAAATCAATCAATATAAAAGTACTAAAAAGTACAACAATCTCAATTCTATTAGATAGCTTACTAGATTATGTAATTAAATAGATAACTACAATTGATTGTATAAAAAGTAAAACCTTGAAGCCATGATTGAAAATTCAAAGCACAATTTTGAATGTTTTGCATCATTATTTCAAGGTTTTTGCCATTATGTGAATTCATGTTTTGTAAATAATCGTCTATGATGTCTTCAAATTTTCATTTTCAATCAATCACTAACTGCAACTCAAAACTGAAATAATATTGTTTTTTATATAATTAATGGGAGACTAGTTATTTGGCAAAAAAATTGAACGAGATTTGCCTTTTAAGCATATTGAACAGTAAATAAGAATATTTTTTAAAGTTTTGGTGTTATATCTCACTAACACTGTATAAAAAATCATAAGACAATATTCTAGTTTTATAAGAGGAAGACCTCAGGCACCCTTCATTATTTCAGGCTTGAACGGCACCAAAGTAGAACCAACACATTCAGGATAAGCTAGCTGGATAGCTTCCTCACATGAAAGAATCCAGAGTCCCTGGCAAGCTTTGAACCCACAGCAGAGAGGGGCAAATCGTTTGAAATAATCAACCATTGTTTGTGCTATTAAAATTTGCCTTTCTTGTTCATATTTCAGACCTATTATGCTCAGAATTGTACTCTTTTTTTATTTCTCGAAAGCTTTTCACTTTTGGTTTCCTGTTATTGTTCCCAAAATGTTACTACAGTAAAAACTCTGAAAACCGGACCCTCTCCGGACTGGACCAAAAGTCCGGTTTTCAAAGGATTCCGGTTTTCAGAGGTTTTATACTTTAATTGATAAGTATGATGTGTTTGAACTATGACTTTGTTCAAACATTTTGTATTTACTTAATAACACTTTTGTCTAAGTCATATTTTAATTTCTTTTAGCAATAAATGTCTTAAGTAATTTTATTATGCAAATTCAGAAAATCAGAAACTAAAACAACACATTGTCTAAAATATATCTTTTTAATTGGCTTTTGAAATATGTAATTAATCGAATAAAGTATTACTATTATTGCATATAATAAATATCCAAAACAAATATCAAAATATTTAGCAAAGCAGGAATCATTTTACAAAAATTTCCCAATTCTTTTAGACATTTTATATTTAAAAAACAACACAACACATTAAAAATGGAAGACGGACAAAACCCCACCAGTTAAAACCCCACCACTCAAAATTTTATAGAGTGGACAAAACCCCACCACTAAATTTTATAGAGTGGACATAACCCCACCACTAAATTTTACAGAGTGGACAAAACCCCACCACTTACCAATTATTGGGCAACATTTGATGAATTAAAATATATATAATATACAGTACACATTTTCACATTTTATTTTTTAATTTCAATATAACATTTGTGTAATATAAGAGATTATACAAATAATTTACAAACTGTTAAATCAACATCAAAGAGTAAAAAAAATATTTAGAAAAATCATACCTATACAGGGAAAGGCACAATTTTAATGAAAGAGCAATAATTTAATTGCCAATAAAAAATTAGTACACACTAACAAGTTTTTTCACACCTGCATAGATAAAAAAAGGTGATAATTAACTGGTCATTGAACATGTCACCTGATAAGATTATGTTTTAATATACATTAAAATACACACAAAGTTGACACTTAAAATTGCTGTCCGGTTTTCAGAGGATTTTTTATGCATGTTTAGCATTAGATGCCATAGAAAATCGTCCGGTTTTCGGAATTCAGAGGATTTTTTTTCAATGAACATATAAGGAGAAAATACGGGACTTTTGAAATGGTCCGGTTTTCAGAGGATTCCGGTTTTCAGAGTTTTTACTGTAGTAAGTTTTTTTTGATTTTTTTTAAAAATGGACAGTTTAACCATCTTTTGCTTCTGTTGCCCTTTGGCAATTAGTACAGTTATAGTGATTAAGTTTTTTGTATGAAAGTCAAAATACCGGTTTGTTTACATTTTGATACATTTACTACAGATTATTTCACAATCACTGCTTCTTTCTTCAGGTGATATTCATCTAACATGCCCTAAAACCATTTTTGAAATGTTAGAAACCTGACATGTGCCCTTTCTAAAGATTGAAAAATTTATTCTTATTTTTGAGGCATAATGTGCCAAATTTTAATAGCAATAACAATGTACTATTTTCATATTGTATTCTAGAATAAACCATACATGTGAACTTTTTTCGATGATCAAGTGGGAGATTTTTCTTCAAAAAGAGGGAGTTTTTAGAATTTACAATAATCAAAGAAGAAAGTTTGGATATCAAAAAGAGGGAGATTTCTAATACCCCTTACTTTAAAAAAATCTTTGAAAATATGGCTGCAGAAAGTGTGAGTCTCCCGCTAAAAGTGGGAGAGTTCACATGTATGAATAAACTCACCACTCTCCAGGTCAATGACTGACTCCAGAAACTAGCAGCTTCCTCCACAGAGAACAGGGTACCACCTACTGGTGCCCCAAATGCTGCAGACACACCTGATGCAGCGCCACCTGACACAAAATCTCGGATTTCATGATCATCTCGAAAACCTGAATATATCTGTAACACAAGTCAAATATTGTTATCTTAAATTTCTTTCAAATTTATTACACTTTACAAATTGTAATTGTAAATGAATTCCCTTATAATGGTTGTTAAAATCATATAAAATTGTACTTTTTTTTTTATTTCTTTAAATAAATAGACATATCTTTCAGGAATAATACATTCTTAAAATAGTACAAAAAATTATTGATTAAAATATTTTCCTGAACTCTTGTTATCATGTATGATGTGTAAGCATTTTTTTAATCAAGATCAAGTATTTTGAGACTTCTCTAACTTGTAAGTATAGATGATTTAAGGTAATATTATATAAACAAGAGGGCTATGATGGCCCTAGATCGCTCACCTGACTTATCAAACTCATCCAAACAATTACCTAGACAAGCATTCTGACCAAGTCTCATGACAGGTGAGTCAAAAATGTGACCACTACAGTGTTAACAAGGATTATCCATATTTGAGCAGTGCGACCTAGTTTTTTACCCAGGTGACACATATTCAAACTTGACCTAGAAATCATCAAAACAAACTTTTAGACCAATTTCCAGGATACTTGGATCAAAACAGTAGCAACTAGAGTGTTAACAAGATTTTTCTATTTTTAGCTCCGGTGACCTAGTTTCACATGTGATTTCGAACTCCTCCAAGCAATTACCTAGACAAGCATCCTGACCAAGTTTGATGATAATTGAGTTGAAAATGTGACCACTAGAATGTTAGAATGAACAGAATATTTGGATCACAACAGTTAAGAGGGTTAACAAGATTTTTCTATTTTTAGCTCCTGTGACCTAGTTTTCATCCGAGATGACCCATGTTTGATTTATTCCCAGCAATGACCTAAAAGACAAGTTTCCTGACCAAGTTTGATGACAATTGAGTCAAAATTGTGACCACTAGAGTGTTAACAAGGTTTTTCTATTTTTAGCTCCTGTGACCTAGTTTTTCATCCGAGCTGACCCATGTTCAAACTCATCCGAGCTATCACCTAGACAAGCATTTTTGACCAAGTTTGATGATGATTGATGCAAAAAATGTGACCGCTAGGTGTTAACAAGGTTTTTCTATTTTTTAGCTCCGGTGACCTAGTTTCTCATCCGAGATGACCCATGTTCGAACTCATCCGAGCTATCAACTAGATAAGCATTCCTGACCAAGTTTGATGATGATTGAGGCAAAATTGTGACCTCTAGAGTGTTAACAATGGTTTTTCTATTTTTAGCTCTGGTGACCTAGTTTTTCATCCGAGATGACCCATGTTCGAACTCATCCGAGCTTTCACTAGACAAGCATCTTGACCAAGTTTGATGATGACTGATGCAAAAATGTGACTGCTAGAGTGTTAACAAGTTTTTTTCTATTTTTAGCTCCGGTGACCTACTTTTTCATCCGAGATGACCCATGTTCGAACTCATCTCAGCTATCAACTAGATAAGCATCCTGACCAAAGTTTGATGATGATTGATGCAAAAAATGTGACCAACTAGAGTGTTAACAAGGTTTTTCTATTTTAGCTCGGTGACCTACTTTTTCATCCGAGATGACCCATGTTCGAACTCATCCGAGCTATCAACTAGACAAACATCCTGACCAAGTTTGATGATGATTGATGCAAAAATGTGACCGCTAGAGTGTTAACAAGGTTTTTCTATTTTTAGCTCCGGTGACCTACTTTTTCATCCGAGATGACCCATGTTAGAACTCATCCGAGCTATCACCTAGACAAACATCCTGACCAAGTTTGATGATGATTGAGGCAAAAATGTGACCTCTAGAGTGTTAACAAGGTTTTTCTATTTTTAGCTCTTGTGACCTAGTTTCTCATCCGAGATGACCCATGTTCGAACTCATCCGAGCTATCAACTAGATAAGCATCCTGACCAAGTTTGATGATGATTGAGGCAAAAATGTGACCGCTAGAGTGTTAACAACTAAATGTGAACGGACGACGGACGGACAACGGACGACGGACAATCATCGATCCTAAAAGCTCACCCTGAGCATGCTCAGGTGAGCTAAAAATGATAAAAATGACCTCGTCTTCAAAGACAACTCTTGAAAAAAGCATGTTAATGGTCACTCAAATATTTATCTTTTACGTATTGTGCTATCAATATAAAGACATGTGTTTTAAGTAAATACCTATAATACTCAAGAAAATATATAAAATATATCTTATATGGACTTGACCATTTTTCAGTCTGGGCAAATTTTTACCATTCATTATTCTAAGGGAAATTTCAAAACATTTTCTGACTAAATAGTGAACAGTGCAGACCATGGTCAGATGAAATGGGTAAAATCTGTTTCCACCAGCCGACTAAGAATTAGATTTAATGACATATTGAGTATATTCTATTTTTGGATTAGTTGCGGTAAAAATGTAAATGTAAGAACATAAAAACTTACTGATGCTCGTTTTTTCCTGCACAATAATCTAACCCTGCCTTTAGCTAGTGCAGCAGCAATAATACTTCCTGAGTGAGCCATAGGTCCTTCCTGTAATAAAACATTATCTACATATTATACTGTATGACAATATCTGAGGTATGTCTAGATAGCATATATCTAAATTATACAAATTTTGTTGTTTTTTATTCATTTCTGAAATACAAGCCTGCTAAAATATAGCATTCAAACCTATTCATGAAAGAACTTTTGAGTTTACACATGACAGCATAGAAACATTAGAAATATATACGGTATAGTTTTCTTTCAAGAATAAAAAGAGTTTTCAGGGCAACAGCTAGTCTACTGATTAGGAAAATAATCTTTGTAAATCAAGAAAGGCCATAAGATGCTATTTTAATGTTTGCTTACACTCTATAATCATGGTCAACATAATAAGATTTTGAAAAACCTAATACAATGTATAATCTTTACTGTCAAAGCTAAGTTAAAAGGAAAGAAATTCTGGGGATTTTAACAGTTGTCTTCTTAGAATTATATACTTAAATAATTAAGTTTACATTGTATGAGATAATCATGTAAAAACATACCTTCCCACAGGCAAGACCTCCAAGAATAGACATAACAACACCTCCAACCTTTGCAACAAAACATTCTAGTGTGAGCAATCCTGGAATTTTGACCCCATTCAAATATGATTTTATATATGGTACACCACTACCAGCAGCTAATGGCTGAAAAAATAAAATATGACCTCATAAAAACCAGCATTCATTTAACATATCACATACATTATCTATGATATTAGTTATATATAGTTTGCTGACAGGATATATGGGAGAAATTATAACCAGAATGATCACACATATTATCTATATTAATTATATATAGTTTGCTGACAGGATATATGGGAGAAATTATAACCAGAATGATCACACATATTATCTATATTAGTTATATATAGTTTGCTGACAGGATATATGGGAGAAATTATAACCAGAATGATCACACATATTATCTATATTAGTTATATATAGTTTGCTGATAGAATATATGGGAGAATATTACCAGGATGATCACATACATTATCTGTGATATTAGTTACATAGTTTGCTGACATGATATATGAGAGAATATTACCAGAATGATCACATACATTATCTGTGATATTAGTTATATATGGTTTGCTGACAGGATATATGAGAGAATATTACAAGAATGATCACATACATCATTCTATGATATTAGTTATATATGGTTTGCTAATAGGATATATGAGAGAATATTACCAGAATGATCACATACATTATCTGTGATATTAGTTATATATGGTTTGCTGACAGGATATATGAGAGAATATTACAAGAATGATTACATACATCATCTGTGATATTAGTTATATATGGTTTGCTGACAGGATATATGAGAGAATATTACAAGAATGATTACATACATTATCTATTATATTAGTTATATGGTTTGGCAATAGGATATATGGGAGAATATTACCAGAATGATTACATACATCATCTGTGATATTAGTTATATATGGTTTGCTGACAGGATATATGAGAGAATATTACAAGAATGATTACATACATTATCTATTATATTGGTTATATGGTTTGACAATATGATATATGGGAGAATATTACCAGAATGATTACATACATCCAGGGCTCCAGATAAGATGCGTATACGCGTAAATTACGCATGGAAATAACCCGTTTACGCATTCAAAACAAAATTTAAGCGTATGAAAACGCACACAAAATTCAGGTTACGCATTGAGCAACATTTCTTTCGCGTAAACGTAACCGAAAGTAAACTCGGTGATTATTTTATTTTCAATTTCGCCTGAACGCTTTGCAAGCGTCTACCGGTAACTTCCTGTATTTCCGACCATCATCGGTTGTTATCGTATGCATAGTATGGTGGTGGAATTAACTTCGGATGAATGCTTTGCAACGTCTAACGGTTACTTCCTGTAGTTCCGACTATCATCGGTTGTTAGCGTATGTATAGTAAGGTGGTGGAATTAACCGGTACAATGTCGCTGTCTAAAGTTAAAACGATTGACTCGTATTTTCAGCCGCAAAAAAATCGACCCAAAAGTAATTGTGACGGTTATAATTAATGAAATAATTAGCGCTGCCACGTATGAGCAACAGAAACATGCCTCAGGTTCAGATAAAACGTATGCCGTTTGGAAATGCAAGATTATAAACCAAGAGAGTCCAAAAAGCAAAAGAAATGACTTTGACATATCTTGTATTACACGTATAATAATACAATAAACATGGAAGCATAATAAATCTTTTACTCTTTTACATACATTTTAAGGAGTAAAAATACTCCTGTCAAATTTCAGATTTCAAGTTTTACTCATTCACAAAAAAATCAATGAGTAAATACTCATTGCCCTAAAAAATTATCTGGAGCCCTGTACATCATCTGTGATATTAGTTATATATGGTTTGCCGACAGGATATATGAGAGAATATTACAAGAATGATTACATACATTATCTATTATATTAGTTATATGGTTTGGCAATAGGATATATGGGAGAATATTACCAGAATGATTACATACATCATCTGTGATATTAGTTATATATGGTTTGCTGACAGGATATATGAGAGAATATTACAAGAATGATTACATACATTATCTATTATATTAGTTATATGGTTTGGCAATAGGATATATGGGAGAATATTACCAGGATGATCACATACATTATCTGTGATATTAGTTACATAGTTTGCTGACATGATATATGAGAGAATATTACAAGAATGATTACATACATTATCTATTATATTAGTTATATGGTTTGGCAATATGATATATGGGAGAATATTACCAAAATGATTACATACATCATCTATTTTAGTCTGATAATGAAGACAACATTTAAAG
Source organism: Ruditapes philippinarum (assembly GCF_026571515.1). Classification (NCBI taxonomy): domain Eukaryota; kingdom Metazoa; phylum Mollusca; class Bivalvia; order Venerida; family Veneridae; genus Ruditapes; species Ruditapes philippinarum. The sequence goes on from NW_026860476.1 coordinate 339,276, forward strand.
AAATTTACAAATTCAAATGAAAGAAAATATTCTTCAAAACAGGAAGACACAAGTTATGAACAAATGAAAACCAGAGCAAAATTTGTGCAACTGCTTGTTTCTAAGCAATTTGTGGTAAAAGCTTTTTCAAGTGCATGTCAAAAATAAGACTACATGTTATCAATTCTCAGAATGAGTGTTTACAAACTGTAGACTGATATAGAACTGACAGATTCTGTATACAATTACCAAAACCAATATAGCAATTTTGAAGGTGCATCAATAATGAAATCTGCAAACATGCAATTGCAAGCTTTCATTTAAAAATTCAATTTTCCTAAGACAAGAATGTCAGTTATTGAAGGTAAATCTTTGTAAAGTCACTGATGAAAAGGGGATGTAGGATTCTTATAGTAGTTCAAGTCTGCTAATACACAATCATATTTGTTTAAGATTGGTAAAAATACCCCTCCTTAAATTCCTGGGTAACTTTAGAATTCTTTTATGAAAATATATCCTTTAATAAAAGAAGCTATTAATCCCTGCATAATGTAATGTAAAAGACTGTAGGCTACTGTTGCATATATAGCACATTTTAACATGCACACAAAAAAACAACAAAAACCAACTAATAAAACAATCAAGAGAAATTCTAACACGAAATGCATTTTTCCCTATTGAACACATAAGGACCGAAAGTGTGTTATTATGCAATAAAATCACTCTTGTGATTCTATGGTAACCATTATAAATGTGAAGCGCTTAAAATAATTAAGGAAACAAATCAGACGCAATTTAGCTAAATATTAGGTATGGCAGCATTTATTTGTTGATGTCGTATTAGAATCGAAATATATCCAAATTAGTGATTTAGTCGCTTGAAAAAATCACTGTTTATCAATTCCATACGCATCATTATACCATCGTAGAGTAATTCCTCGCATCCAAGCTCCAAACAGTGATTTCATTTAGCGATAAAATCACTATTTGGGATACATCATTTCTTTAATTAATATATAAATTTTGATGTAGATTTCTGATAAATTTTAAACATGTGAATGACTATCGACTTACCTGTAAATATACAACCAAAGCAGAGCCCAGTGCTGTGATACTAATATTAAGGCCCACCCAGATTAGTGCTGGCTGCCATAAACATCCTTCCTTTGCACATCTATCTAAATCTAAGTTCATAGTTAAGGTTCTCTAATTCAACAAATATGTTTGATATACTATTTATCACTTTAATACCTTTATGAATACTAGTTTCCTAGTTGTTTAGATGGTTTCTAGTGGTTTCGGGCCCCAATATTATATTGTTCACTGTCTTAGAAACATAGAAGTTTAATGCTTGTTCATTGTTCTGGCTAGAATTATTGCTGATTATGACCAAAGAATACTTAAACAAAGCATCTAATTGTTGGTCTGAAGTTCTTTCAAAATCATGATCTCAAATATATCCAAAATATGGGTCAGTAGGTAGAATGAATGCAGGATATTAATCTTTGACAATTATTTATTTATGGCTGTCTATTACAACTGTAATAACCTGAAGGAAAAAAAATTTCTTTCATAAAACACATTAAGCAGATAAATCAAGTTTCCCTGGAAGATTTTCCCTGAAACTGTTTCTGACAAATACCATTCATAAACATTGATAATTGCAACTCATGAAAATAATTGGATAAAAATTCTGTGCCTGATACTACGGAGCCCCTAAGATGACATTTTCCACACTTTTATCCCCGGAATTTAATTCGTTTTTACGAAATAATAATTCGTAATTACGAAATATTAATTCGTAAATACGAAATATTAATTCGTTTTTACGAAATATTAATTCGTAATAACGAAATATTAATTCGTAATAACGAAATATTAATTCGTAATTACGAAATATTATTTCGTAATTACGAAATATTAATTCGTTTTTACGAAATATTATTTCGTAAAAACGAAATATTAATTCGTAATTACGAAATATTAATTCGTTTTTACGAAATATTATTTCGTAATTACGAAATATTAATTCGTTTTTACGAAATATTAATTCGTAATTACGGAATATTATTTCGTAATTACGAAATATTAATTTGTAAAAACGAAATGTTATTTCGTAATTACGAAATAATAATTCGTAAATACGAAATAATATTTCGTAAAAACGAATTAAATTTTTTCTAGCGTTTCAAAGGGTTTTGGTAATAGTTATAAATAAGGCCTCAAAACTTAGTTCCTGACTTAATATAAGGCATGTACATGTAATATAGATAGTGATTTTTGTTCTCCCCAAGTTTTTAAAATTTACACTATTGTATATAAATTAAAATAATCGCATGTCAATAGCGTTGAGCCACAGCCGTGATAGTACACGGGCTAGGAAAATTTACTTAAAATGGGGGTCCTGTGCTTCAAATCCAAACACGGACATTTCTAATAATAAATTGTGAGGAAATATTCATTTTAACTTGATTAGATTAGTGAAAGTCTGGACCCCCCCCCCACCCCTCGTCCCATTAGTTTTACTAATGTATATGATAAAAGAACGGAATAATATAGCATGTTTCTGTTTTAAAGATACATGTCGTAAAATTTTGCCTCAAACATTAAAACATTGCTGATAGGAACATGTATTTGACAATGGGAAAAAAAGACCATTTTGGATAGAGAATGACTTCTCACACAAAAACCTTGTTCACTTAAATATAATAACTTGCGAACCATTCGGCTTATAATCGCAAAGTTGATCAAGGCATGTAAATGACCCATTTGTGAGATTAATAAGTTCTTTATTAAGCACAAAATGACCTTAAATAAGATTTCGTAAAAACGAATTAATATTTCGTAATTACGAAATAACATTTCGTTTTTACGAATTAATATTTCGTAGTAACGAAATAATATTTCGTAATTACGAAATAACATTTCGTAAAAACGAATTAATATTTCGTAAATACGAATTAATATTTCGTAAAAACGAATTGATATTTCGTAATTACGAAATAACATTTCGTTTTAACGAATTAATATTTCGTAATTACGAAATAATATTTCGTAAAAACGAATTAATATTTCGTAAAAACGAATTGATATTTCGTAATTACGAATTAATATTTCGTAAAAACGAATTAAATGCCGGGAGAAAAGTGTCGAGAATGTCACCTTAGGGGCTCCGTATGATACCATAAATTATAGTTTGCTTTTAAATTAATCAAGCCATCATTGTTTTATGCTGCTGTGTGAAATTTCACTGTAACAGAAACTCCATTCATAAACATTATCATGATGTAGTAATGGATTTTTGAAAACATAAAATTTTATCATTTTTTAGATTAAATCTTCATCTTTCTAACTTTCATGTGAGTATCTGAAAAACAAGTCATCCAAACAATAATTTTTATTTTCAAATATGCAAACATGTTAACAATACAGAACATTGCAATTATGTTGGAAGCTATAATGACTTATTGAAACATTCTCGAATCTGTTCCTAGAACCAACCAGTACTAAGCAATTGGTGTAAAGTTTCTCAAGGAAACAACAGTTGCCCCTGACAGGGTTTAAAAACCCCCAACGGCTAGCAATTCTTAGATTACTAGCCTGACCAGTAACCATTTGGCCACATGGTTAAGTGGTCATAGCATAAACATTGCCACTGGCTAATTTGTCAAAGGTTAAATTAACTGTGCTTTTTCACTATTCAGTAATAATACATGCTAGACCTAGTATTAGTCTTGGTCGGGTCAGTGATGTCATAAAAATGACAACATTTGTTTTAAGTTGCAAGGTACACACATGCATAACTTTAATAAGAAATTTTTACGTGGTAACAAAGGTGATTCTGTAAAGTTGAAATATTTGGCTTATGTCTGTGACCATAGTCCGACTAATTTTGTGGCATGCAAGACTCATGTCTGCATTTTCAAGGTCAAGGTCATTATTGGAGGTCAAAGGTCAAATCCTGTTTGCCTTATTACTTAATGGATTGACAGATTGCTTGGCATATGTATTCATTTTAGTCAGATAGTGTGTCATGTGCAAGACCAAAGTCAGAGCCTTGTTAAACTTGGAGGATAGAAATGACTCTCCTAATATACATGTACTTTCTTCCTACTACAATAATCATTGCACTTTTTAAACAAGAGGGCCATGATGGCCCTGAAGTCACTCACCTGTATATAGGTCCCCCGGAGCGGGGCCAGTTTAAACCCAAGGGCTTTTATTTGAACAAACTTGGTAAACACCCATTAGAAGATGTTTCATGCTAAACATCAAAGGTCTAGCTCGTTGGGTTAAATTTTTTAAAAGAAGATTTTTTCAGTTTTTTACTTATACATATATTTAAAAACAATGACACCCCTGGGGCAGGGCCAGTTTTGACCCCAGGGCTTTTATTTGAACAATCTTTGTAGACACTTACTAGAAGATGATTCATGCTTATTATCTAAACTCTAGCTATTCGGGTTTTTTCGAAGAAGATTTTTAAGTTTTTGCTATACACATATAAGGAAAATCAATGTCCCCGGGGCCGGGCCAATTTTGACCCCAGGGCTCTTATTTGAACAAACTTTGTGGACATCCATTAGAACATGTTTCATGCTAAATATCTTAGCTCTAGCTCTTTGGGTTTGAAAAAGAAGATTTTTAAGTTTTTACTATATTCATATAGGGAAAATCAATGACCCCCTTGGGCGGGGCCAATTTTGACCCCAGGGCTCTTATTTGAACAAACTTGGTAGACACCCATTAGAAAATGTTTCATGCTAAATATCTTAGCTCTAGCTCTTTGGGTTCTTTTAAAGAAGATTTTTAAGTTTTTACTATATGCATATAGGAAAAATCAATGACCCCTTGGGGCGGGGCCGATTTTAATTCTAGGAACAAAATTTGAACAACTTTGGTTTTGGACCTATAGATGATACCATAGACCAAATATCAAAGCTCTAGGCCATTTACTTTCAGACAAGAAGATTTTTCAAGTTTTCACTATATGTATATAATGAAAATCAATGACCCCCGAGGGCGGGGCCAATTTTGACCCGACGGCCATTATTTGAACAATCTTGGTAGAGGTCTACCACACAATGTTTCATGCCAAATATCTTACCTGTAGCCTTTGCCAATTCAGAGAAGAAGATTTTTTTATGTTTTACTATATACATATTAGAAAAACCTATGACCCCCCGGGGTGGGGCCAATTTTGACACTAGGGACAAAATTTGTACAACTTTGGTATTAGACCTTCAGATGATACCATAGACCAAATATCAAAGCTCTAGGCCATTTACTTTCAGACCAGAAGATTTTACAAGTTTTCACTATATGTATGTAATGAAAATCAATGACCCCCCGGGGCGGGCCAATTTTTACCCTAGGGCCATTATTTTAACAATCTTCATAGAGGTCTACTACACAATGTTTCATGCCAAATATCTAATCTGTAGCCTTTGCCAAATCAGTTAAGAAGATTTTTTTAGATTTTACTATATACATATAAGGAAAAACCTATGACCCCGCTCGGGGCCAATTTTGACACTCAGAGGGACAAAATTTGAACAACTTTGGTAGAGGACCCATAGATGATACCATATACCAAAAATCAAAGCTTTGGCCCATGTACTTTCAGAAAAGAAGATTTTTTAATTTTGTGTTTTTTGAAATCCTTTTCTGGCCCTATGACCTACATATGCAACAGACCAGAACCATTTGAACACTTTTGAAAGGGGACCACCCAAGGATCATTTCTGAAAAGTTTGGTTGATGTGCACTCATTGGTTTCAGAGATGTTGTTAATGTCAAAAGTTGACGACGCATGACGCACGACGGACACAGGGCCATCACAATAGCTCACCCTGAGCATTGCTCAGGTGAGCTAAAAAGTTCAGTTCAATGTGAGGAGATGCATCTTTTCTACTTTATTAATTTATATTTGCGTGCCCAGTTTTTTATGCAAGAATCTTGTTTTACGAGTTCAACTTGAAACTTAACACAGAGTCTCACATATTAAATGAGAACATTATTATATACTGGAGCATTATAATTTTATTTGATAATGATAACCACTCCCAAAACAGTTCTATCAGAGAAAATCAAACCTTGTGTGTTAAAACTACTTACCAGATATCATGTTTTACTAGATATTTTCTGCCTCATGATTATTTTAACACTCAGACACACTTGTTGTTTTACTTAGTACATTGCAAATCCTCAAGAGCGAGAAACTGACAAAAAACATTATCAGAAAGATATTTATTCACCATGGAACTGGAGACATTGCTTTAAATGTGATTAGCTATTTTTGTTACTGCATACACACATGAGGGACACTAATGGTTGGATTAATGGCCCTGCACAGTCTATATCAGTATGAATAAAATTTATTTTACTCAACATGAAGACAGAGCTCATCAGGTTTTTATGTTTGTATAGAACTGATATATCAGTTCAATGAAAACAAATGCTTTTCTTTAGCTTTTGACTTTTAGTTTTCTTCAGAAAAAAATTGACGTTTATAAAATAACATTTTTTTTTTATTTTTTTTTTACATTTGTATCTCAAATGGTCACATATGGCAAATCATATAAACCAAGATTGGCGAATTAAAATACATTGTTCAAATGAGAAAAGGGTTTTTGTATAATTTACTCTAGGCACATTTAAAAGGGACCTAACTTATCTGAATTACCGTATAAGTACTTATTTCTGCGGTCTTAAAATTCTGCGATTTTCGTTAAAATAGGGGGTCTTAAATTTCTGCGTTTCTTATTTCTGCGGTGCCATCGTTCTCCCATTCAGGTGTTTTATTTCTGCGTTTAAATTATGGTATTTGTACACAATTAACCAATAAAAATAAACGGCATTTCAAGATTTGTTGATGTGTCATTCTTTCTGGTAAAATGCAGACGACTGATAATGTGTTTCGTTGTAATCATCATGTATCAGTATATACACTATATACCGGTATTACGTAATTATTAAGAAAAAAGAACAACAAAATGCAATGACAACAATTTTAATACTGTTTGTCTATAAATTTGAAGCATTCATGTATTTTACTATCTTATAGGTTCATTATAGTCCTTATATTCATTATATATATATTTCACAACAAATAAATTATGCATGTATATACATTGAAAAGAATCCATGGAAAAAATGTTCGACTCTTTCAACATGAATACTTGAACTTATAGCTTGGTAAACAACGTGTTGTTTTACCAGTGAAGATTATTTGCGGCGGAAGAAATTTGCCTGTAAGAAAAAAAAAACACAATTTGAATAAAAGAAATTCGATCATTTCGCTTGAGTGGACATTTTCAGGTAAGTGTGAAAAATACACAATGGCAAATTCGCACATAACATAGTGGTACATAAAAGCGTGTTATTTGCAGGTTTTAATGATAATTTCAAACAATGGTCATTTTATCACGTTTTTGATAATGGTGTTGTTAAATATATTTTAAACTGAAACAGCGGTATAAACAACGATATACACTGCACATGAACACATTTTTAACACAATTTTAATATTTAATTGCAGTGATAAAAATATAAGTTTTATCAAGCATTTAATTATATAAAATATTCGGCAGAGAAAATTTAGATTTACCTTGCAGTGTACCAGCAAATACGGCAGTGAATTGCCGTTTGTCTCCAACGCCTGAGATTTCGACTCGTTTAGCACCTTCAACCTCCATATACTATAGTCATTTTATTATATCAAATAATTCAAGCTAAGAGTGAGCGAAAATCATACCAACATGAAATTTATTTCAACAAAAATAACAAGCAAAGTAACGATTTTTTTTATAATTTTTTATTCATGACAGAAAGAAAAATCTACTTATGTCGTTAAAAGCCGATAACGATACATGATTAGGTAATATAGTTAGACATTACCTGTAGCTGAAATTCCGACACATTTATACATAAACAAAGCCGAGAAAGTCTTAATTTTCTGCGGTTTTTAAATCTGCGGTGTCGTGACGAACCGCAGAAATAGCAGAAATAAAGTTCCCGCAGAAAAAAGTACTTATACGGTATATTGAAAGTCAGCAATTCAAAAAAGGATGCTATAGATTTATCAAAAAATAATTAATCAATAGGTTCCTGAAAAACAAGATCCATTTAATTGCAATTATTTCATAAGAAAACAAGAGGGCCATGATGGCCCTGAAGTCGCTCACCTGTATATAGGCCCCCAGAGCGGGGCCAGTTTAAACCCAAGGGCTTTTATTTGAACAAACTTGGTAGACACCCATTAGAAGATATTTCATGCTTAACATCTAAGGTCTAGCTGGTCAAGTTTTTTTCTTTACACATATAGTTAAAAACAATGACACACCTGGGGCAGGGCCAGTTTTGACCCAAGGGCTTTTATTTGAACAATCTTTGTAGACACTTACTAGAAAATGTTTCATGCTTAATATCTAAACTCTAGCTCTTTGGGTTTTTTAGAAGAAGATGTTTAAAGTTTTTCTCTTTTGGTTGCCATGGCAACCAGAGTTCTGCATGGAATGGAATTCTTTGAACAACTTTGTTAAGGCTTCACACAAGGAACATCCCTGTGAAGTTTCATTATGATCTGCCTTATGGTTTCAGAGGAGATGTCGTTTGAAAAGTGTGAACGGACAACGGACGACGTACGACGGACGACAGACGACGGATGAAGAGTGATGACCTAATAGCTCACCCTGAGCATAATGCTCAGTGAGCTAATAAAAATGCATGCTATAATGAAAGCAATTAAAACTTACCATCAATATTATTTTTTTTGAAAACTAAGAGTAATATATTTTTATCTTTCATCATAGTGTACATATTTTGATGTTTTTTATTTCTGTAAGCAGTTTTTGTTACCCACCATAAAAATTCCATCTTAAAATTTTTAACCTAAAATTCACTCAAACAAAGCAATTGAATGGTTTTGGAGTATTTCAAAGATTAAGCTTTTACATATTTCTTGCACAAAATTCATTATTCATCAAGAACAGAAACAGGCAAACTTAAATAGAGTAACTGTTATTTTCATACACCATTAGACAGAGAATCACATGGGACAATGGCTGGTTTATATGTTCACCAAAAGTATAATTTCATAATGATTCCAATGTAAAACTCAGGTAAAATCAGTGCAGAGCCTTTATTTATCAGGCAGGCAATTTTGACTGAAATGTTTTTTGTGTTTTTTGTTGGATTTTACATTGCACCAACACAGTATAAGGTTATATGGCTGGACGTAGACCTCACTCAGGTGCTCCTCTGTGCATTATTTCAAACAAAAAATGGCACCTGAGTTAAGAATCACAAATGTTCCACAAGCTAGATGATGAAATCATTCATTCATACTAAAATTAAGCAGATAAATCAAGTTTCCCTGGAAGATTTTCCCTGAAACTGTTTCTGACAAATACCATTCATAAACATTGATAATTGCAAGTCATGAAAATAATTGGATAAAAAATTCTGTGCCTGATACCATAAATTATAGTTTGCTTTTAAATTAATCAAGCCATCATTGTTTTATGCTGCTGTGTGAAATTTCACTGTAACAGAAACTCCATTCATAAACATTATCATGATGTAGTAATGGATTTTTGAAAGCATAAAATTCTATTTTTAAACTTTCATCACTCAAATTTTTCATATCAGTTTCTTGAACTAAATTCTTCCCAAAAGGTGTCTCCTCAAATATAATAGGAACTTTGCAATTGAAATTCACTTAAAAATCTTATTTCCTACTTTGTACAAGCAGAATGCATACAGGTTTAAGGCAGTACTCATTCATTTGACAATGTTAGATCATATGTACATGGAAATGCCTAAGCAGTGGTAACACTAAAATGGTAGAATTTCTTTTAAAAATTCTAGATTTCTAAGTGTAAAGATGTAAGTAAACTCTAAATGAAATGCCCCTACTTCATTTGCTTTGACCTTATCCTTTGACCTCAAAATCAATAGGCTGGTCTCCTACAGGTCATGTACTATGCTCCTACAAAGTTTCATCTACTTCCCAAGCTATTGATGACCACTTCACTAAAGCTTAGGACAATATACCAAACATTCTTTATTAGTTGGACAAGCTTTTTGTGGTCAAGGCCACCATAACCTTGACTTTTGACCTACTTATTGCTCACAAAATCAGAAAGGGTTCTTTCTACTGGCCATGGTAAATATCCCTTCCAAGTTACAAAAATTACAGCTTATTCATTCTCAAGTTATTGATTTGGCAATGAAAATTTAGGGGCATAAAAAGAATCCAACTTTATCAATTTTTCACTAGCAACCTTTTTTGCTACAGTTCATGAATTTCTACAAGCTTCTTTAACCATTCAATTATATGGCCTAGTTCTTACAGAACATTTCAGAATCACAAACAATTTAGATGAAAAAGGTGCCAACATAAATACTGAACTTAAACTTCAGGGCCAATAAAATATCTGAAGAAGCACTATCTTAATGTTTCATAATTATATGTTATCTCTTCGAGTGGGAGGAATTTTTTCACTCTTCTCAAATTAACAAAAAACTATTTTAACTTCTAAGAAATAGAACTGTTTAACAGACTGCTTTCTTTAATAATCAAGGTTTATTAAATCAAAGATTGGAAATATAAAACTATGCCATTAAAATTCTTGTCCTAATACAAGAGACCTGAATTAAGATTTGTGTCTTGCATTTTGTAGAAAATCAAAGTTTAAATTGGAAAGATGAAATGATAGAATAATGCAGATATTGGAATTATTCTGGATTCAAAAGATGTTATATTATACTTGCACATGCTATAGTGCTTTTGTTATCACATGGAATTAAAAGACAGACTTCTATTTTAGAATTTCTTAATACAATTAATTTAAAGATATCTTATTAAGACAGACTTGATAATTATGCACCATCAATGTATTATATAGGGTTTTTATTCCTAGTAATGCACAGATGTAGGTGAAATTATATAGCAAGTTCCCATATAAACTTCATCATCATGAAATAGGTATATCAGAACCATAAACCACATAATTTAGCTAGATAAAACTTCCTAATATGAAAGAATTAAAGGTAAGCAGGTGAAGTTATTCTGGTTTGTTTGCCTTTTTGTTTTAATTTGATTTACAACACACAAACACAATTTAGGTCATATAGTGCTGAAACAGGATGACTTTGGCTTGCCTTGGTTGTTACAAACTTAAAGCAATACCAGGGATCAAACCACCTCACCTGCTGGTACTATGAGATGCATAGACTCAAGTAATTGGAACACAATTAGTCGCCTCTTTCAAACAGTGGCTGCACTTCTGATGCCTCAACCCTTAAAGCTACATGCCTCCAGATGAGTCAAAGTATTTCAATAAAATCAAACTTAAGAAAAATGTACTAAAATTTTAGGAAGTGTAAAAAGAAAGATTCAAGTAATATTTTAAAGGTTCTGTGCGATTAATGACTGATTTATCAGTATTTACAACTATATTTCTACTGCGTTACTAACGCAGTAAGGGCTATTTATGCATATTTTGACCACTATTTAGTAATTTAAGCGGGTTGTATGTGGCATTGAAAATGTGTAAATTGTTTCCATTTGGTTACTTCACAATATCAAACATTCAGATACATTTTCAAAATTTTCATGAAAATTAGCATGAATCTGGAGGCGTGCTGCTTTAAAGGCAACCCATGAGCCACAAAGGGGAGTTGGATTGTCACTCATTAATTGGCTAATCAAAACGATAAAACTTGTATTAGATTCATACAAAACATTTAAGTTTCGCTCTTCCAGTTTGACTTGCTACAACTTTCCCATGGACAATTTCTAATTTTATACTGGCAATGATATAAAGGATACATGATTGAATCAAGCTGAATTTAACATGACTGATCTTCTCTACAACAATATGAACAACTGCTGCTAGAAATGCTGTGAATAGTCCGGTGAAAAATACTATCAACCATCTCTGAATAAACTGCAAGGTTAATTCTTTCTGAAAAATAAAATAAAATATAAATTTATTGAACAGCTTCCCGGCGTCAACTTCACCAGCATATACACTTCTAAATTAATCTATAACCTTCAACTTTGACCTTGATTAAAGAAGACTTTACCCTCAATTTTGATAAAAATTTAAAGTTTACTAAAACCCCAACTTAACAAGGCTCAAGTCATTCAAAAATTCAGCTAAGGCAATATTTACAAATTAATCAAAACTTTAAATGTAACACTTCATTATTATTTGTAGCAATATTCAAGTTAGTTAGTTACTGAAAATCCAACTTTTACCTATATGAAGTAATTCTGGCTAAAACCCCAGATCAAAAATTAATTAATTAAATTTATAATGATCTTTTTAAATAAAGGTCAATAAAAACTTAAGATATTAATTAAGTTAAAAGTGTAAAGTTACATTATTTTCAACTTTGACCAAAATTCAAATTTCTTAAAAACTACTATTACACAGAATAAAATTAAACAAGCAATTATCATAGTATTGCAAGCAATCCATAAGTCCCCTACCGGTTAGAACCCCATCAACATTCTGAAGGGCCATTGGCCATTCACTTATGTTTCAATTTTTCTCTATTTTTAGTAAACTTGTTGGAAAAGTTCTTTAAAAGTGATCACAGGAAACAGTTTTTATGAACAGACAGACAGACGGACTAAAGGACACTCTAAAGTTAATATTTGAAACATCCCTGTTACCAAAATATAACATTTTAAAAGCAAAATTCTTAAAGAGGAGATAACTCTTGAATTAAAGATGCAATTTCATAAAAAATTTCAGCTCTTTTTGACTAATCACAAATATTGTTATATTTGCCATGTTTTAAGCCTATTTGTTGCCAAGGCAACTGATATTTTTTCAAAATAGGAAGAACAGATAAGACATGCATAATCTCAACACTGCTATCTACCCATATGTCAAGTTTCATAAAAATATTTCCAGTACTTTTTGAGTTATCACTGGATCCAGTTTATGTGTAAAATTTGCCATATTTTCAGCCTATTTGTTGCCATAGCAACCAGAATTTTCAACATAGGAAGAAAAGAAAAAGACGTGCATAATTCCAAGACTGCCATCTACCCATATGTCAAGTTTCATAAAAATATTTCCAGTACTTTTTGCGTTATCACTGGATCCAGTTTATGTGTAAAATTTGCCATATTTTTAGCCTATTTGTTGCCATAGCAACCAGAATTTTCAACATAGGAAAAAAAGAAAAAGACGTGCATAATCTCCATACTGCCATCTATCCATATACCAAGTTTCATAAAAATATTTTCAGTACTTTTCAAGTTATCGCGGGATCCAGTTTTGTGGACGGACGGACTGACGGACGGACAGACGGACGGACAGACGGACGGAGGGTAAACCTAAAGTCCCCTCCGGTAAACCGGTAGGGGACTAATAAAATTTCCTAACTTCAAGGAAGATAAAAAAAATCCCAGTTATTATAAGCCTTATATCTAAATGACAGTATCTAAAACTTTCTACATTGAGTAAATTATTAATTTTAACTACAGTGAGTTAGATCAACATCTTAAGTCACTAATAGCTTTGAACAAGATTTTAATTGTAAGTCACTGATACTTCCAACTCAAAAGTCAAAGTGATTTAATCTGATTTACAATAAATGCTTACTTAAATTTACAAATATATTATTTCAAAACATCATAATGATGTACTTAAAATTGAAATTTTGTAGCAGAGATTATGCAGAACCTGCATGGAATAAATAAGGTAAAAAATAAATAGTTAACTTAAGGGAATGAAGTATTGAATGATTTCATTTCAATCCAAGTTTGTTTTTGGCAGAAGCACAGTCGTATACAATTGTTATCAATATTCAGTACAAGATTTATCATAAGTGGGTGAACATACTTCAAATTAAGTGAAAACACTTGAATCTCACCTGTACTTGAAATCTTGAATGTTATTTATTTGTTATTAGAAGAGTAATGAGCTATTAAAATTTAGTATATAATTATCTAAGTTATATATCACTTAAAAGAACTGCATTGAACATAATAAGGTAATTAGTATTTAATATACCCTGGTGAGCTACCCTAGTATGTCATGTAGTAACCTTTTAAAACTCATTATTTAAATTTCTCAAAATATCATCCGACAAGAAGATATACAGCGGGTATCTTAAAACTGTAAAAATATTTTTTCACTCTATTAATTTTCTTTTTAAAAATTAATAAAACTGGAAAGAAGATTCAAACTTCCTTACCAAGGTGTCAAGATTGGACAAAACTTGTGACTATAAGGTTTTATCCATTGACCTACCTTCAAATGTGACCTACATAGTTACATCAGTATCTTGTCGAACAATTTTACCAATTTGACCTACTGACCTAGTTTTAAGTTTATGATGACCTATTTTATGATTTCTGTGACGTTTAATTAGACAAACACCCTGAACACGTTCTGGTTCTGTGATCTTTGTAACATGAGTTTCTCCAATACAAACATCTATAATGCACCACACAGGAAAGATCACTAAAACTGTGATGACTTAAAAAAACAACCTTGAAATAAATCCATCAAAAAAAATTCTTTGACATCAATATTGAGTACGAAATGTTGTATTCAGTACAAATTTGTTATCAGTGAAACTATTTTAAGACTGCCAATACTTCTATGTGATATATGGGGAAGTAAAGATGGAAGTGTTATATAATAAGAACATTGGTAAGTGTGAAAATGAGAAATCAATTACCTGACTTATCTCACACTGAGAGTGTAAGTCTGCCTATAATCTGATTGTAGCCTCATTTATAACATGTTCTTGGCACTAAAGACTGACTGCTATCAAAGTGTTACATGTCTAAGCTGTTAGTGTTATGAATAAAACAGACAGAAAACCACCTGTATGTATTGCTTTACTTTAATGTAGCAATCTAAATCATTTCAAATGAGGCTAACACATTTATTTCATTATGTATGCATTAAACATTGACAATTTTGTATTTTTTTCTGTGACAATGACAGAGAATATATCTTAATAATTCAACTGAATATTAAAAGTTATCATTTTATTACTTTGACTCACAACAACTGGTGACAATAGTCACTGCAATAGTACACCAGTCCTTATGTTTATGTACATATTAGGCTTGTATGTTTTGCAATATTGATAAAACAGTGAGCTTCATTTAATTTCAGCAACTCTATATAACGAAGAGCATTAATATTTCAGGTCAATATAGTACATTTTCATTTTTACTGACAAAGCATCAAGATCATTTAACCTCTAGTGACTTACAAACACAACAACATTAGGCACCATAATGACACTTGATAATGCACTTCTGATAATAAATACTCCCAGAAACATCATTATTGAACAATTAATACACTATATGTAAATTTAGGTATCACTATAAATTGTCTTGTCTCTGACGTAAGTATGCAATAACCAGATATAGAGATAGGTCATGAAATTGGCGAAACATAGTAAGTTAACACACTCTATATAAGGCATGAAATGTTGGACACATGTCGGGCTATATCATTTTCTCATCTACTATTATACATCTTACACTAAAAGTGTATAAATACAATATGTCAGCCAAGACAAATAATACTGAGTTATTTTAAAGTATCATGACAAATAATAACTGTGAATAAATCTATGGACATTAATGCATTATTAATTAATCTCCAATTTCCTACTCTATACCTAAAATGCAAATGGAAATCTGAAAGTTAATTCCTCAACATAGAATTCCTTGAGATAAATATTTGTAATGTAAGGCTTTTATATAAATCAATTTTTTTCTACTATTTCATGGAGAATCATATGAATGATTCATTTTCACCATTCAAATTTATATTAAGTTTTTTTAAAATGAAACTTAAAACTAATTCTTGAAAAATGATGAAATAGATAAAACACTACATCAAATTAATTGCTGTCAAATTACAAGAAATAACCTCAAAAGAATTACTATTATGACGTTTGATAAAGTGACAGAACAACAAGATGTGTCACTAAAGATTATGATGCTTTACAATAATAGTGAATACATCTGTGTTAGAACTGTGTTAGATTTTGAAAAGTGATCATTTAAGCCAAATATGGAAGATATGAGAAAATATTCTCCAATTTTGACAGTTCACTATGAATATGTGACCTTGACATTTGAGCCACAGAACTGCATCTTCTCCTCCAGGCAAAACCAACATCCTATCATGACAGAATGACTAACTTATGATGAGGATATGGTTTTGAATGAACTGGTGGCTATAGAAGCTGGCAATTACAACTATAAACTAATTAAGATTAACAGCTGGTGGTAGTAATATAAGACCAATCAGTCTTAAAGTCAAGCAGATAAAACAATTATAAGTAAACAAATTGCAAGAAATGGTGAAGAAATATATGAATTATCAAGTAACATCATTAATTTAAATGAGTTTGCAAGGCGCAAGGTTCTGAAGCATTGGCAAAATAGTCTACCTCTAGAAAAGTTTAAATTTCCAATGGGAAGAGATAAAACTATATGTAGTTTAAAAGATGCTAGTAATCAAGTGCCCGGCTCTTTAGAAAAAAATTACTCTACATTTGTGTTTAAATGAGAATTTATTAATTAGATTTATTATAATAAAATTAATAATCACACCATTTTACACAACTTTAAACTTTATTAAGTTAATAAAAATAAATTAAGTTAATGAAAATAAAGTAGGAAAAAGAATTAATTTTTGAAACAAAAGTGTTTGAATTATCATCCTGTAAAATGTTATAACATATAAAATTAAACACAGAAAAAGGAATTACCAAATCAGATCTGTAAAAATAAAGAAAACTGAACTCTGATAAAGACTTAAAAGAAGTTTTCAATAAATGAAATTGAATTCAAAACAATTAACTTATCTAAAGATAAAAAATGATGCTTTTTGGGGTTTCAAAGCTATTAATTGGTTTTAGGGTCAATGTATCATTTCAACATCATACTATCTTTAATTAAATCAACAAAGGGCCAGTACTTCTACTATGTTCTGAGCCAAACCAAGTTTTTATTGGTTTTAAAGTTTTTCTCCATGAACCAATGGTGGGGGTACAGATTATAAGAGTATTCTTTTCAAAAATTGATATGTCAAATATTCAAAGCTCTATATCACATCTCCAAATAAATATAACATTTTCATTAATACAAGCCAACAGAACTAGTTTAAAAGCAAATTATTACTGTTTCCCAACTGCACAGATATTTTTTTTATTGATATTTAAGGTATTTCACCATTTTCTACCTTCTCCATAAATAACCTACATTTTGTTTGTAAGGCTTATATGTCACACAGATACTGTTAAGGTCTTATGACAATATTTCAGTTTTACTCATAGAGGAAATCCTTAGGTGCCCCTCGATGCATTATTACAGGCACAACCGAACATGTGAGTAGAACCACTCACCTCAAGGCACAACCGGACATCTGACTTATAGCCACAACCGGACATCATTAAGTAGAATGAACCACTGGAAGTGGCACATTGGGCATTTGATTAGAACAACTGACTTTCTATAACATAGCTGGATGGCTTCCTCACACGAAACAATCCATAAATTTTATATATACAATTTTGTATATGAACAAAACTAATGCTAAATTTGGTAGGTATTGTGACAATTCATTATTGTCTACATATATTTTGTCAACTGAAAATAAGTCAAAACACTTAATTCTTACAGTCAATTAAAATAAAGACAAAAAATAACAAGGAAACTTTGTAAACAGAATGAAAAAGTCTTTCACAATGAAAAAACTTAAAAAAATTACCGATATGTTCTGAAAATCAAACAATTAAATAGATTAAAATGCAAACATAAACTTTCTCTCTTCCATTGGTCACAGAATACATCTTTAGCCTTTTACTGTACATTTTATTTAATTTAATGCCCTATTAATACAACTGTACTTAATTACTTTGGTTCATTTGTTTGAACATATATATGTACTATCTCTTAAAACTTTCTGTCTTCACGAAAAAAAACCCCTTAAAACCCATGTATTATTCCATTAATTGTACATTAAACATGTTTAGCTCTGCTACTACAGTTTGATACTTTTGCCCATCAAACACTAAAGTTTTCAAGAAATCCTTTAAATTAAGATAAATCTGGTTCACAGATTTTTCAGCAGATTCCTTAGAAACCTTTCATTTCTGTTCTCTCAAATACCAACCTGCAGACAATAAAGTAGTATTATCTTACATGATATTTAACGTTTCTCATGGAAAACATGCAATTTTTCAATAAAAAAACAAGCCAATTATTTTCCAATAAATCTCTTATAATATTCCAGAATGAGGTAGTGATGTGGGTTTTTTGGGGTTTTTAAAGAAAATTTCAATCATTGAGGACGTTTTGTGAGTGATAAATGGGGAACAAAGCCAATTTGAATATCTTGTCAGACATGCTTTATCTTTGGCTATAAACAAAAACTGATATAGTATACAGTATATAATAAAAAGCAAGCACCCCCAGGTTGAATAATATAATCTCATAAAACACTCTACCAGTATACAATAAAGTACTACATACAATAAATGGAAATTTATGTTTTAAAATACAATAATCAAAATTATTTGAAATTAATGTATGTTACCACATGCAACAATTGCTTAGAAAAAAAATTAAACTAAAGTCCTCAAGTTTCCAGTAAATTTCGACAATTAAAAAAGATAAGATTATGCCTGTTGATCAAAATTTAGGAGCACAAGTATATAATTATAATACATTAAAACTGTTAATTTCTAAACAAATCCTGTTAAGCTACAATTCTACTCATCAATCTAAAAATTATGGTAAGAGAATTCCATCTCTGTGAATTGTCACATCAATCTCTGGAAATCCCACGCAAAATTAACTTCAGATATGTACAAAATATTCTAAATACTTTAATTCACAGTTAATTTATAGGTATCTGCCAATGTCAAACATTTCAAACATAATTACACTGCACTGGATTTCAGACTGAACTGTTAACTGTTAAAACTCTATTTCTGCTAAAATTCCACTTTACACTTGAGTACATATCACTTTTGAATACCTACTGAAATTTTGATTAGGGTAATATCTGTTTTACATCATTCTTTTCATAATTATCTAATGAAACAGCAATTGAGAACTAAAATAAAGGTGATAGTATATCAATAAAATCACATATTAATGGTAAAAGCAATAAAACATTTAGTTTTCTTGTTTTAAAGCAGCATGCCTCCAGATTGTTATTCTGCAAATTCTCTTTGATTCTACAAGTAAATACAAGCAAACAAGTGGAATTTTAGATCCCTGCTTTCTACTTACAAATATCTTGTTTTATAATATTTTCTATATATATAGATATATTATATAGATGTTAAATAATGATGTTGATAATTAATATATATTATATGTATATGATAACAGGTAGAAACAAAATGTTACATTCTATTTATTTTGTATATTTCTATATATTTATATTAATTTTGTAAATATATTTCTATATATTTTTAACTATTTGTATATATATGTACTATATAATTGTATAGGTTGCTAAAATGGAATCATGCAGGATAAAAATATAATATTCTAGAATGATTACAAAAAGCTTTACCTTTATATTCGGTTTATCTTTTTCCTGCCAATGTAGGTCATTCTCTATTGTGTCATAATTGAGACTCTGAAAACAAAAACATAATTATATGATACTATAATACTTGTTCAATACTGTTCTGAAGATGTAATCCATCCCTAACATCACATTCAATCTGTAGAAATATGAAAATGAACGGATAATTGAACAGTTAACAAATATTAAGGCAGACTATGAAACTCTTGAGACTTAGGATTTATCATGAAAATGTAGGAACTACATCCTGGACATTTTTACAAGTTAAGTTACATCAGGTAAAATTCATTGATAAACAACTAATTCATACACCAGCATATTTCTATCAGCAAAGAAATTTATTGTTTAGATTGGTTTTTACCCCAAACCACCATTGCAAAGACCATTTGGCAACTTTACAGCCTTTCTGGTGGAGGAGGACCTCAGAAACCCCTCCATGCATTATTTCAGGCACAAACCTGTCCCCTAAGTAGAACCATTAATATTCTATAAACTAGCTAGTTAGCTTCCTCACATGAAACAATCCAGAGTTCCTTGCAAGATTCAAACCCAGAGTGGTGAACGGCATTAAAGAAATACAATTTATGCTTCTAAAACTGCATTTGTAATAAAATAATGGTAAGAATAATATCATATAACTTACAGCAAAATTAAAGCTCTAACTATTTAGACAACCATATCTTTGTCTAAACCTTTAACTACAATTTTATCAGTGACATGATATAACTGTTTCTTCAAAATACATTAATATCAATATTTAAGCAGAAATCTAGACTACAAAGATTTAAAACATTGATAATGTTATGTCTGTATCTGACAGCTATCTTTAATCATTCTACATTTTATAGATTTCCTTTTTTGCCAATATAAATTGTAAATTCTACAGTCAACAGTCAATTCAGATCATATTGCAACATAACATAATTAAAATCCTATATACAGAAAATCTTGCTTCACTTTGGTGTTATAGACATTAAAGTTCAACTTCAACTCTAAGACAAACATAAACCAGATTAGAGCCTGGCCAGCTTGCATATCTCTTGGCTGCTTTATACAAGAGGGCCATGATGGCCCTGAGGTCGCTCACCTGTATTTAGGCCCCCCCCCCCCCCGGAGCGGGGCTAGTTTAAACCCCAGGGCTTTTATTTGAACAAACTTGGAAGACACTCATTAGAAGATGTTTCATGATGTTAAGTTTTTACTACACACATATAATGAAAAACAATGACCTCCCCCCCCCCTTTGGCAGGGCCAATTTTAACCCAAGGGCTTTTATTTGAACAAACTTGGTAGACACCCACAAAAAGATGTTTCATGCAATCTAACCTCTAGCTCATTGGGATTTTTAAAAGAAGATTTTTTAAGTTTTTACTATACACATATAGTTAAAAACAATGATACCTCTGGGGCGGGGCCAGTTTTAGCCCCAGGGCTGTTATTTGAACAAACTTTGTTAGCACTTACTAGAAGATGCTTCATGCTTAATATCTAAACTCTAGCTATTTGGGTTTTTTCAAAGAAGATTTTTAAGTTTTTGCCATACACATATAAGGAAAATCAATGACCCCCAGGGCGGGGCCAATTTTGACCCCAGGACTTTTATTTGAACAAACTTTGTAGACACTCACTAGAAGATGTTTCATGCTTAATATCTAAACTCTAGCTATTTGGGTTTTTTAAAAGAAGATTTTTTAAGTTTTTGCTATACACATATAAGAAAAATCAATGACCCCCGAGGCGGTGCCAATTTTGACCCCAGGGCTTTTATTTGAACAAACTTGGTAGACACTTATTAGAACATGTTTGATGCTAAATATCTTAGCCATAGCTCTTTGAGTTCTTTAAAAGAAGATTTTTTAAGTTTTTACTATATGCATATAGGGAAAATCAATGACCCCCTGGGGCGGGGCCAATTTTGACCCAAGGGCTTTTATTTGAACAAACTTTGTAGACACTTATTAGAAGATGTTTCATGCTAGATATCTTAGCTCTAGCTCTATAGGTTCTTTAAAAGAAGATTTTTTAACTTTTTACTATATGTATATAGGGAAAATCAATGACCCCCTGGGGTGGGGCCAATTTTGACCCCAGGGCTTTTATTTGAACAAACTTGGTAGACACTTATTAGAAGATGTTTCATGCTAAATATCTTAGCTCTAGCTCTATGGGTTCTTAAAATAAAAGAAAATTTTTTAAGTTTTTACTATATGCATATAGGGAAAATCAATGACCCCCAGGGCGGGGCCACTTTTGACCCCAGGACTTTTATTTGAACAAACTTTGTAGACACCCATTAGAACATGTTTCATGCTAAATATCTTAGCTCTTGCTCTTTGGGTTCTTTAAAAGAAGATTTTTTAAGTTTTTACTATATGCATATAGGGAAAATCAATGACCCCCTGGGGCGGGGCCAATTTTGACCCAAGGGCTTTTATTTGAACAAACTTTGTAGACACTTATTAGAAGATGTTTCATGCTAGATATCTTAGCTCTAGCTCTATAGGTTCTTTAAAAGAAGATTTTTTAACTTTTTACTATATGCATATAGGGAAAATCAATGACCCCCTTGGGCGGGGCCAATTTTGACCCTAGGGCTTTTATTTGAACAAACTTGGTAGACACTTACTAGATGATGTTTCATGCTAAATATCTTAGCTCTAGCTCCATGGGTTCTTTAAAAGAAGAATTTTTAAGTTTTTACTATATGTATATAGGGAAAATCAATGACCCCCTGGGGCGGGGCCAATTTTGACCCCAGGGCTTTTATTTGAACAAACTTGGTAGACACTTACTAGAAGATGTTTCATGCCAAATATCTAAGCTCTAGCTCTTTGGGTTTTTTAAAAGAAGATATTTAAAGTTTTTTCTTTCGGTTGCCATGGCAACCAGAGTTCTGCATGGAATTAAATTCTTTGAACAATTTTTAAAGGTGACCACCAAAGGAACATTCCTGTGAAGTTTGGATGAAATTGGCTTAGTGGTTTATGAGGAGATGTCATTTGAAGCAAAAGTTTACGGACGGACGGACGACGGACGGACGGACGCCGGACGAAAAGCGATCACAAAAGCTCACCCTGTCACTTTGCGACAGGTGAGCTAAAAAGTGAGTCAAATGAGTTTACACATCTGTTGGCTTCTCTAGTGAGCCAAGCTAACTTCACATTTGCATGCTGCACTATTTTAAGTCAGCTCTGCTTGCACAACTACTGGTTGCTCTATTTGAGTAAGCCAGACTAACATGCACATTATTTTAGTGAACCAGACTAACTTGCACATCTGCTGGCTGCTCTATTTGAGTGAGCCAGACTAACTTGCACACCTATTGACTGCTCTATTTTAGTGAACTAGACTAACTTGCACATCTGCTGGCTGCTCTATTTGAGTAAGCCAGACTAACTTGCACAGCTGTTGACTGCTCTATTTGAGTGAGCCAGATGTTGACTGCTCTATTTTAGTGAACTAGAATAACTTGCACATCTGCTGGCTGCTCTATTTGAGTGAGCCAGACTAACTTGCACATCTGTTGACTGCTCTATTTTAGTGAACTAGAATAACTTGCACATCTGCTGGCTGCTCTATTTGAGTAAGCCAGACTAACTTGCACAACTGTTGACTGCTCTATTTGAGTGAGCCAGACTAACTTGCACATCTGCTGGCTGCTTTATTTTAGTGAACTAGTCTAACTTGCATGTCTGTTGACTGCTCTATTTTAGTGAACTAGACTAACTTGCACATCTGCTGGCTGCTCTATTTGAGTAAGCCAGACTAACTTGCAAAGCTGTTGACTGCTCTATTTGAGTGAGCCAGACTAACTTGCACATCTGCTGACTGCTCTATTTTAGTGAACTAGACTAACTTGCACATCTGCTGACTGCTCTATTTGAGTGGGCCAGACTAACTTGCACACCTGTTGACTGCTCTATTTCAGTGAGTCAGACTAACTTGCACATCTGCTGACTGCTCTATTTTAGTGAACTAGACTAACTTGCACATCTGCTGACTGCTCTA
This sequence comes from Ruditapes philippinarum, assembly GCF_026571515.1. Taxonomy (NCBI): domain Eukaryota; kingdom Metazoa; phylum Mollusca; class Bivalvia; order Venerida; family Veneridae; genus Ruditapes; species Ruditapes philippinarum. Next base: position 362,873 of record NW_026860476.1, read on the forward strand.
TTTGAGTGGGCCAGACTAACTTGCACACCTGTTGACTGCTCTATTTCAGTGAGTCAGACTAACTTGCACAGCTGTTGACTGCTCTATTTTAGTGAACTAGACTAACTTGCACATCTGCTGGCTGCTCTATTTGAGTAAGCCAGACTAACTTGCACATCTGTTGACTGCTCTATTTTAGTGAACTAGACTAACTTGCACATCTGCTGGCTGCTCTATTTGAGTGAGCCAGACTAACGTGCACATCTGTTTACTGCTCTATTTTAGTGAACTAGACTAACTTGCACATCTGTTGACTGTGCTATTTGAGTGAGCCAGACTAACTTGCACACCTGTTGACTGCTCTATTTCAGTGAACTAGACTAACTTGCACATCTGCTGGCTGCTCTATTTGAGTGAGCCAAGCTAACTTGCACATCTGTTGACTGCTCTATTTGAGTGAGCCAGACTAACTTGCACATCTGTTAACTGCTCTATTTAAGTGAACTTGACTAACTTGCACATCTGCTGGCTGCTCTATTTGAGTGAGCCAGACTAACTTGCACATTTGTTGACTGCTCTATTTTAGTGAAACTAGAATAACTTGCACATCTGTTGACTGCTCTACTTGAGGGAGCCAGACTAACTTCCACATCTGCTGGCTACTCTATTTTAGTGAGCCAGACTAACTTGCACATCTGTTGACTGCTTTATTTCAGTAAGCTAAACCAGCTTGCACACCTTACAAATTAAGAATGTAGAAATTGACTATACATGCAGCAACACAACAAGTATTTACACAATAAACATACCTCCCATTTGGAAACTATTCTCTTCCTGAACCTTGTCTTCTCACCATAGTCTTTTATTTTCTTGGAAATATCCTGAAAGAAACAAGCAAACAGAAATGAAGTTAAATAAATTTAAGTTCCTTAGTGTTAAAAGTAGGGATGGCAACGAGTAACCGGTTAACCGAGTACTCGATCGAACGTCCGAATATCGGTTAACAAAATTGATATTCGATTACTCGTAAAAAAATAATTAAAATTTCTACTTTTTTTGCGATTTAGAAAGATTAGTTCAGAAATTCAAAAATGTACACGTATCTGTATAAATACTTGTTAAGTGCAATCAAAACATCCTTGCAGAGGTGTGAAAATGTTATCGTAAGTTTAACGAGGCGATCAGTTCGACACGGGTATGGGATTAAACACAGTCCTGTGTCATTTATGTCATTCGGCCTCTTATGATATTTAATCACCTTTAAATATTAGACAGTTTGAAGCCGAAACTTGTTAATTATAAAAACGTAAATATATACGGAATATTATGTTGTAGCTTTGTATTTTGCTACGAGCAGCGGTGGAAAAATTGATATCTCACGAGACCGAAGGTCGAGCGAAATATCAATTTTCCAACATAGCGAGTAGAAAAATGCATAGGCTACAACATAATTTTCCTTTTATTATATACCTTTTCGTTTGAATTATAAATGATTTTCATTATACTACACTTCTATAAGAAATTTCAGAAAATGAAATGTAGCTGTCAAGAAATAAATTTATGACCGACGGATGAATACGTAATTTTTGCAAAACCGGCCACGCCTTTTATAATTTTGGTTTCCGTTTCAAAATGCTACACTATATACAGCTAAGATCGGAACCATCGTCAAAAATAGTCCGGCACTTCCATATATGAATAACATAATATTGAATTTTCTATCCGTTGAAGCGTATTTGCGCTTCAAAGTCATCCTGCATTTTAGGGAGAAAATGTGTAGGTATATAATAAATGCTGTCATTGACATTTCTTAAGTTTATATTTATATATGTATTTCTTGCAGTCCTATTTATAGTTACTAATTCTATGAATTAAAAAAGAAAATGAAAGTAGCATGCAGACGGTGTTGATATTGTGTGATAAAACTTTAAAGATCATTGGAAATCATCCGAGTAACCGAGTACTCGATCGGAAAAATGACCGAGTACTTGAGTATTGATTTTGGTATTCGTTGCCATCCCTACTAAAAAGTCTATAACTGCTCATCTGAGACTAATTTTGAGGAAAAAAAAATGACTTTTTTTTTTTTTAAATTTTTCTTTTACATTGGAGCTTAAGGATACAACGTTACTGTCAAATCATTGTTAAGTGCAAATACATTATTTTTATTATCTTAAAGGGACATTTTCTAAATACGATTTATTTTTCAAATACACTGTGGGAAGCATTAACCCCAAGATGAATGATATTTGGCAGACTGGTAGGTCTTGAATAAATTACCAGGTTATAAAAAATATAATTACACCAATTTCTAGAGATAAAAGTAAAGGAAGTCAATATTTATCACCTGATCAATGAATTGTATTAACAGATCTGCATGCTTACATCTGCTTGTTAATCTTAGCAAATAAAAATTTATAATATAAAATGTGCTTCACCGAGAACTTAAATAAAACAGCTGGATCCCCTTGAACTCTTTTGATTAGCTTTCTTTCAGAATCTGTTTGTTTAGCTGGGGTTTTTTTTACATATTCTTTTCAAACAAATGCCAGTGAGGAACCTATACAACTGTACCTAAACTGATGACCACAGGTTACTTCTTGGCATAAATATGAACAAGGCAGTTATAATGAGGAAGGGCTATATCCCTGTTGCAGAACAACCTTTGACTGAACTTTAAGTATGACCTTGAAGAAGCCACCTGGTATTTCAGCTCTGTGCATCATCTCATAATAATGGTTGTTTGTTCTATATGATTTTAAAACTTTTAAGCAGTTTACATGTTATGAAGTGGACAAAAATGAAGACTTTTACATTTTTCCTTGTGACCTTGACCTAATTTTTGAACTCTGCATATTGTCTTATAATGATGATCATTTGTGCTAAGGTATTTTAAAAACATTTCAATAGCTTTATAGTTATGGAGTGGTCAAGATATGCTGACATTTTTACACTTGATCTTTAAGACTGACCTTGACCTAGGAGGTTTGACAGACCCAGTTATCGCACTCTGCACATCATCTAATAATTGTGATCATTTGTGCCAAGCTTAATTTTAATTTATTTTAATTATTTTTAAAGTCATGAAGCTGACACAAAATGCAGAATCTTTTTACATTTGAAAATCATGTGTGATCTTGACCATGAGGGTTGACACCTGATATAATTGTGATCATTTGTGCCAAGTTATTTCCAAAACTTTTCATTAGTTTAAAAGTTATTGAGCAGGCATGAAAAATGTTACGGACTGACAGACTGATATTGTAAGGGCATGCATATGCCATTTAACAATTGTCCCCTTCCAAAAGAAAATTATTTAAAATCATCCAGTAAAATGTCCTCTAAAATTTAATTTACATCAAGTTTTTTCTTCTTATTTGTAAAAATACCAATTGTTACTGTGCTTTTCCTAATCTGTCAAAAGAAAGCTTTAACCCCTGTAAGGAGATATGATAAAACTTTCTGGCATTAAATGATTATATAAACATCATTCTTAGGTATATATCTTCACTGATAAATATATTTATTATTGTTCTATGTTATAACTGAAGTCATGCAGGGCTCACGCTGTCGGTCGCCATAGTCGCCATTTGCGATTATTTTATAAGATTGGCGATTTTTTTTGCATTTTGGCTACAAAGTCTGGCGATTATTTTTTACTTCCAACAGTGTTTATAAAAGGTGTAAAAATCGATAAAGAATGCAGTAGACCTAATTAACACCAGCGGGGTGCATTTAATTGAGTGTCAACTTTTTACGGGTCACGTGCTGTTTACTATATTGCCCGAGGTGATAAAAGACATACGGGATGTATAATTGTATAAGTACTTTAAAGATATTGTCCAGAATTTGTAAAAGCCATCAAATATCCGTCAATTAGCCACAAAAATCGTTTTAAAATTGATAAACTGGATATTGACTTACCCAAAATTTACCGTGAATTGAAGACAAGTAATTATTGTAAATTTTGATTTTTTTTTGGTTTAAGCTACTTGACTAAATCGCCAGTGGAAAACAATGGTAAAATATTTAAAAAGTATTAACTTCCAAACAACTATTTGCACAACAACCAAAATTGTGAATATTTCTTCAGAAAACAGGAAAAATCCGATTGTCACATATTTTCGCGACACCGATAATTTTGATATTTATTCAAAGGTGAAATAAGCTATGTTTTGTTTAAAAATCTTTACTACTATGGCAGAAAAATTGTATGTGATGATGATATTTTTCAGTAAATTATTCAGTAAAAAGGCTGCATTCTGTGAATGAGTTTGCAAACTTGTGTTATTTCTATAGGCTAATATGACCTAGATCTACTCCAGTTCTGTGTGAAATGTGGAAATAGACAGTGGTTATAGCTGACAAAATTTGATTAGAACAAACAAAAGAAGTTGTCTGATAACAACATTATGTAAAGTTATAATAAATCTTTAATATTATTGTTATACAGTAATTTTACTAAAATAACAATTAAAGTTGTAGTTCTAAAAAAAGGTAGTTAAATGTATCAGTTTATTTGAGAATCATTATAAAACTGAAAAAGTTTTATATAAATGTAATGTTTATTAAATCAAGTGCTTATGTTGTTAATCGCTAATTCGTGAAAAGTCCGCTGAACTTTTGGCTATTATTTTTTTAAGTTGAAAATATTGGCTATTATTTTATTTGAGCCAGTGTGAGCCCTGAGTCATGTTTTGCATGAGAAATTACCAAATATGGTAATTATAACGGGAAGCGGTTTATATATAAACCGGGTTGTAACGTGTTAAAGTCACTTTGAGGTCAGATACAGGCAGTTAAACTAAACTGGTTAGTTTAGTCATGGAAGATAGTTCGAGCAGCCATATTGGGCGTTCACATCATCAGGAAATTACGTTGGAGAGAGAATATTGGGGACATAGAGCTAGCTATCCAGAATCTGGAGGTAAGTCCCCGGGGGATTCAGCAATTGAAGCGTTTTCTTTATTTAGAGATTATCTTGATACTCAGTTGAAGGACTTTAAAAAGGACTTGAATTTAAAATTACATGATACTCCTTCAGTCAAGTTCAAGAAAGAAGCTAATCGTATTCAGTATGAGTTTAATCTTGATATTCTTCGCAGTTTAGAAGTGGTTGCTGACGATAAATTTCGTATTCCTGCCGAAATTTTCGAGATAGTGTCCAGTGTTATTTCCAAGGTCAAACATAGAAATAAGTTAATTAAAGTAGCTGATAGTTCCCCCGGGGGCTGGCTTACCGTCAATGAATATGAAAAGCCAGTTCTTGGATCAGATAGTGAGGACGAAAAGCGCCTTAAACAGGCGGAAGCCAGGGCTGTACGGAAAATCAAAGCAACCACTTCTACTAGTAAACCTTCTTTCAATCCTTATAAACGTACTGTTTCTACTTTCATGCCGAGAGAATCGCCTTCCGATACTGTTCAATGGGGAAAACCGGCTTATTCCTTTCGTGGCACATCACGACAAAGCTCCATCAGAGATATTTGCTTCGCATGCGGACAGCGAGGACATTTCCGCCATGAGTGTAGATTCTGGTCAAATTCAACGAAGAGCTTTACAAACCGGACAACTTCAAAAGAAGCTCAAGTTCAGAAAGCTCCGCAGATAAACGAACAGATAAATGATAAGTATTTTTTTCAATGCCCTTGAAAGAGAGTTCTTTGAATATCAAGAAACTTTATTTTCACCAGCAGAAAACAATACCTGTGTTAAAAGTCGTTTAAAGAAGCACTTTTCTTATTGGAATGACATTGGTTGCAATTCTTATATTCTTGATATAATTAAAAATGGTTATAAAATACCATTTCTTAATATGCCTGAAAGATCATTTTCAAAAAACAATCGATCAGCTTTTGAAATTTAGAATTTTAGATCTGCAGTTGAAGAACTTGTTCAAAATAAATGTGTTATTAAAACTCCTTTTATGCCTCATGTAGTTAATCCGCTTTCTGTTTCTATCAATAAGCAAGGAAAGAAAAGGTTAATATTAGATTTAAGGATAGTCAATAAACATCTTTGGAAAGATACATTTTCCTTTGAGGATTGGAAAAATGCTTTAAATATTTGAAAGAGAGTTTTTTTCTTATAAATTTGACATTAGTAAAGCTTATCATCATATTGATATTTTTTATGAACATCAAACTTTCCTAGGTTTTCGGTACGGGGTGATTTCTATTGTTTCACCGTTTTGCCATTTGGATTAAGTACAGCTCCTTTTGTTTTCACAAAATGTATGCGTGAATTAGTGAAATTTTGGAGAAGTAACAGTATAAAGATAGTCATGTTCCTTTGATGATGGATTTGGTACTAATAGTACATATGATTCTGCTAAGAGTGATGCTTTAGTAGTTAAAAATTCTTTACTTTCAGCAGGATTTGTATTAAATGACGAAAAATCTATTTGGGTCCCTGTCCAAGAATTAGAATGGACAGGTATATTTTGGAATAGTTCTGGTTTTTATATTAGTATTCCTGATAGAAGAATTAAAGACTGTTTAGATACTATTAAATCTATCATTGAGGGTCTGCCTTTCGTTTCTGCAAGGCGTTAGCTCAATGCATGGGTAAACTTATTTCAATGTCGCCCGTTTTAGGTAATTTAACTAGGCTTTTGACTAGATATTTATATCGAGAAAATAGAGAGTAGAACTTCTTGGGATTCTGTTTACAAGTTAAATTCTGAAGTTCTTGCTTAGAAGAATTAAGATTTTGGGTTAAAGAATTTGCAACTTTCTAATAGAAAGGTACATTTTGCAATATTCACCAACACAAAACTGTTGTTTATTCTGATGCTCTCGGATTATGCAGCAGGCGCTTTTATAGTTAATTTTGAAAATAGTATTTTTCAATCCGTTTGGTCAGATTATGAAAAACAACAGAGTTCTACTTTCAGAGAGTAAAGGCCGTTAAACTGGGGCTTAGGGCTTATTCTCAGTTGTTAAAAGGTAAAACGGTGAAATGGTTTTCTGATTCACAATCATGTGTGCATATTGTGCAATGTGGTAGTACCAAACTTGGACTTGCATGAAGAGTCCATGAATATTTTGAACTTTGTTCAAAGTTTAATATAGATTACAAATTCAATGGGTTCCAAGGAGCAAAATAAATTCGCTGATGAAATTAGCAAATTCAGGAGTAGCAGATGAATGGCAGGTGACAGGGGGCGTTTTTTGATTTTTTAGATAAAATGTGGGGACGCACGGATATTGATCGTTTTTGCCACTCTATCTTAATAGAAAGGTTAAACGTTTCAATTCAAAAATTGTTGATTTCGAAACTGAGGCTGTGGATACGTTTCACAGTGTTGGGGCAAATGCAACAACTGGCTGGTTCCTCCGTACGTCTGGTACCTAAACCATTTCTCATTTGTTACATTGCAAAGGCAGAGGTACTATCGTTGTTCCAAAATGCCTACGTTCTCCATTTTGGCCATTGTTATTTAAGAAAAAATTTTGTTCACAAAGATTTCATTTCAGAAGTCCTTGAATTTAGTGAAGGCAAGATATATTTACTAAAACTGAAATCGACGGGAGTAATTTTTGATTCTAGCAGATTTAAAAGTAAAGTCTTAGCTATAAGGATAGAATCAAATAATGCTGGTTGTTTTTGTAAATGTAAAGAATAGTTCATTTAATATTTAAAAAAAAAAAAAAAATATTTTTACAGGTGATTAAATCATGAATTTCCTCTCTGCATATGATTTCGTGATTTTTTTATCAGTGGAAATCGTGGGAGTTGCTTGTTCAAATAATCAGGTCAGACACGGAAATTAATGGGTTAACTGTCCATTCTATTTTAGCCTTGTGGTAGACTGGAAAGTTTAAGATAAAACACTGTAAATTAATCATGCTAGTTTTTTAGCAAAATGCTAAATAATTTTGAAAGTGCTGATTGTGTTTCTAGAAGTGATATTAAATATTTTGAAGGTGGATTGGCTTTTAAGTTTAGCGGAATGCAAATATTTGGAGCGGAATGCTTGTTCTATTATATAATAATTAGCGGAATGCTAAAGTATTTTATAAGCGGAATGCTTGTTGTATATTAGCGGAATGCTAAAGTATTTCATAAGCGGAATGCTTGTTGTATATTAGCGAAATGCTATATTATTTTGTAAGCGGAATGCTTGTTTTATTTAGCGGATTGCTAAAGTATTCTTGTAAGAAGAAAAGTTTGTTATATTTAGGGGAATGCTTAAGACTGTTTACAAGCGGAAATTTGTTACTTGTTACATGATTTTCTTAAGGAATGGCTGTAATATTTAATAGAAATTTATACCATGTTAGCGATACAATTTTGTCGGATTTACATAGCAGAATGTTTAAACATTTCAAACCGAAATAAATTTTATTAAGTTACATTTTAAAGCGTTTTTTGTTGGCTTAAACTTCTTATTCATGTCGTAGAATTTAAAATATAAACATTTTCTTTATATAAAGTTTAATAAGATTTTATATTTTATTTTCACTAAAAATTTTACATTTCACAGATGTTCTTAAAGTGGGAGTATGGAAACAAATCGATACTGTCTACGTACATCCGGATCTTTCTACAGCACATGAAAATCTTAAGAAGTTTTCTTTAAACTCTAAAGCTTTAAATACTTTAAAGTCTTATGAACAATATTTTAAACATTTTTTGCAAATGGTGTATCAAGTATAATTTCAAACCAGTTCCTTCTTCTGATTATCATGTTTTCACTCTATCTTTCTTGCATGGAAAGAGATAATCCTCCCAGTCAAAAATTAACAGTGTGCTTTATTGGAATTTCCCATGCACATAAATTAGCAGGATACGTAAATCCTTGCAATTCGCCTTTAGTTAATTTTGTTAAAGAAGGAATCTTGATATCTTTAAGCACCATGAATTGTTCTAAAGAGCCGCTTTCTAATCAGTCATTACAATTGATAGTAGAAAAGTATATAGATACTACATGTCTCCTAGATTTGAGATTCATGACAATGACTTTATTAAGTTTTTCTGGTTTTTTAAGGTTTAATGAAGTTATTTCTTTACGAAGAAACGATATTGTTTTTAAACGGGATCATATTGAAATCTTTATTCGGGAGTCTAAAACTGACCAATTGAAAAAAGGTAAAAAAATTTTGATTAGTAAAACTAATAATGATACATGTCCAGTAAAAGCTCTCGAGAAATACTTGCTTTTATCAGGCATCTCTGAAAGTTCAGAAGAATTTTTGTTTCGAAAAATTTCTTTTTGTAGTAAATCAAAACTTATAAGCTAAGGGAAGGAAATCCATTTCCTATACAAGAGCGAGAGAAATATTTTTGTATCATATTTCTCTTTTAGGGTTAGACAGGTCGAAATTTGGTCTCCATTCATTAAGGTCTGGGGGAGCTACAGCTACAGCTCTTAAGGTGTCCCAGATAGGCTTATCAAGAAGCATGGGGTGGAAAACCCGATAAAGCTAAAGACTTTACGTTAGAGAAAGTGATGACATGAGACAGTCTGTTTCCTTAAATTTAGGTTTATAAAAATTGTAAGAAGTAATATTTATGGTCGTTTTAGTTTTCACTTCATGAGTAAGTGTTTAATTTTTATTCAATATTCACGCTATTTGTTTTAAATTGAAAATTTCTGGATTTTTGGGTGCCCGTTCTTTTTCTTTTGATGCCTGTATTGACCACACCTATATAAGTGTTTGTTGTTTTTTCAAAACAAGGTTATAATATTGTTTAATTATAAATGATTTATGTTTGTCTGAAGGAACTGAAAGAAAACATAAAGGTCAGTCTTTACAGTACAAATGGAAAGGTTACATACTTTTGTAATTAGTTTATTTTATTGAGTGGCCATTTTAACTGGCACTTGAACTTTATGTCATCCAAAATGAAGTCCTTCAATTTACTTTCTGTGCAAAACATGTATTAAATGAACTTAAATAGTAGATCACTTAAATAATAGGTCCCAACTTCAAACATTTAAATTTTCAATTTAATATTAGAGAATTTGATAAATTGAAAATACAAAGAGTCTTAAATATTATGCAATCTTTAAAAACAAAAAAAAATATGTATCAACATTATGATAATCTTTATTTTAAGGTTAAAAAAGAAATAGTAAAAAATGCATATATATATCATTAAAGGTGCAAATGATGTTTTTCATCATACGTTTTGACCAATAACAGCATGCATTACACTGTTTCTTATATATTGACCATATCTATAAACTATCACTGAATCTCAAATCTGGCATGTACTATTAAATTTTGTTTCTTTTGCACATTAAATAAAATTTTCATTTTATATTTTAATCCTCAACCCCCTTCAAACAAAGTGGATCTTTCATTCTTGAAACCATTTATCATTCATTACAGAGAAAGTTTAAAAGTAATCACAGGCTGAGTTAAGTAACAGTGCATGTGCAGATCATGAACAGACAGCTGATCTTGATCTGCACCGGTTGATGGGTATAATCTGTCGACTTCTTATTGATGAATGTTAAATTTCTGTCTCTCATTATTAAAGGGACTCCACTGAGGTTTTTTGACATGACGGGACTGAAAATAATTTTTTAAGACCCGTGTTCCTATTGATGTTACAAGGTCTACACCAATAACTTGTCTACCAAATTTCAAAATAAACGCTCAATCCGTTTTTTTGAGATTAATTATTCTAATTGAGATCAAATAAACAAAAATTTGAAAAGCGTTCTAAAGCTTTTTTTCAATCAATCGACTACGAAAATCACAAAACTACAATTTTAGATTTATTTCTGAGTATAATTCTTCATTATTTTGCAAATCTTTTTGTTAAGTGTCACAGTTGATCTATAAAAAGAAATTAATTGGACCTCAGTGGAGTTCCTTTTAAATCACTGAAATTATCAACAGACATTAACTGTTCCAAATTCAAAGCAAGACTAACCAATAATAACATAAAAGAAAAGGTATGTATTAGTGTAAAACAGAAGATTATTTTTTGCACACTCAGATAACCCTTGCAGTTAAATATAACGGTCAGAAGCGTATAGGTTTGTGTGCACTTGCAATGCATGTTATCATATCCTAGACAGATAAAGACACATATCAAATAAAATAATGTCTTACTTAAATATCCTGTAAATAGAGAATTAAAATTATTGAAGTTGTTCAATCCAATTCTTTCAGGAGGTAAAACTCCTTAATCTTTGTAGAAAATGTAGGGTAAACATTAAAAATCTGCACACTCACCTAGCTTGAGTTTGTCAAATGGGGAATTTTTTTTGCAATTCCAAAACATACTAAACAACAAAGGTATTTTACTCTTGAATGCTAACTTGCAGTTTATAATAAAATAACATTTTAACCAGACTTCATATAACACTCTTATACGTTGAATTTAGAAGTTCTTTATTTTAAAAAAGTCAATGATACCATAGACAAAGAAACTTAATGATTATGGCCATGGTAGAGATTAAGGGAAAAGGCTGAAACTGAACCAAGTTAGTAAATCTACAATATTTTGTCTTAAACTAAATAAAATCTCAATTTTAAAACATTTAATGTGGCCTAGTACTTAAAGTTGCCAACCTCTAAAATCACCCTTATCACACACTGACTTAATATATAGTTTGAATTGCGCAAGACATTGATTCCTTGTGCTCAAGGAGATTAGTATCCAAAGAGACAGCAACCTGGCTTGGTTTCCTATATCTTAACAGAAAGCAACCTGGCTTGGTTTCCTATATCTTAACAGAAAGCAACCTGGCTTGGTTTCCTATATCTTAACAGACAGCAATCTAGCTAACTATTACAGAACAGTTTTGGTTATAACTAGGTACCTGCTCTGATAAAATGCTTACATGGACAATGGACTTCTATCCATTTACCACCTTTATAACCATTAGTATGCATGACTTATAATCCACTTTTGCTTTATACAAGAGCAAAAAATTGAGAAAATTTCCAAGGCAGCTTTAGTATTAGAAATTTAGAGAAAATATACTTGTACATAATATATACTTGTACAGACAGAAAAAATTGCTTTGTGGCCAATGTTTGGTGTTATGCTTCCACCCTAAAGAAGACATAACAGATGATGTGTTTATATTTTGTTGACACTGACAGAGGAAGGAAGTTCAACAACGAAGCCAGACTTAAAAAACTCATCGTCAACATTTGGAATAATGCCTGTACTTTTTATATACATTTTATTTCAATCTTTTAACTGCCATAAAGCTAATGATTGCAAAGTATTGGTTGGTTTCAGGAATGGATTTGAGAATGTGTCTATAAGTTTATAGCTTCCTACACAATCAGACTTAAATGAAAATTAAATTCTGTATAAACTGATCATTTATGATAATAATATGTTATTTACCCCTCCATTTATTGGACAATAATGCGGTGATGCTGTTACTGGTGAGGGTGTCTGTAGGTGTGGACTGGAAAGCCCATTTGAACGTACTGTCTCGGAATTTTCATCAATTGTATCAAATATTGACACTCGACTTGTGACAGGAGCATTTCGTCTTTGTTCAGAATCTGTTACCTTAGTAACTGTGAACTGTAATAAAAGAAATAAAATATTGGCACTCTTAATAATGTAAAACAATATTGTAATAGACAAACATTTTACTTCTCCTCCATCAGTTTCCCCATGTGCATTTTTCCAGAACCCTTTATGAAAAATTCTCTGTAATTATACAATTAAGTAAATTCATAAAATGTTTCAGAAAATAATTTTCAAGTGAACACATTGAGAAAGTTGTTAATGAAAATAAGAACTAATTCCTGATGAAAAATAACTCCTTATATAATCTAGTTGTTTCAGTATGAGTATATTAACAATTATGTTTTGATTCAAGAATTAAGTTTGCATATCTAAAACAGACTTGTGCATTATAAATACAAGAAGAATAATGGTTATTTTCTATTTGTGATATTTAAAGATATCCTTTAGAGAAAGCTGGTTTATAACAAAAACCACACTTTTTACTATATAACTATGAGTCTCCTATTTAAAAGTAGTTTGTCTGTCAATCTCGGGAAAATGCTTGGATAGTTTGAATGCATCTATGTATACAACAGACTTATTAACACACAACAGTCTTTTCAATGCAATGTAAAGCCCCAATCCCCTGTACAATATCATATGGAAATTCCCCAGTACAATATCATATTGAAATTCCCCAGTACATTATATTGAAATCCCCCAGTACAATATCATATTGAAATTCCCCAGTACAATATTATATTGAAATTCCTCAGCACAATATTTTATTGAAATTCCCCAGTACAATATTATATTGAAATTCCCCAGTACAATATTATATTAAAATTCCCCTGTACAATATTATATTGAAATTCCCGAGTAAAGTATTATAATTTCACTGTACAATATTATTTTGAAATATCACTGTACAATATCATATTGAAATTCCCCCATACAATATTATATTCTAATTCCCCAGAATAATATCATATTGAAATTCCACTGTACAATATTATACTGAAATTCCCCTGAACAATATTATATAGAAATTCCCCTTCACAATATTATATTGAAATTCCCCTGAACAATATTATATAGAAATTCCCCTTCACAATATTATATTGAAATTCCCCTGTACAATATTCTATTGAAATTTCCCTGTACAATTTTCTATTGAAATTCTACTGTAAAATATTATATTGAAATTCCCTAGTACAATATTATATTGAAATTCCTTTGTACAATATCATATTGTAATTCCCATGTACAATATTTTTTTGAAATTCCCCTGTAAAAAATTAGAGTACAATATCATTTTAAATTCCCCAGTACAATATTATATTGAAATATCACTGTACAATATTATATTGAAATTCCTCTGTACAATTTTATACTTAAATTCCCCTGTACAATATTATATTGAAATATCACTGTACAATATTATATTGAAATATCTGATTCATCACAATTTCTTCAGAAGAACGAGTTATCGAGAATATTGGAGAAACATTTTTTCAGAATTTACTTTTCAGTAATAAAATTCAAATTTACTTTACAAGACCAACTGAAACTTAGAATGACAGGAGTTTGGACACTTAACCTTCTCATGGAACACATTAGTTATCTAACAAGATATGTTTGTAAAACATGTATGCCCCCTATCAGCAGCCAATTAGTCATGTGATAAGGTTATTATGCATGACGTCTGACCCAGTGATCAAACAATTAATAAGGGTAATAAAGTATCTACTGGTCATGACCTTGACCTTTGACCCCTTGACCCAAAACTCAATAGGGGTCATCTGCTGGTCATGACCAATCACCATGCCAAGTTTGAAGTTTCTAGGCCGAAGCGTTCTTTAGTTATTGATCAGAAACCGTTTTTACTTACAAGGTCATTGTGACCTTGACCTTTGACCCCTTGATCCCAAAATCAATAGGAGTAATCTGCTGGTCATGACAAATCACCATACCAAGTTTGAAGTTCCTAGGCCTAAGCGTTCTTGAGTAATTGATTAGAAACCATTTTTACTTAAAAGGTCAATGTGACCTTGACCTTTGACCCCAAAATCAATAGGGGTCATCTGCTGGTCATGACCAATCACCATGCCAAGTTTGAAGTTTCTAGGCCGAAGCGTTCTTTAGTTATTGATCAGAAACCGTTTTTACTTAAAAGGTCAATGTGACCTTGACCTTTGACCCCTTCACCTAAAACTCAATAGGGGTCATCTGCTGGTCATGACCAATCATCACACAAAGTTTGAAGTTCCTAGGCCTAAGCGTTTTTAGTTAATTGATCGGAAACCGTTTTTACCTACAAGGTCAATGTGACCTTGACCTTTGACCCCTTGACCCCAAAATCAATAGGTCATCTGCTGGTCATGACCAATCACCATACAAGTTTGGAAGTTCCTAGGCATAAGGGTTCTTAAGTTATTGATCCGAAAGCATTTTTTACCTACAAGGTCAATGTGACCTTGACCTTTGACCCCTAGACCCCAAAATCAATAGGGGTCATCTACTGATCATGACCAATCACCATCTCAAGTTTGAAGTCCCTAGGCCTAAGGGTTCTTTCATTATTGATCGGAAACCGTTTTTACCTACAAGGTCAATGTGACCTTGACTTTTGACCCCTTAACGCCAAAATCAATAGGGTCATCTGATTTGGTCATAACCAATCACCATACCAAGTTTGAAGTTCCTAGGCCTAAGGTTCTTTTGTTATTGATCAGAAACCGTTTTAATTAAAAGGTCAATGTGACCTTGACCTTTGACCCCTTGACCCCAAAATCTATACGGGTCATCTACTGATCATGACCAATCACCATACCAAGTTTGAAGTTCCTAGGCCTTAAGGTTCTTTAGTTATTGATCGGAAACCGTTTTTACCTACAAGGTCAATGTGACCTTGACCTTTGACCCCTTGAACCCCAAAATCAATAGGGGTCATCTACTGATCATGACCAATCACCATACAAGTTTAATGTTCCTAAGCCTTAAGGTTCTTTAGGTATTGATCGGAAACCGTTTTTACCTACAAGGTCAATGTGACCTTGACCTTTGACCCTTGACCCCAAAATCAATAGGGGTCATCTACTGATCATGGACCAATCACCATACCAAGTTTGAAGTTCCTAGGCCTTAAGGTTCTTTAGTTTATTGATCGGAAACCGTTTTTTGCTTTTAAGGTCAATGTGACCTTGACCTTTGACCCTTGACCCCAAAATCAATAGGGGTCATCTACTGGTCATGACCAATCACCATACCAAGTTTGAAGTTCCTAGGCCTTAAGGTTCTTTAGTTATTGATCGGAAACCGTTTTTGCTTTCAAGGTCAATGTGACCTTGACCTTTGACCCTTGACTCCAAAATCAATAGGGGTCATCTACTGGTCATGACCAATCACCATACCAAGTTTTGAAGTTCCTAGGCCTTAAGGTTCTTTAGTTATTGATCGGAAACCGTTTTTTGCTTTCAAGGTCAATGTGACCTTGACCTTTGACCCCTTGACCCCAAAATCAATAGGGGTCATCTACTGGTCATGACCAAATCACCATACCAAGTTTGAAGTTCCTAGGCCTTAAGGTTCTTTAGTTTATTGATCGGAAACCGTTTTTTGCTTTCAAAGGTCAATGTGACCTTGACCTTTGACCTCTTGACCCAAAATCAATAGGGGTCATCTACTGGTCATGACCAATCACCATACCAAGTTTTGAAGTTCCTAGGCCTTAAGGTTCTTTAGTTATTGATCGGAAACCGTTTTTGCTTTCAAGGTCAATGTGACCTTGACCTTTGACCCCTTGACCCCAAAATCAATAGGGGTCATCTACTGGTCATGACCAATCACCATACCAAGTTTGAAGTTCCTAGGCCTTAAGGTTCTTTAGTTATTGATCGGAAACCGTTTTTGCTTTCAAGGTCAATGTGACCTTGACCTTTGACCCCTTGACCCCAAAATCAATAGGGGTCATCTACTGGTCATGACCAATCACCATACCAAGTTTGAAGTTCCTAGGCCTTAAGGTTCTTTAGTTATTGATCGGAAACCGTTTTTTTGCTTTCAAGGTCAATGTGACCTTGACCTTTGACCCCTTGACCCCAAAATCAATAGGGGTCATCTACTGGTCATGACCAATCACCATACCAAGTTTGAAGTTCCTAGGCCTAAGGGTTCTTTAGTTATCACTCGGAAACCATTTGGTCTACGGACCGATGGACCGACGGACCGACGGACCGACAAGTGCAAAGCAATATACCCCCTTTTTTTCAAAATGGGGGCATAATAATAAACATGATTACATATGAAAATGATGCCAAACAGTATGTGCAATGCACAATGAGACTTATAAAAGCCAATATCATAAAATATAATTATATAGCAAGTTTAAAGCACTTGTAAGGAGACAAATACTTCTCAGAAACCAGTAAATCAAATTTTGGTTGCCAAGAATTTAAATTATTCAAACTGTCTAAATTCTGAACACAAAATTGAAATCATTTGAATTTATGTAGTACAAATCAAGTTAGAATGAAATTTATCTAAAATCGTTCCAAAGTAAATTGTGGTACTGCTGTACAGAAAGTTTATTTAATCATATAATTATATAAAGATAGAATAAGAAAATAATTCTTTCTAAGAATAGCATAATCAATTATCTAAATACAGTAACAACACTACATGTATTTAACAAATTTACAAGACATATATACTATTCAGAGAGCTTTAAACAATACTCAAAATTGGCAAAATAAGATGAAATAAAGGGAACCTGCATGAGCAAAAACCCTTTATCTTAATACCATTGTTTAAATTGCATCATAACCCTACAGTAAAAATCAAACTGAGATCCGACCGGGATCCCGGTGGGATCCCGTTGGATGATCAAATCCAAGTGGGATATCATCATTTAAGTAGGATGTAAATTAATATTGGTGGGATAATGGTACCAGGATCCCGCTGACTGGGATCCTCGTGAAATGGCATATCAATCCCACTTAGATCTCCCAGTGGGATCCCATCCTTATCAATTAGATTAACACCAGAAAATTATTGAGCTTCTTAAGAATCACACAGGGTTCATGAATTGTCCCTCCTATAAGGTTAAAGGAAATCATTTGATAATTTTGGTCCTAAAATCTTTGTCATAGTTCATAATGTCCGAAATTTTGATTATCTGGAAATAGGTGCATTTGCAAAATATTCATTGGAAATTTCTTTTATCCAGGGAGATAAGAAAATTATGCATAATATACACTTTAAAACCATATATTATTAACTTTAATGATTTTTTTTGCTACTGGAGGTTGAAAAAAAATTGATAACATTAATTGTACAGATAATGTTTAGGTGTGAAACACTAAAAGTACAAAATGAACTGGGCACGAATATCACTCATGTGGTTATACTTGGTTGTTTACGTATATCACTTATCAATATGGAAGCATGTGCACTACTGTTTTTGTTTACCTTTAAATTTGCTGATTTTTGAAGAAATTTTCAGTGTTATTTTGGGAATTCATCAGTCAAGAATTGGGAAATTGTCTATTTTCTGTTGGGAACGGTGCTGCTATCCAGTATCAGTCATTTAAAGAAAAAAATGCTGATATTTTATGCTGACTACTTGCCAGACAAATTGTGGCAATGATAAAATTCTGTCATTTTAATTTTCTGTGGTGGTTGCTTTCACTTGAATAGATAGGCAAAGTTAGTCACATGGAACTTCTTCATCAAAATCAACTAGGGGGCCAATCTTTTTCTTCCAAATTCGAGCAGTCAGCTTTGAAATTTGGCTGGGCTTCTACAATCACTTAAACTGTTAAATAATATATACGACAGGTGATACTGGTCAGAACCCCAGGATGCAATCATCAAGAGTAAATTAATGTATGCTGACAAAAGCTTTCTCAACAATCTTACATAAATAGGTAGAACCTAAATCAGTTCTTCAGTTTAGTCTTTAAACAAAATTAAGTTTGTGTATATGTGCTTTACTTGGACATGTATCCCACTGGGATAGTGTTCGGATCCCACTGGGATGAGGGTGGGATCCCACTGGGAAATTTGGTTGGGATCCCACTGGGATAGTGTTAGGATCCCACTGGGATAGTGCTGGGATCCCACTGGGATAGTGCTGGGATCCCACTGAGATGAGGGTTGGATCCCACTGGGAAATTTGGTCGGGATCCCACTGGGATAAGGGTGGGATCCCAGTGGGATCCTGTCCAATTTTCCCAGTGTGTCCCACTGGGATCCAAATTAAAATTCCACTGGGATCCCACCCTCATCCCAGTGGGATTCCCAGTCAATTTTTCAGTAGGGAATCTATTAAAACTCATGTTATCTCAGGTTTAGTATTGCACAACCAAGACCTCAGGTGCACCTCTGTACAGTATTACTGGCACAAACGGGCACCTGAGTTATAATAAGAACCATCAATGTTCTGTAAGCTAGTTGGATAGCTTTCTTACATTTAAAATCCAATGACGCTTCTGCGGCTAGACCTAAAGCAGTGAGTCTGAGAGGCAAGTGATTTCAAGCCCTTAACCATTCAGCCAAGGATGCCCAAACAGAGAAATATTTAGATAGTAAAGATATAATTAGATATAATTAATAAAAGCATTTTAATCCTGACATTTACATAGGACATTTTTTGACAAATTTTATTAAACAAGTTTCGGTATACATTTTGTCACTTTCATATTCAATAAACTGAGTTCCGATCATTGCCAAAAGTTTTTTACAATGACTGACAGAAATTCATCTTCTTTAAAATAATGAAATCAACCAGTTATCTTTTCTTTTATTTGGTGTATTCTGTCAAGTCTTTGTGCACTTAATTATGGTATATGACAGAAAACATAGCCTATGTGATTGGAGAAAATTCAAATAAATAAATATCAGGTTTTTTTTTTAGAAAAACACATTAAAGTCACACACTGGTAATTATATAGCAATGGTTTTCAACTAATTTTGCCAAAATATTTCCTAGTTTAATTTTATCTATATCTAGTTTGATTTTGATGATATTTGAAAGCATGAGTGCATGGCTAGCACCCTAACCTCCAAACAATCACTATCCTTACAAGCTTAAGGCCCGTCTGCAATCTTCAGTCACATCATTCACGAATGTACAATAAATTTCATGTATATTGTATGATGATGTTTCAGCATAATTTAGACACGACCTTCTACTTCCATACATAGATGTTGTTACCTCCATTAATTATTTATAGAAATAAACAGATAAAAACACATTTACAGTAGTAAATTTCCTGTAGAGGAAAGGTCAAAGATTTATACCAATGCCCTAACAGCTTCAGATCATCATTTATATATTCCATTAGAAATTTACCATCATTATGACTAAGTAACCTTGAGAAAAAAATACAAAACTTTTAAATATTGGAAAAATTACAAAAAATAATGTTCAACATCAAACTATATCCTTGTTTTTTTTGCAATACATCAATCTATAACAGACAAAATTTTAATGTCTATAATTATATGTTGTTGTTGTTAAATTTTCAAGTCACACCTACATTGTAAAAGTGACAATATCCAGCTTTTCTTATGAAGCAAGACCTCTAATGACTCTCTGTGCATTATTTCAGGCACAAGCAGGCAGTTGTTTAGAACCACTGACATTCTGTAAGCTTAAACTGGATGGCCCCCAATTCAAAGTCCCTGAATGGATTCAAACCCACAGCAGTGAGGGGCATGACTAGTTATAAAATTAACAACCTTTAACCATTTTGGCCATGGCTGTTTTAGTCATTATGTAATAATTCTGGTTACAGACTAAAGATAGTGATGGTTGTTTATTTTTAGTTCTTCTTTTTTCAATGTTAGTTCTTTTTTACTGGTGCTAAATAATACTTCTTCAGTTAATGATTTTTTTTCCTGAAACAAATATTAGTATATAATTATGTGTCTAATATTTTCATCTTTCAATCTGGACAAAACCATTCTTTTTTTTTTTACGTAAATTTTCAGTAGTGACTGGACAGGGAGCAGTGCGGACAATGATCAGTTGACATAAAATTATGTTTGCTGCCCTTGGTCTGCAATGGTCACAATGGTAGAATCTGATCCAGTCATCAGGCTAATGGTTAAATCATTTCGAATCATCGAATGACCTCTAAAATCAAATATAGACCATTTCAAACTAGACATTCTTGTAATTTGAAACGAAAAATTCAGTACTTTACAATTTAAGCAACAACAAAAACTTTTCATACCTTTACATTAAGGACGTTTTCAGGAGTTTTCATATAGACATATAGGCAAAATTAAAACTGTTCTATTGAATTTCTTTAAACTTGGCATGTTGGTAGAATATGATAACAGAAACATTTTAAGCGAAAAAAAAAAATTGGGGTCACCGTTCTCGTTTTTGAGTTATCTGCCCCTGAATCAGAATTTTCTACTTATTTGAGGTCATTTCAAGGGCAGATAACTTATACATACGTAAATGAATTCTTGTTTTTACTTCTGGATAATGTTTTCTTTTTATTGTTGAATACAATACATAATTATACATAATTACATGAAATTCCTTATAATTATAGTTTCTTAATTTTTTTCAATGAAAATAAAGGTACTTTAAATTCATAACAAGAGGGCCATGATGGCCCTGAAGTCGCTCACCTGTATATAGGCCCCCCACCCCCCCCCCCCCCCCCAACGTTGCAGGGCCAATTTAACCCAAGGGCTTTTATTTGCACAAACTTGGTAGACACCCATAAGAAGATGTTTCATGCTAAACAAGCTCTAGCTCATTGGGCTTTTTAAAAGAAGATTTTTACTATACACATATAGTTAAAAACAATGACACCCCTGGGGCCGGGCCAGTTTTGACCCCAGGGCTTTTATTTGAACAAACTTTGTAGACACTTACTAGAAGATGTTTCATGCTTAATATCTAAACTCTAGCTATTTGGGTTTTTTCAAAGAAGATTTAAAGTTTTTGCTAAACACATATAAAGACTAGAAATGTGTCCATAGGACACGAATGCCCCCACACGCCACTGTTCTGTCAATCTTATGACTCTAGGTCAAATATTTTTTGCACTACATGTGCCACAAGTTGAAAACTAAAAATCAACAAAGGGCCATAATTCTTTTAAATTTGGTCACAGCAAAAATTCCTTCCTTTATTGCCATCTACACATTAATGTTGTTCATCCATGGAAGTTTAAGCAAAATCTGCCACCAGGTTTATAAGAGGAGTTGCCTTCACAAAATTTCTACATAGTATATAGTGAAAAAATCAACAAAGGGCCATAATTCTGTTAAATTTGGTCACAGCAAAAGTTCCTTCCTTTACTACCATCTACATATTAAGGTTGTCCCTGGAAGTTTAAGCAAAATCTGCCATCCGGTTTAAAAGGAGTTGCGTTCACAAAATTTCTATATAATGGTATATATTGAAAAAATCAACAAAGGGCCATAATTCTTTTAAATTTTGTCGCAGCAAAAATTCCTTCCTGTACTACCATCTACACATTAAGGTTGTTCATCCCTGTAAGTTTAAACAAAATCTGCCATCCGGTTTAAGAGGAGTTGCGTTCACAAAATTTCTATTTGGTATATATTGAAAAAATCAACAAAGGGCCATAATTCTTTTAAATTTTGTCGCAGCAAAAATTCCTTCCTTTACTACCATCTACACATTAAGGTTGTTCATCCCTGGAAGTTTAAGCAAAATCTGCCATCCAGTTTAAGAGGAGTTGCGTTCACAAAATTTCTACATTGTATATAGTGAAAAAATCAACAAAGGGCCATAATTCTGTTAAATTTGGTCGCAGCGAAAATTCCTTCCTTTACTACCATCTACACATTAAGGTTGTTCATCCCTGTAAGTTTAAGCAAAATCTGCCATCCGGTTTAAGAGGAGTTGCGTTCACAAGATTTCGGGACGTACGGACAGACGTACGGACGGACGGACAAGTGCAAAGCTTTATGCTCCCACTTTGTGGGGGCATAAAAATCAATGACCCCCGGGGCGGGGCCAATTTTGACCCCAGGGCTTTTATTTGAAAAAACTTTGTAGACACTCACTAAAAGATGTTTCATGCTTAATATCTTAACTCTAGCTATTTGGGTTTTTTCAAAGAAGATTTTTTAAGTTTTTGCTATACACATATAAGGAAAATCAATGACCCCCCGGGGCAGTGCCAATTTTGACCCCAGGGCTTTTATTTGAACAAACTTGGTAGACACCTATTAGAACATGTTTGATGCTCAATATCTTAGCCATAGCTCTTTGAGTTCTTTAAAAGAAGATTTTTTAAGTTTTTACTATATGCATATAGGGAAAATCAATGACCCCCCGGTGCGGGGCCAATTTTGACCCCAGGGCTTTTATTTGAACAAACTTGGTAGACACTCACTAGAAGATGTTTCATGCCAAATATCTAAGCTCTAGCTCTTTGGGTTCTTTAAAAGAAGATTTTTTAAGTTTTTACTATATGCATATAGGAAAAATCAATTACCCCCCGGGGCGGGGCCAATTTTGACCCCAGGGCTTTTATTTGAACAAACTTGGTAGACACCCATTAGAACATGTTTCATGCTAAATATCTTAGCTCTAGCTCTTTGGGTTCTTTAAAAGAAGATTTTTTAAGTTTTTACTATATGCATATAGGGAAAATCAATGACCCCCCGGGGCGGGGCCAATTTTGACCCCAGGGCTTTAATTTGAACAAACTTGGTAGACACTCACTAGAAGATGTTTCATGCCAAATATCTAAGCTCTAGCTCTTTGAGTTCTTTAAAAGAAGATTTTTTTAAGTTTTTACTATATGCATATAGGGAAAATCAATGACCCCCCGGGGCGGGGCCAATTTTCACCCCAGGGCTTTTATTTGAACAAACTTGGTAGACACCCATTAGAAGATGTTTCATGCCAAATATCTTAGCTCTAGCTCTTTGGGTTCTTTAAAAGAAGATTTTTTAAGTTTTTACTATATGCATTTAGGGAAAATCAATGACCCCCCAGGGCGGGGCCAATTTTGACCCCAGGGCTTTTATTTGAACAAACTTGGTAGACACTCACTAGAAGATGTTTCATGCCAAATATCTAAGCTCTAGCTCTTATGGTTTTTTAAAAGAAGATATTTAAAGTTTTTTCTTTCGGTTGCCATGGCAACCAGAGTTCTGCATGGAATTAAATTCTTTGAACAATTTTTAAAGGTGACCACCAAAGGAACATTCCTGTGAAGTTTGGATGAAATTGGCTTAGTGGTTTATGAGGAGATGTCATTTAAAGTAAAAGTTTACGGACGACGGACGGACGACGGACGGACGGACGGACGGACTGACGCCAGACGAAAAGCGATCACAAAAGCTCACCCTGTCACTTTGTGACAGGTGAGCTAAAAATAGGTCATTTTGTTAAAAAAAAAATGCACAGGTTAAGAGAAGAAGTGGGGGAAAACTCATTATGCACTCTAAATTTGTTCTTGAACTTTTGCATATTGACTAAGACGAAGGTAAGCTTTCATGAAAATAAGAAGAAAAAAATGTATTGTTTCGCTTCATTGTAAATTATCTGCTCTTGAATTTAATGAAAAAGTCCAATTCAAGGGCAGATAACTCAAAAATGAGAACATTCAATTTTTTCTCTATATTTTCTCTAATCTCTTTTGTTTAACATCATTTCTCAAAGGAAATTGCGAAAAGGAACCTTGATAGTGTTTCATCATTGGTGCAATAATTTTAATGGCAGTTTGTCGAAATAATTATTCTCCAATATAAACTTGAAAGTTTTCTTCATAAAAGTCTCATATTTATAGCCCATTTCAATTAATATTTAATGATGTGTTTTCTTGAGTAAGTCAAGAACTATTTGAAATGTTATGAATGTGGTATCTAATAAAAGTATCAGAGAACTTTAACATTACACCATGGATCCCAAGAGTACAATCTTAAACAGAGAACTTCAAATAAAAAGTTCCAAAATATTCCATGAATTTATCATAGATGAATTTTTCAGAAATATTTTCATTGTAAATATTTTTGGTTACCTTAGAAATCTCATGATTTGTTTATTAAAGAATATGTATATACATGTAAATGTATATTATCTGGCATGATGCTTGGTGCACATATACATGCAGGCTGAATATTAATTATATATGCAGAAACAAAATTAAGGCCCAAACTGACAATGTACTATGCTTTCTTTAAAGGTTAATTTTCCCCAAAATTTTCTACTATTTTTATATATGAATCCAAAAAGAACAACCACACGCGTACATTCAGTTATTTTTTTAATATTCAAATCGATTTCGAACAAATATGTTCTTCGTCAGTGAATAAACAGGAAGTGAATAAACAGGAAGAGACGTCACATGACGTCAACGTCCGAGATGGCGGGAAACATACATTGTTACGTTACGTTATATTAAATTTCATTTAAAAATTAATAAAGTTAATAAAGATTTCGATATATATATATATATATAAACATTCACGGATTATTAAATACAAGTATTTCCTATATAAAATAGTAGAAAAAACAATACAAAAATGTAATAGGAAACAACGTGAATGTTACGTAACGTGTATACATGCATAAAACAGATGAAATATTATATTGGAAAAAGTATATAACCATTTATAATGGAATGTCTACGCAAAAGAACTTACGGAAATAATTAAATGTCGTATATAATTTTTGCATTTAATCCAGCTGGTGAAAACGTCTTAAGCTTATGAATCCAGTAGGTTTCTCTACATAGACGCTCCATTGTGTCGCTGACAATCTCAAACGGTAAAAATGAAAAGCTATTAAATGAATGATCAATTGAATTAAAATGCGTTGCAACAAGAGTTGAACACGCTGGATCTTTGAAATTTGTAATATCAAATTTATGACTATTCATTCTACGTGAAACCGGTTGAGATGTCTGGCCAACATATTGCATATTGCATTTTTGACAGGAGATTAAATAAATAACATTATTTGTAGAACAGTTTGTAGGGTTTCTCAGTGTATATTTTTCGCCTGTGACACTGCTTGCAAAAGATACATCCGAAGTAATTCGATTACAATGAGAACATCTACTTCTGCTACAAGGAGAAGATGAATGAATTGACATTTGCTTTGAAAAGCTAGAATGCACAATATGATCACGGATATTTTTGGGTCTCTTAAACGCAACAATAGGTTTGTAAGTCTCATAAACATATTTTACAGTTTCACTTTTTGACAACTTTAGTAAGTCCCAATATTTGTTTAAAACGTGACCAATGTTAGGAAGATGAGGATTATAAGTAGCAACAAATGGTATGACAAAATTAGATTGGCTACTTTCTGTGAGTCGCAGTGCCTCATTTTGACTCATAGAATTAATTTTCTCAAATGCATTGTCAATTACTTCTTTCGGGTATTCACGTTTCAGAAAAAAGTCTTTCAAATCAACAAGAGAGTCCTTGAATGTACTGTCATCGGATATTATTCTGCGGTAACGCTTGCCTTGACTGTATGGTATACCATTCTTGCACGCTTTTGGGTGACAAGAGGTATAATGAAGATACTGATGATTATTAGTGTTTTTCACGAATATGTTCGTTGAAAGAGTGCAATCATTTTTGGAAACACGCACATCAAGAAAATCAACACATGAACTGGAAATGGTTTGCGTAAACTTAATCGTCGGATGAAAATCATTTAGATCACGAATGAAATTTTCGAGTTCCTCGCAAGTATCGTCCCAGATTAGAAAAATGTCATCCAGGAAACGTAGCCACAGCGTCGGTTTGATATTTCGTGACTCGATAAAGTCCTTTTCCAGTTTCCCCATGAACAGGGAGGCATATGCTGGCGCCATAGATGATCCCATAGCAGTACCGCACGTTTGCACGAAAAACTCATTATTAAATTCGAAAAAGTTATTTTCAAGAACTATCCGTATAAGATTAGAGAGCACTGGTGTTTGTAAGTAATGATCACTATTTCCTTCATTTAGAAAATATTCACATGCGTTTATGCCGTCAGAGTGCGGAATACATGTATATAGTGAAGATACATCCATTGTAACTAATAATGAGTCTTTGCTTTTCAACGTAACATTTTTAATTTTTTGAATAAAATCCGTCGTATTTGAGAAAATTAATTCTATGAGTCAAAATGAGGCACTGCGACTCACAGAAAGTAGCCAATCTAATTTTGTCATACCATTTGTTGCTACTTATAATCCTCATCTTCCTAACATTGGTCACGTTTTAAACAAATATTGGGACTTACTAAAGTTGTCAAAAAGTGAAACTGTAAAATATGTTTATGAGACTTACAAACCTATTGTTGCGTTAAAGAGACCCAAAAATATCCGTGATCATATTGTGCATTCTAGCTTTTCAAAGCAAATGTCAATTCATTCATCTTCTCCTTGTAGCAGAAGTAGATGTTCTCATTGTAATCGAATTACTTCGGATGTATCTTTTGCAAGCAGTGTCACAGGCGAAAAATATACACTGAGAAACCCTACAAACTGTTCTACAAATAATGTTATTTATTTAATCTCCTGTCAAAAATGCAATATGCAATATGTTGGCCAGACATCTCAACCGGTTTCACGTAGAATGAATAGTCATAAATTTGATATTACAAATTTCAAAGATCCAGCGTGTTCAACTCTTGTTGCAACGCATTTTAATTCAATTGATCATTCATTTAATGACTTTTCATTTTTACCGTTTGAGATTGTCAGCGACACAATGAAGCGTCTATGTAGAGAAACCTACTGGATTCATAAGCTTAAGACGTTTTCACCAGCTGGATTAAATGCAAAAATTATATACGACATTTAATTATTTCCGTAAGTTCTTTTGCGTAGACATTCCATTATAAATGGTTATATACTTTTTCCAATATAATATTTCATCTGTTTTATGCATGTATACACGTTACGTAACATTCACGTTGTTTCCTATTACATTTTTGTATTGTTTTTTCTACTATTTTTATAAAAGCTTTAAATTTATTTTTGGATTTTAGTCCGAAGTTTCCAGTAAAGAGCTATTAATCTAACAGCTGAAGTATTTTTTTGCCTTTTAGCCATTAATATATATAGTTATTTACTATTTTCTATGGAAGACTTAAATACAGTCGACTCTCGTTATCTCGAAGTCATCGGGACCGTCCAAAAAATATCGAGATAACGAAATGTCGAGATAAACATATTAGGGTTTGAATAAGGCAGACACTGATTTTTACAAAAGACATGTGCATACCTTATGTCAAATAAACTATGATATCCCCATGTCTTGTTTTCATAGGCCTAGTCAATTTTTAACAAAGTAACATTAGCGGATGTTTACCAGCGAAAACACTGGTGTGTATGATAAAAACACATAGTGAGGTTTACTCAGTAATACACCAATATAGTGAAAA
This sequence comes from Ruditapes philippinarum, assembly GCF_026571515.1. Taxonomy (NCBI): domain Eukaryota; kingdom Metazoa; phylum Mollusca; class Bivalvia; order Venerida; family Veneridae; genus Ruditapes; species Ruditapes philippinarum. Next base: position 390,690 of record NW_026860476.1, read on the forward strand.
CATTGTTTTCAGGGTGGTTGATCCGGATATCCTCCGGTCTTTCTCGATGTTGTTCGACCGCTGATTGATTTGGTGGTGATGTTGTGAAACAATATTGCAACGATAGCGTTTCTATACTTTCACTATTTCATTTACATTTCAAGTTATAATGAATTGATACAGTGTACGAATATTTATAAAAAAACGTAAAATTCACTCATTTTGGGCATAAGTCAATCAACACGCTAAATAGATTAACTTTTATAAAAACAGCTAAACATGTTACAAACATAATCATCATTATGACACGCGCTATTGTGCAATTATCGTCTAGTTTGTGTTTTTCACACGTCTGAAGGGAACAGACGAAAGAAAACTATTAGTCGAGATAAACAAAGGATAATAGTGTGAAAATAACTGTTGGGACTGAAATTGTACATTGAGATACTGAAAATATCGAAATAAAAATATCGAGATAAACAAATATTTCCAATATAGATAAAGAAGGAAGAAAATCGGGACTTTCAAAATTTCATCGAGATAACGAAATATCGAGAAAAGCGATGTCGAGATAACGATAGCTGACTGTATACCACTTTTTTATATTTTGCTAACTTTTATGAAAAATTGTTTTATACCCATTTGCCTGCTTTTTATACTTATCAGCATCTAACATGCTCTAAATCAACAACAAACAAACCCCTGCGGAAATGACCATATCCATATCAATGCCGACCATGGTTGCACCATGGTTGCCAATGATATGACCTTGATATGCAATTACATAAATTGGGGACTATGAAATGGTTGTGGTATGACCATGTTATGAACATGTCCATATCATGGATCATCATAGTCAAAGCAAAAGAAATGTTTTGACCATGGTAATAATCATAGTTAAAATGACAGCATATCATGGATATCCAAATAAATGAAGACCATAACATGTTTTTTTCATTTGATAATATAATGGCTTGAACTACATCTGTTTTGACCACAACTGGCATGATAGCTACAACATTGCCAGATCATTTATTGAAATCAGAGTCATAACATGTTTGTCTACATGGCAGTTCAGTCAGTTTCATTTTTTTGTCCACAACTACTTTACAGTCTGAGAATTTGTTTAACAATCACACTACATAATTTTTTCCTTCTATTCTCCCTTAAAGCTGCTTTAAAAATATAAGACATGTATCATATTTTGTCCCTGACAGAAAACTAACACACTGATGTATTTGTCAATCGATATTTTTTTATTACCTTGAACAAGTACTTCTAAATGAATTGACCTTCTGTTATAAAAATACCGCCCTAATACTTATTTAAAAATAATGTTTTCTTGTCTTATCTAACTGGACATTCTCCGGCCCCATATATTGAAGTCCGTCACACCCATGTGTTTTACATTTATATTCATTTGGATCGTCAGCTGGAAAAGTTTGAAGCATTTCATACAATAGTGGTGTTGACGATAATTATCCTGATGTCCAGAAAGCACAGTTTTTTTTAATAGTTGTTTATAATTATTTTGAAGCCACGATTTTGATTGTGGATTTGTTGACTTATGTAAAAGTATCAAGTCATCAATGCAGTTTCCAGCCAAATTGTAATTCATGGCAAATGAAAGGAACGCTAATGAATAATCTTTTTTCTTATTAATGCACTGAGCAGACTCACACTGTTCATTGTTTACACTACTGGCATCAGAACTTACAGAATCTGTATCAGAACTTACAGAATCTGTATTATCCAGCACATCACTGTTATCATCAGATTCAGACCCCTCATGTGATTCAGAACCATCACCAATTTCCATTAAAGACTGCATTGATTCTGTTTCATCAGTCAACAAATTTCCATTTTCATTGTAATCGATAAGGATATGATTTTCACAAAAAGTTTCATGTTCTGTAATATTACTAATAAAATTTTCAATCTGAAATGTTTCTTTATTCTGAGATGATTCTTCTGTTTCCTTTTCTGAAGACAGTAAGGCCAGATTTTCATCTGTGATTTCTGCTTTTGGAACTGTAAGAATGAATATATACATTATAATAGACTTAGATACACATCACAGCAATACTATGTTTGGTTAAAAGAAGAACTCTAAATGCTGATGCATGTCAAATGTGAAAGTTCTGGGCATTTTGGCTGTGGACAAGATTTGTGAAATCTGACTGTGACCTTATTATGCAACAAACCAAAACCATATGTAGGACAACTTTGGTAGGAGACCATCCAAGGCTTAAAGAAATACTGTATAAGTGGATCATTATTTCATTTTGGTATGATGAAAAGTATGCAAATTGGCAACTTGCGACAAATCAGAAGAAGAAATATTTGTGCATGTTCAAAGTTTAACTAGTCAGTAATTTGTAATATTTTCTGATGGTGAATAATTGTTTAATTTATCCTATTTCTTGTACTACACAAAAATCACAATGTTCAAAAAGTATTACCAGAGAAAGGTCTATTGTGTGACTCATACCCAGTACAATATTTAATCAATTATCTTACTTGACTGGCTATGTATTTGTAAAAAAATATGTTATAAATTACCCTGATCAGGTACAAGTACTCGTCTGGAAGTAGTTCTTTTTGGAACAGGCACACTCAGATCTCTATTGTATAGTTTGTAAACTGGCTTAGCTGGACCTAAAAATAATTCAATGTATTATGTTGTATAATTTTGATACAAAGTGATAATCATAGCTTAAAAATACTCAGTATCAGACCTGGGATCAATCAAAAGACCCAGACTGATAAAAATGTTTGAATATATCATAACAGGCCTTAAATATAAAAAAACAAGATTGCATTTGAGAAAAATGCTATGCCACCGCATTAATACAACACTAAATAGTAGTGTAGGAACAGATTTTTTTTTGTTTCTATGCAATTGAAGATTGTCATAATGCATAGATCCCTGACCTATCTAATTCTTATTATCAGATTAGTGGTTAAATCTATTGTTAATCCAATAAAAGATCAGAGTAGGAATATATCAATGCACTTGAGTCTGGTGAATTTGGTGGTGAAGGTCATATTTCACACAGCCTATTAATTTCATGACTACATCAAAGGACAACACAGTTAGACACTTTGTCAAAATCTAGGTCAGCTGATATCACTACACAATGTTTCATGCAAAATATCTAACCTCTAGCATTTGTCAATTGCTAGAAATTTTTTTTTTAAAGTTTTTACTATCAGTTTTTACTATATACATATAAGGAAAACCAATGACCCCCGGGGCGGGGCCGATTTTGACCCCAGGGCTATAATTTGAAAATCTGGGTAGAGGTCTACCATACAATGCCTTATGCAAAATATCTAAGCTCTAGGCCTTTTGGGTCTTTACAAGAAGGTATTTTTAAGTTTTTACTATATGTACATATAGTGAAAATCAATGACCCCCGGGCCGGGCCGATTTTGACCCCAGGGCTATCATTTGAACAATCTTAGTAAGGGTCTACCATACACTGCCTTATGCAAAATATCTAAGCTCTAGGCCTTTTGGGTCTTTACAAGAAGGTATTTTAAGTTTTTTACTATATGTACATATAGTGAAAATCAATGACCCCGGGGCGGGGCCGATTTTGACCCCAGGGCTATCATTTGAACAATCTTGGTAAGGGTCTACCAGACAATGCCTTATGCAAAATATCTAAGCTCTAGGCCTTTTGGGTATTTACATGAAGGTATTTTAAGTTTTTACTAGATGTACATATAGTTAAAATCAATGACCCCGGGGCGGGGCCGATTTTGACCCCAGGGCTATAATTTGAACAATATTGGTAGAGGTCTACCAGACAATGCTTTATGCAAAATATCTAAGCTCTAGGCCTTTTGGGTCTTTACAAGAAGATTTTTTAAATTTATTCTTATAATCCCTTTTGGTTGCCATGGCAACCAGATTTCTGCATGGAATGAAATTCTTTGAACAACTTTGGAAGCCCTTCACCCAAGGATCAATCCTGCCAAGTTTGGTTGAAATTGGACTAGTGGTTTTTCACAAGAAGATTTTTGAAGTTCACTATATATAACCTATATAACACACACACACACAAACAAACACACACACAGGTGAATCGCTATATGCCACCGCATCGCAGATGCTGCGGTGGCATAAAAATGTCAGATACTCATGCCTGTGATCAAAACTGGAAGATTAAATGAACTTTTTATGATTTGATTGTAAACATAATTCTACACTTCCAACCAAAATTTGCCATGTGAATTTGTCTTTCTAAATCTAGTACTTTCAAGAAATTAAGAGTAATAGTTCTTGTATATTGTACTTCTCCACACTTAGACTCAGGGTTCTGTTCATGTATCAAGTTTCATGACAATACCCTTGATATTTAAATTAACTTACAATCCAGAGAAAACAAGAGCGATCAGTAATCACATGTGTCGCCTCATGATGGCCAATTTCATGTTGGGACAAGTTTTGTGACAGACGGACAGACAGACAGACAGTGCACAACTAGACTTGGTACTGATCATTCCTGTAAAGGTTGGATAAAATTGCATCAGTAGTTTATGAGGAGTAGTCCGGACAAGCTTTTGTGTATCTGGCAACATACAGAAAAAAACACCTTTTTATCAAAGGGCCCTAACTCTGCCAAAAATCATTCAACCGGAAAACCCGTGCAATATGCGCAACAACTTGAGCTACAGATCAATCCTGTAAAGTTTCATTGAAATTGCATTAGTGGTATAATAGAAGTAGTCCGGACAAACTTTAAAAATAAACATAATTAAAGGGCTATAACTCTGACCAAAATCATTGAACCAAAAAATGCTGACAATATGCACAACTAGACTTGGTACTGATCATTCCTGTAAAGTTTGGATGAAATTGCACCAGTAGTCCGGACAAGCTTTTGTGTATCTGGCAACACACAGAAAAAAACACCTTTTTATCAAAGGGCCATAACTCAGCCAAAAATCATTCAACCGGAAAACCCGTGCAATATGCGCAAGGACTTGAGCTACAGATTAATCCTGTAAAGTTTCATTGTAATTGCATTAGTGGTATAAGAGAAGTAGTCCGGACAAACTTTAAAAATAAAAATTATTAAAGGGCCATAACTCTGACAAAAATCATTTGACCGGAAAATTCTGACAATATGCACAACTAGACTTGGTACTGATCATTTCTGTAAAGTTTGGATGAAATTGCACCAGTAGTTTATGAGGAGTAGTCCGGACAAGTTTTGTGACGGAGGGACGGACAGACAAACAGACGACGGAGAAGTGATCCCTATATGTCGCCACTGCTCCGTAGAGGCGACACAAAAATGAAGTACATGTATGAAAATAAAGAAGAGCAATAACTTATGGGAGGAATTACAAGGTTACAGTTCTTGTGCACTGCATTTCTCCATGAGAAATGTCCATTTTCTTGACAAAACTTTACAAAACATGGCCTGTCCAAAGAACCAGGTTACCTTGACAGTGATGTTACACTTACTTAAGGAATGACAATCCACCAGATGTGAAAAAACCCTGTTTTTAGTAGAACGGTGAGCTCCACAAAGAGTACATCTGAAATTAGTCTTTTTCCCAATTTTCACAACATCACAACAGTCTTTCTTTGATGAATTCATCTGAAAAATTAACAGGATAGTAAAAGAATAACCCAAGCGGATAAAACAATGGTATAACAAGATGTTTCTTGTGAAAAATGCATGTCTCTCCCCTGCACCCGATGGAATTAAAGCCACGGGAAAGATATCACCTTTCTGAAACAGATGCCTCTGTCATTTATTATGGTATAAGTAAGAACAGGGCTCTCAGTAGTGTCAGAATTTTCAGGTCAAAGATTCTTTGACCAAAATGTTCAGGAGTCAAATCATTTTTTTCTAACATGAATTATTTTTAAGTTACAAAAATTATCTTTACTGGTATGCTGTATAATAAATTATATCATATAAATTTTAAATACCAAAATGTACTAGGGACTATTCAACGAAAAAAGAAATAACAAATGTACAGGTACTCCAAGTAAATCAAAGACATATTGTAAAATAATTGACATCTCAAGCATGTAATTCTTATCAGTTGTGTAGAGCTATTTTTAGCGCTGTCAAATTACATCCACTGATGTCACGATTCAGTGCACATGCTATAAACAATGCTGTGTGGAATACACGGTGACATTTTTATTGAGTGTGATTTGAACAAATGTAGGTGTCAAATGTGTTCATAAATTTACCGGATTTTCACGTGTCCCATGTCAAACGAGAGCTCTGTATGACAGTATGAGGCACTATTATACGTTTGCCATTAATTTATTTACTTATTAATTTAATGTAATGTTTTTAAAATACATAAAGGTAAGACTTTATGAACAAAAATGACAGTTTTGGTAAAGGGGCGAAACGTCTTGGGTAATTTGGGGCCGAAACGTTTTTGGGTCGAAATGACTAAACGTACTAGTTTTCCGTGACTTGAGATCTTGTATTCTTTTCCATCTTTTTATATTTCGACATGTTGAATCACATTAAATTAAATTCAAATAAATATCACTTTTACCAGTGTCTGCGAGTGCTATATTACTTTTTTAACAACAAAATGAAACTTGTGTGCTTCCTGTTTTGTTTATATACGGATTACATTGCACAGCCACGTGAGTAATATCATGTCCGAGATAACGTAACGATATCTTTTTTTTTTCTTTTTTTTACAAAATAGACCAAAGATTGATAACATAAATGAATTTTTTTAATAAATACAAGTTACTCACCTGTTTATCTGGCTGTTTCGACGTCGGCTATACCTACCCGAAAATATTCGTGTTTTTCCGCCGTAGTCCGGGAAGAAAGCACCAATCGGAACATTATCTATAAGACTGACGGAAAGGGCCGAAAAGTTGCGATTGAGAAAGCACATGGTTTCTGACGCGTGCGCATTGAGTTTAATTTGCGGGAAGACGTTCGAAAAAACATGTCAGCATTGGAGACAAGTCTTGTTTTCTGGCCAGAAGAGAGTGCCTGGTCATTGGTACAGAATTCAGCATTAGAGACGGGGGCTACAATAGGATCCAAAACTCGAGTGAAGTTCAAGTGCAAAAAGTATCTAGCCATTTTAATTGCAAGTAAGTCGATGCTTTGCAAAGAGTGCGCGGCAAATGCAGTTTGCAGAATGATTGTCCGGTTGAGATTTTATATATAGAATACTCAAATATAATTTACTAGAAACATTAGGTACTGAGCTATTTTGCGACAGGCCACGATATGCAGTAACAGATATTTAACGTAAGTGGCAGTATCGGTGTTTAATTAATTTACCACACCCCACCTCCCAAGACTGCTGATTTCTTACTTTCGGGCTTTATAACATTAACTAGCGGTTAATTGGGGATCTGTAAATAATAAATTGTAATAGAAAAATATATTGTGCATTGATTCCATGCAAAAATCCGACGATATTACCGCCCGACACAGATAACCGGCGTACCCATAATTTTCGTACCTGAAAAGTGAATTTTTTTTTTTTTTTTTTTTTTTTTAATATATTGATGTTTTAGTGCATAAATAACAAGGTTAAACACATTTTAGGTCAAATCAATGCCACTAGCACCTTTGATGTGTATGCCTTCCTAGTTTCATGAACTGTGTTTTTTTCAGAGGTTCTTAAAAGCAAGGGAAAGAAGTTTCAAGGTTACTTGAATTCTCTTCTTTTTGAGGAAGAGACTGCTGATGACATCATAAGAAGAACAAGAGAAGAGTACTGTAAGTATTATGAGCAAGGAGGATCTTTTTGTGAACACTGTAAATGTCTAGTGTTATTTGTCATTAAAATTTGCTACAAAACGTTTACAATCAACTTTATCCAAATTCATTGTCTAAAAAAAGTTAAATTAATTCTGCCTCTCTAACAAGATAGCCACCAGGGCTTAAAATGGAAAAACATCACAAACATCATGTTCTTTATGGGCTGAATCACACCAGTATGCCCAAAGTTATGTGCCCTTAATCGTTAAAAAACCTTGAAATATTGACTACTCGGTCTTATTATTTTGCAAACTCCTTTTTAAATGATTGCATTGAATCTTGCTATCAACCATCACTAGATAATGTAGGTGTGCAAGACATTATTTTGATGCATAGCATTGCAGAGTTATGTGTCCTTTTATTACAAGGATTGCTAATGTTATTTCTAAAATATAGTTTTTCAGAGACATTAATTAGCGTGTTTTCTTAAGTCTTATTAATGATATAAGACCATCAACTAAGTCATCTTGTTCCATAATTATACCACAGATATGAAACATGGGAATTTATTGGATTCAGGTGTTTGTCAGTCAGTCTGTGTATCTTGAGGTAAACTGTCCAAGTAATTTCTCTGCAACTACCTGCATTTAATAAAACCTCACAGCTGTGATAAAAAAGTAGGCCTAGTTGTGCATGTAATATAGTTTATAAATAATTTCTGTTATTGTTTAGTCACAGGATGATTATAGCCTATAATGATTATTTCAGCCAGAAAGACTATGTCACCAAAGATGAGCTGGATGCAGTTGTGGATGACTTAAGAAGCCTCCGCAGAAGAGTAAGAAAATTAGAAGCAGCAGCAGCAGCAAATACCACAAAGGGAGAGAAAAGCGAGGCCAACATAGATTTAAACCAACTGATGGAAAATGCTGACAATGAATTCAATGCTGTTGAAATACTGCTGCTGCATTTCTTTGACAAAGAAACAATATTGCAATCGTCTGTCAGTGGCAAGAGGGCTAATACTAAAGTGAATCTTGAGTCTTTAAAATAAAGCACTAGACTTCACAAAAATTACAAAAATAAAATCTATTCTTAAGAGTAAGTTTCCAGCAATAAAACATAAAGATATCACGCAAAAAAATACACAGTGAGCAGAAGAAGCTGCAGAGGAGGTGTTCGAAGGAGTAATTCTCTCCAGTTACTTTGATGTTACAGTTACTCTTGAAGTCATCAGTTTTCAAGTAACATTTAAGTTTCAAGTGCCATTATTTTCTTTCTAAATGATGTTGCCGTTGGCACAGTTTATCTGATGTGATTTGTGTATATCGCTGACATAGTTAATGATATACCCCTGGATATTATGGATGATTTAATGTATAGGTTGTTTTAATATAATACACAGTTTTGTTCACAGTTTCAAGGTTGAGTTTGAAAACTATCATTGCGGAATCATTTTAAAAAAAGTTGTTGATTATAGGCTTTATAGCTGTAAATTTAACTTAACTCAGAGAATTCTAGTGATGTGGCGCAAACGTTTTAATCTTTTCATATTGTAAAATAACTTGTTATGGTTTTGAACTTTCCATATTTTGTGACACAAAGGCAATTCTTGCACAATTGATACTTAACAATATAAGCCATTATTTGACAAGTGTATTTTTGATATTTAAGTGTACACAGTCCACTTATTTTTTCATATTTTGCCTTGAAGCGGCGCAGGTCACAGTTAAAATTGTTTTTGTTATTTATAGAAGTATTTTTAGTAAAAGTGTCATACTACCAAATCATAACCACATACTGGTATTAAATATGTTGCTGAAATATGGTCATTTCGTAACTTGTCCATGGTCAAACACGTTTTGGAACTGGGAGCCAATTTACAAACGTGATTGACCATGTTTCAAACATGTTTATAATGTTGTCAGAACACAGCTAGAACATGTTTTGACACATGAACAATCATGTTTAAAACATGGTTTGACTGTAATTGTAATAAATTCTGCATGGTTACATCATGGTTTATACATGGCTAAAACGAAGCCCCATCATTGTCACTTATATCATGGCCAAAACATAGTCTTTTCAGCAGTATGTTTCTGACTACCATATCAGAACCATTTAATGGTATTAAATATGTTGCTGAAATATGGTCATTTCATAACTTTTATTGTCCATGATCAAACATGTTTTGGAACTGGGGGCCAATTTACAAACATCATCAACCATGTTTTAAACATGTTTATAACATTGTCAGCACAAAGCTAGAACATGTTTTATGGAAAGGTTTGAAACATGAGCAACCATGTTTCAAACATGGTTCAAACATGGTTTGGCTATAATCATTTCCGCAGGGAACATTGCAAAACACAAGATTGTCCTAAATTCTTCAGGGCATTATATATGTATTCATTTGAGCCGCGTCATGACAAAACCAACATAATGGGTTTGCTACCAGCATGGGTCCAGACCAGCCTGCGCATCCACGCAGTCTGATCAGGATCCATGCTGTTCGCTTACCAACACTATTACAAGTAGAGAAACTGATAGCGAACAGCATGGATCCTGATCAGATTGCGCGGATGCGCAGGCTGGTCTGGATCCATGCTGGTCGCAAACGCACTATGTTGGTTTTGTCGTGACGCTGCTCATTTCTTAGACTTTTTGTACTTCTTAAAGCACCAATTTCTGAAATTTGGAATAGATAGTGAACTTTCAGTAACTATCCTCCACATGAAATAACTCATAATAAACAAAGTATCATTCCAAAGAAGATTTTAAAAACTTTTTTTTAAGAATCAAGATAAAAATCCCTCAAAACTTTAATCTGAATAAAACAAACCAAATGATTCCTATCAACTTCTGTTCTTATTAAATAATATCACATTTCTGTCAAACTTTATTATATTCAATTTGTCTTCCATAATCCCCAATGAATACAGAATGAGAAACAATTCAGTTTTCATTAAAGTTGTACTACGTCACTTATGGTTAAGTTATCAAACCATGATGTCTATATACATATACTAAATTAAAGGCCCATTAAGCCTTATGTTATCATTAAAAAAATTAAGAATTAAGGTTGCATTATCCAAAATGTTGCTCACTGCCCATATTTTGAGCAATCGTTTGCTTATTCAGTGTTTTAGTAATAAATACAATTATAGTGAATAAGAATTTGGTATAGAAGTCTCTTTCTGCTTAATGAAAAATTTATTCATATTACCCAGGCATAAAATGTCAAATTTAACAAATAAGTCATTTCATTGCAAAAATTTAAGACAATTGGCTTGCACCATTTTTACTAAACCATTTGAAAGAGCAAAATTATCAAGAAAAAGTTGATAGATAACAAGAACTGTCGAAGGACAGTAACGCTCGACTATTCGAAAAGTTGTCACATTAGTGTGTTTCATTGAGTATAATAATGCTTACCTATATGAATACATAAAATTGTCCGAAAAGGTACAAAGGCTTGTTATCATGTTAAATAATCACAGAGAACAAGTGTGTGAAGTTTCAATCCATTCCCTTCAGTAGTTATGGAGATACCAGCTTACAAAAACTGTAAACCAAGAATTTTTAAGTCGAAAAAGGGGCATAATTATGCACAAAAGCAAATCAGAGTTATGGGACTTGTGCCAATCATCTAAGAAAATCACAGAGAACAAGTATGTGAAGTTTAAATCCATTCCCTTTCGTAGTTATGCAGATACCAGCTTGCACGCAAAAACTTAACCAAGAATTTGTGAGTCGAAAAAGGGGCATAATTACGCAAAAAAGCAAATCAGAGTTATGGGACTTGTGCAAATCATGTTAGATTAGCATAATGAGAACAAGTGTGTGAAGTTTTTATACATTCCCTTTAGTGTTATGGAGATACCAGCTTGCATGCAAAAACCTTACCAAGAATTTCTAAGTCGAAAAAGGAGCATAATTATGCAAAAAAGCAAACAGAGTTATGGGACTTGTGCCAATCATGTTAGATAATCACAGAGAACAAGTGTGTGAAGTTTCCATCCATTCCCTTCAGTAGTTATTGAGATAGCAGCTTGCACGCAAAAACTTAACCAAGAATTTCTAAGGCGAAAAAGAGGCATAATTATGCAAAAAAGCAAATCAGAGTTATGGGACTTGTGCCAATCACGTTAGATAATCACAGAGAACAAGTGTGTGAAGTATCAATCCATTCCCTTCAGTAGTTATGGAGATACCAGCTTACACGCAAAAAGTTAACCACAGGGACGACGACGCCAAAAAATGGGTGACTGCATTAGCTCGATTATTCTGCAAATAGTTGAGCTAAAAATCGATTACTTCAGCATAAATAGAAATGGACGTTACTCACACATTAGCATAGAAACTAAAATAACTATTTCACAAATTACCTGAGCAATATTAAATTGATTCAAAAACTGACTTCTACAGTGTATACCCTTATCTGAAGGAGAATTATATATATGTATAATATTTAGTGAGGTTTCAGATAAAAAAATTCATACTAAACCACTCCACTTCATACTGAACCAGACTGATTCAAAAGGAAACATCGAAAGCACTGAAGGTCTGATAGATGGGACCAATTTCAGCAAGACAATCACTCTTCATCATGTCTGATCTCACATAATGGCCACAGACAACTGTCAATTAGGCTGCCAATTATTTGGTCAATAATCACTTTATATTCAGTTGTAACATCATCATGACCATCCTATAAGATTCAGATCTGTCTTTTTTATGCAAACTTAGTTTTAATGTGTCATGGTTTAGAACTGTTCACTTTTTAAGGGAGAGGATGTGTAATCGGCCAGATAGCTCAGACAGTATAGTCGCGGTACAGTATTCTGAAAGTTTGAGTCTTGGTCAGGCTGCATATTTTTCGCACCCTGTAACAAATGTTACAAGTTTTGCAATAAATTTGAGTTTTGCAATAGAATTATAATGTTTATACAGTATTCTGTTATGTTTCCTTTCTTGCTATAAGACTTTAAAATTATACAGAGCTATAATTTAATTGCAAGACTTGCTGTAACAATGCCAGCTTTAGTTAAAAGCCTTATAAAGACTATAATACAAACTGCCAATTATCGGATCAATCATTATATCCTATATTATCTATAGAAAAAAACTTGTCTTTAAAACCTATCGATGAAGAACATAGTATTACAGTATACTTCCAATACTTTTTTAATTTAAAGGCTCAAAAAAAATTAATGCATCGATCCTTAATTTAAAGTAAACAAAAAGCATGGCTACCAGGTTTACCACAGTCATTGTCAGCAGGGAATATTATAACCCTTACCTTTTTCTAATTTCAAAAGATGATTAAATTTTTAGGGTGAAGATCATTCAAAGGTCAAGGTCATATTTTAATCACTAAAATGACGCTTTAGTTCTTAAATGTTATTTTGTCCAATTATGAGCCAAATCTATCAATAATAAGTTATTGGAAATCTTAAAATTTTTCAAAATATGACCTTGTTGATCAAGGTTATTGGGGATTCCAAGTCATAATCACTGCAAGCAGTATGATGATGTTGTCTAGCATTTTGTCTTGCCCGAATATTAATCAAATTAGTGCATCTATAAGAAAATTAAGTTTTATAAAATTGAAAGAAAAGTTCATATTTGACCTTGACAGTCAAGTTTCTTTTGTCAAGGTTAAGGTCATACTTAAGTTATTGATTGGAAACAATTTTTCTGTTTAGTAAAAGTGACCTTAACCTCAAAACAAGGTAATTCCCAAGCAATTCCAAGTGAGCTTGCTACAAACATAGTTTGATTACATTATTTCATTCCTGACTCTAGCTATTGGGCCAAAATCATTTTTCTATTTTTAGCAACAGTGACCTTAACCCTTGGGGACCCAACATCAATCCCAAGTAAGTTCTCGACATAAGTAAGCTATATACATGTACCACATTTCATTACAATAAATCATCTGAACTGAAGCTTTTGTCCAGAAACCACCTGTTTGATGACTGTCAAAATAGCCCCCATTTGCAAACTGAATAACCAAAGACTTTTAAATTTGAAAACCTAGTTAATTTGTGTAACATTTTTTTTTTACTGCAAAATAAAACACTCCACCAGATTTCATAAGATAGAATCTTCATATAAACTTGTTATAATGTGAATATTACTAACAAAAGAATTATAGAACAAAATATAACAAAGATATGCTGGCCAATTAAGCTGTATATGTGCGACCATTTGCAGCCTGTCTAATGATAGATTTTGAAGCTAAATAAAGGCCAATATTGTAAAATAGTAAAAGCTAAGCATAAAGTAAACATTAATTAAAGATAGAAATAGTTATAAGTTAACAAAGCAGACCTGTGTGAAATGCAATTTTGTCAAGCAGAATAAAGTCTATTGTTCTCTTTTGTACTGTATACAGTGTTAGATAGCCCCTAAACTGTAACAATTCAGCAGATATTGTGTGCACTAACAGAAGGACAGGGTCGCTCTCATGTACAGCCAAATGGTTCAAATATAACATGCAGGCAGCATATTTATTAAGAAGTTTCCAACTTCATCCAAGGAAACATTATCCAGATTCAAACAATGGAAAGTAATATTTCAACATTCATTCTGTTACATCCAGTTCTCACTTATACAAAATAGCACACAAGAAAAGCTAGGTGTTTCCTGAGGTGTCTCAGTAATAAATCTACAATTTTTTTGCTTCTAATATTCCAGATAGGTATAACACTGTCAACACTATCTGTAGATTATGACTTAGATCACTAGAAACCTGTCAATAACACCCATTATTCCTTCCACTTTCTCTACAAAATACATTTTTAATTAACTGTAAATTGAGTTATTTGAAGCAGTTATATTCAAACCAACAAAGCTCCAGGGAAAATCTAGAAACACTGACACATCCTTCATTTTCTAAGCAGAAAGTAAACAATTCATTACAGGATAATACTTAGTCTTCAGTTTTTTAAATAACAAGTAAATTGTTCTACGAGATGCATATAATTTTCATATAACTGAAAGAATTGCCATAAAAGTTAAGAATCATACAAAAAAAATTGTTTCTCAACAGCCTTCAAACATTTTTTTTCTTTAAAAAAAAAAAAAAAAGGTGTTCAATCTGCATGCAGCCTCCAGAACAGCCAAAATATTTCAAGAAAATCAAACTTGGGCAAAATGTACTCAGATTTTAAGAATAGTAAAAAGATTCAAGATTCAAGTAATAATTTACTTAATGACTGTTATCGTAGTAATACTACTAATAAATTTTATTATCACCATATTTCTACTGTGTGACTAACACATTTAAGGGCTATTTTTGCATCTTTTGACCTCTTTTTGGTAATTTACATGAATTGTAAGTGTGAAGTGCAAAGTGTAAATTTAACTTTCTTTGTCCACTTCAAAATATTTTACTTTTCAATACATTTTATAAATTTTCACAAAAAATTGCACTCGATGAATACTTGAGGCATGCTGCTTGAGGACAATTCAATTGTAAAGGTCAGAGGAATCATTAATTAAAATAAGTTCTGATACTGAATAAATACAGAAGGATAAGGCCCTCTTAAGTTTCATTACAAAACTAAAATGATCCGCGCCATGACAAAACCAACATAGTGCGTTTGCGACCAGCAATGGATCCAGACCAGCATGTGTATCCGCACAGTCTGATCAGGATCCATGCTGTTCACTATTAGTTTCACTACTTATTATAGGGTTTGTAAGCGAACAGCATGGATCCTGATCAGACTGCACAGGCTAGTCTGGATCCATGCTGGTCGCAAACGCATTACGTTGGTTTTGTCGTGACGCGGCTAAAATGATCTTGGTATCTTTGTATACAAATGTTGAGGAAACCAGTATGCCACCAAATTGTCTTAAGGAAGGCAAGTGGTTCTTAGAACAGGTGTGCACTAATGCTTTTATTGTACCCCCAGGGGATCTTCATCCATCACGAAACCTGGACAGTGGCCATATGACCTATTTTGCTGATAGTGCAACTAAGCCATTTAACTTTGTACCAAATAGAACAAATAGACAAACTGACATTAATTAATTTCTAAATTCTTTTCAGGGATCAACATTAACCAATCCTCTGTTGTTACATTTAGCAAGACAAGTACAATGTAGTTTGCTCATAGATGTTAGCAACTACTTGTTCTGCAGGACAAGTGGATCTGAAAATATTACTTGATCTTAATGCCTTTTGATTTTTCAGTAAGATCGACTTTCTTAATATAAAAGATAAATTAAAAGATATGGAGGGGAGAACAACACATCAAAACACCAAGTCAGTTTCTATATTTATTTAAACTACCAGTTTCGGGTACTATATAACCCTTCATCAGGTTATCCTATATAAAAGATTATTAGAAAAGCACATTTATCCTGCTACTGTCTGTATTATCAGCTCGGGATCATTGATGCCAGCACTATTAAGTGTTGAAAATTGAGTACCGCTCAAGCCGGTGCTAGGGGGCGAGAGGGGTGTTGCACAGTCATGCATATATATTCATTATCCCTCATGTACAATGACTCAATCAAACCGACTCTACAATTTTCACGCATTTTTGTTGTGATTAATTCTTCCGAGGGATCACTTTGTTTCCAGATTTTTATCTATTTCCAGTCATTACATCATATGGTTAGCAGCAAAACAAATTTACAAAATTATTAAAGACACTGATTATTCTAAATTAAAAACAAGGTTGTAGTGGACATGGAGAAGGTTTGTCTGGTTCACTGCAAATTAGTGAATCAAGGCTTGCTAAGGCTCACCAAGATACACTTTCTCGTTCACCAGATAAACCTTCTCCATTCCCACATCAACCATGTATTCTCTATATTTCAGGGTATCAGTACAGAATAGCTAAAGAAACCAATGGCCTATACAGAACATGTATACTAAATCCTCAGTTAGTTAATATACTTGCAACAAGCAAGACTGTACTTGGTATATAATACTTGTTAAATCAATATTAATTAGCTGATCAAGATGGTATCAGAATTCACTGTACATGGATTTAATGAATCAACCAGCTTCACTGGCAAAGAATAAAAGATAATTGTATAATTTAGCATTATTACTAATAGTCTAAGCGCCGGTTGCAATAATGACATTGACTTGTTTATATGACACTTATAAGGACATTTTAATTGTACATCAGCTAGAATGTCCCTACATTTTTACACACTTTATTCTTTAACTTTCTCAATTTTAGCTGATGTTTAATTTTCCCTGAAGTGGCCTAGCTATATTGTACTATCCTGAGTAAATAGAACAGCATATAAATAGATCCCAAATGCCATTTTTGTCACCCAATAACCATTCTTTTTATTACATATTTAATCCAAACACTCTCTTGACAATGCTTCATACCAAATATATTAGACTTGAGTCTAAATAATTCTTATTTTTGATCAATAAAGTAAAAGTAGCACCTCAGGCCAATTCCATTTTGGAGCCATGATTTCTTTAACATTTGAAGAGGACCAATGCCTTACTCATAAGCATAAAGGCTTTTAAAGCTTTCTCCTTACAAAGGATTTGTGACAATATTGACTATAGCAGTATGACTTATATTATTTATATTGAGTAAAAACCAACAAAACATAATGATCAATGTAAAAGTTTCAACATCTTGGCCATAATATCCCAAATTTTACTGTATTTGAAACACTGGTGGCCTAAATATGAAGCAAAAGATAGAAAACATACTTCATGACTTTTCTTTCTACGATATTTTGTTGGCTCTTTTCTGTCAACATCTTTTCTGTCAACATCATTGCTTGACAAGATCCTGTTTTCTTCTTCCTTATTGTTGTTATCAAGAACTGATTCTTCATGCACTGTTTCAAAAGTTCTCAAAGGAAAATATTCTTTTACTACCTTAGACTTACTTATATCACCTTGAAATTGATTAAAAAGTTTCTTTTCAAAGTTTAATGATTCTTCTAAAAGTTCAACACCATTGCTTGTCACAGGTTTGCTATTTCTAATAGGTTTCTTCTTTGTAATATCTTTAATTACACTTGAAGAAATAGGCTTCTCAGATTTTGATTTGTCAGTGTTTTGCACTGAATTTCCAATATCAAGACCATCAGTTATAATAGTTTCATAATCATTTTTTGTATTAGAACCTTTACACTCATTCCTTTCAATCCAAATTGGACCAGTGTCTTCACTATCTTCAACTGTGCCATTTAACATTTTTATGTCAGGTTTATCTCTCCATCAATACTATTGAATCATTCATGTAAAAAACACTTTTATCAAATATAAATTCCACCAGGATAATTAGTGATAGCTGCATCAATCAATTTAACATTCCTTCACTGCTTATCAATACAATATGAATACAATAAAACAGTATCATTCTCAAAATCTTGCTGCACTAAAAACTAAAACAAAAGTCATCGGAAAATCCAAAGATAAACAGTTTGCCAATATGGTTTCATCAAAAATAACGCTTAATCTATAAAGTCTGTTTTGACTTGATCGTTATTATTCAAATAATGATGATTCTAGCCGCCCTCAATTTGCATTCATTTCTCCCAGTATTCATAATATAGTTGTATGTATCACACTTTTCTATTCTACCATTTTAGTCCAATCTTATAAGGAGAAACAGATGTCAGATCTTGTCATTACTTCCATTCACCAAGTCATTTAAACCAGCTCTGATCTTTTTTTCTGTCACAGTTTACCTCAATCAGGACCTTATCACAAAATATTGTCCTACATTGTTATAACTAGAGTTATAACTAGGGTATATTGTCATGCTAAAATGTTCTAACATATAAACCTGCAACTTATGCCCCACTTCATGCAAGAAGTACAGCAAAAATCAATCAAACACTTTTAAAAGTCCTTTCCAAAAACAGATAACACATTATGAACTATTTGTATATATCACAAATAATTTCCTTTTTTCAGCAAACTTTATACTGTTGCCTCTGGCATATGAATCTGTATAAAATACCTTATTGGGTCAATAATCGTTGGAAGAAAATGAAACAAAATAGTGCAGCTTAGAATGTTGTAATCCGCGGGGAATCTATAATTTCTTAAATTAATTCAATCAGGACTGGGTGAATGTTTAAAAGATAAATTTAAAACCCGGAAAATTAACCTACATTGCATTGATTAATTCTCTGGTTCGACGTATTAACCCCCTTAAAGTTGCTGGTAACCGAAAGTTATTTAAACAGCAATGCTTCAGGGGTTAATCCTGAATGCCGCCCTTTAATAAAATTTCTATTGAAGTTAATAAGTCCCATCTGCTTTTGTATATAACTTTGCTTATTATATTTTAGCATTTAAAAACATCAAATTATTTTTAACTGTAACATTTTAATGCCTTAAAATGTAATTTTTATTGTAATATGAAAATCTAAAATTTTTTATGCCCTTTTTTTCCCCCTAAAAATTTTTTGACAAACAAAGTTTAAAACCAAAAATTGGCAAAAATTCTAAACCCGAATATTGAAATTTTGCCCAAAATAAATATTGGCATCATATGCAAACGTAATATTGACATTGGAAGCAATTTCATATTGATACCATGTGGAAACTTAATATTGACATTGTGTGCAAACTTAATATTGACATTGAATACAATTTCATATTGATACCATGTGTAAACTAAATATTGACATTGTGTGCAAACTTAATATTGACATTGCATGAATACAATTTCATATTGATATCATGTGTAAACTAAATATTGACATTGTGTGCAAACTTAATATTGACATTGCATGAATACAATTTCATATTGATACCATGTGTAAACTAAATATTGACATTGTGTGCAAACTTAATATTGACATTGCATGAATACAATTTCATATTGATGTCATGTGTAAACTAAATATTGATATTGTGTGCAAATTTAATATTGACATAATGTGCAAACCTAAATTTGAAACTGGAAATGATTTCATATTGATGTCATGTGCAAACTGAATACTGACAGTGTGTGCAAACTTAATATTGACATAATGTGCAAACTTAGTATTGACACCAAAAGCAGCTTAACATTGACATTGTTTGCAAACTTAATAATTGACATCATGTGAAAACTCAATATCAACTTAATATTGATATCAAGTGCAAACTTAACATTGAGACTGTGTGCAAACATAACATTGAGACTGTGTGCAAACTTAATATTGAGACTTTGTGCAAACTTAATACTGACATTTTGTGCAAACTTAATATTGAAATTGTGTGCAAACTAAATATTGACATTATTTGCAAACTTAATATTGACATCATGTGAAAACTCAATATCAACTTAATATTAATAAGTGCAAACATAACATTGAGACTGTGTGCAAACATAACATTGAGACTGTGTGCAAACTTAATATTGACATTGTGTGCAAACTTAATATTGAAATTGTGTGCAAACTTAATATTGAAATTGTGTGCAAACATAATATTGACAGTCTGCAAACTTAATATTGTCATTGTCTGCAAACTAAATATTGAAATTGCTTGCAAACTTAATATTGACATTGTGTGCAAACTAAATATTGAAATTGATTGCAAGCTTAATATTGACATTGTGTGCAAACTAAATATTGAAATTGCTTGCAGACTTAATATTCACATTGTGTGCAAACTAAATATTGAAATTGCTTGCAAACTTAATATTGACATTGTGTGCAAACTAAATATTGAAATTGCTTGCAAACTTAATATTCACATTGTGTGCAAACTAAATATTGAAATTGCTTGCAAACTTAATATTGACATTGTGTGCAAACTAAATATTGAAATTGCTTGCAAACTTAATATTGACATTGTGTGCAAACTTAACACTGCTAATATGTGCAATCCTTATCTTTGTTTTATGGGCACAAGGGATTGTTGCTTTCATAATCAAATTAAATAATGACATCCATCATTTTGGAAACTGAATTTTTACATGATCACTTCTGCAGTGAGAATTCTGACACAAATTTTAAACTAAATCACGACATCAATATCATGTAGACTCTGCCATTACATTAATCATGTGATACTTAAATAATGACCCATACAGAAGTAAAATGTAACATTAAGTCTAGACCTTATTAGAAAATGCATCAAAAATACTATAGTCTGTCCCATTAAAAATGGAAATGAACTTTTGCCTGGTATGAATTAACAAAACGACGCTGAATAAAAAGTAAAACATTTTTGTAAACTAAAAAAAAGTCACCCTCGAGATTTTTCAGGATTTTACTCTAAAGTGTCTACTTTTCTTGTGAAAGCAAATTTTGATTTCTCTATGGAAAATCTCTGTTGTTTATTTTCCGTAGCCATTGCCGAAGTACTCTTCATTTGAAGAGGAACGGGAGAAAGCACGTGTCATGTTTCTAATATATACATGAGGTTCTCGGGGTCGTTTCATGATTATTTTACAAAGCTGGATCTACAAGATGTAACGGTTAAGTTGCAATGCATGATGGAAAACTTTAAAAAATGAAAAATAAGCAACAAGAACACCGAGTCACATGGAGTAGATCTAGAAATTGCACTTACTTTTAAGCTTAATAGAATCCGATGAACTTTATAAACGTCACCACAAATTCGCATATGAAGATAATCCTTCATTGCCAGTTTCTATCCAGTTCCGTAGATCCCACTTTTTGACTTCAAAAATCCTTAATGACATGAGTCATGACTCCTACACTTTTGATGATCCAGATTTTTTTAACTGATAATCCGTCTCATTATTAAAACATTCTTCAATTTATGGAGTTATCTGGGTTAGCAAATGAAATATGTAAATGAAACACATCATAAATTAGCATGTTCCAAATCCATAAATCAAGAACGGCCCATAAATTTTAGTTGTCTTCATCACAATGCTTATTGATTCCTGACGAAAAAAAACTTTATTACGTCAACAACATTTGACGAAATATATGACGTAAAAAATATAGGTGCTCACACCACTAAATGTTCGCATGGTTATTTTCAGTCCGATTTGATCAATATATGTTTCAAAGTCTTAAGTAAATTCTTACAGCATAATGAATATTTTTTTGGCTTAAGTGTGTGTTTGATAATTTAAAACATCAATATCGATTATTTTAAAGTAATTAGGTCACCAGCTGATTGTAGGGTAAGGTCATTTACACCTGTTCAATAACGCATTTTGATTGGATAGAATTGTCAAATCGAGTGTCAAATAAAACTTGTGTAGTTTTCGGATGGTGTATGTCCTCGCAGAAGTATTTATACCAGACAATTATTTAGGTCACGAATCGATGAGAAGGCACGAATCGATGAGAATAAGGCATAACAAAAATGCCTCGTGCTTTTTATGGATGATTACAGTTGCGGCATTGACAGAGGGCGGTTAGGCATATGTAACCTCAAACAGATAATTTTAAGCGTTGAGATAAATTTGTCTTGATGGCATTTAAAATAATTTTTGTAAACCCAGATTTTGCAAATTCCACGTTCAATTCATATATTAATAATATAAAACTTTTGATAGATTTCTAACATTTAAAAATAATTTTAAACACACTTAAAATGACATGAATCTTCAACAGTACAATACTTCTTTCATTAACTACATATAAAATTCGTTTTGATTTTATGTTTTTGAACATTTTTTATATTTCTCAGAAATAGTTTCCCTACATATTTATCGTTATTCAAGACTTCTTTAAATCTTACTCTTTTAGCTACAAAATATACAATACGTGGTATTTTTCTCCTGCGAAAAATATGCTAGATTTTAGATCTATTGTTTTTGTAAAACACTGAATATTTTCAAATTTTAGGAAGGCTAAAATTATTGAGAACGTCACTCGATGTTTCTCTTTGACTCGATCTTCCCTTCATATAAAAAAAATAATTATTTAGTGTCCAGCTTTATTTGTCATCCAATGAAAACGCTGTATTTCTTAAAAATTATGTGTGTTAATTTTCATAGAAGAAAACAAGATTGCATTTGAGAAAAATGCTATGCCACCGCATTAATACAACACTAAATAGTAGTGTAGGAACAGATTTTTTTGTTTCTATACAATTTTGAAGATTGTCATAATGCATAGATCCCTGACCAATCTTATTCTTATTATGAGATTAGTGGTTAAATCTGTTGTTAACTCAATAAAAGATCAGAGTAGGAATATATCAATGCACTCGAGTCTAGTGAATTTGGTGGTGAAGGTCATATTTCACACAGCATAAATTTCATGACTACATCAAAGGACAACACAGTAAGACACTTTGTAAAAATCTAGGTCAGCTGAAATCAAAGTTCACTTTACATCTTAATGATTTAATCTGTGCACATGGTTCAAATTTCATAGCTGTACATCAAACGACAAGAAAGTAGGTCACATCATCAAAATCTAGGTCACCTGATATATCAAAGTTCAATTTTACAACTAAAACTGTGCACATGGTCAAAATTTCATCGCTGTACATCAAAGGACAAGAAAGTAGGTCACTGTCCCATTGGGCAAGGCAAAATTTTGGACCCAAGGGTTTAATTCAAAACAATCTTGATACAGTCCACCAAACAACATTTCAAGTCAAATATCTAAGCTGTAGCTTATGTACATAATGAAAATCAATGACACCCAGGGCAAAACCAATTATGACCCCAGGGCTATAATTTGAACAATCTGGGTAAAGGTTCACTTTGCAAAGTCTCATGCCATATATTTAACCTCTAGCCTTTGTCAATTCAGAGAAGAAGATTTTTCAATTCAGAGAAGAAGATTTTTTAAGTTATTACTTTATACATATAAGGAAAACTATCGCCTCTTGGGCAGGGCAATCTTAACACTAGGGGCATAATTAAAACAACTTTAGTACAGGACCCATAGATGATATTATATACCAACTATCAAAGCTCTAAGCCTTGTTCCTTCCTGTACGAAAAATCAGCATGGCTTTTATGAAAAACAGGACCGATTCAGGCCTGTTTTGAACCAGAATTGGCAAAATCAGGGTGAAATAGACATGGACCCTGAATTTTCAATAAATCTCACATGGGAATTCAAGTATTTTCTACCCTGACACCGTCTTCATTTTGGTAAGAGTCAGGGTGGAGGCAGGAATATTTGCACTTTGAAAATATTTTGACACAGATTTTACTGACTTTGAAAAATATTAGCAAAATCTACCCAGATATTTCAAAGTTAGAAAATGTTCAAGAACCAGTTTCAATACATTCTTTAAAGTTCTTCATTTCCAGCCTGATTTTTCTGACTTAGAGTTATTAGAAATGAATATTGCAATACACTAATAATACAGTTTACTTTGTTGTTGAGACAAAATTGAATTTTAAATTCAGAAAAAAATGTTTTATAATGTTTATTCTAGGCAGTACCAATTGATTTATGGTAAATTCCATTTAACAAAAATTATTTTCATTTACTGAATTTTTTTTTTTAATTAATATGTGGATTATTTAAATCAACATGATTTATTGTTATCTATGAAATTGATAATTGTTACTAGTAATTGATTGTATCTATATTTAACCTATGACAAACAATTTTTTATTTAATGCATAAATTGGTCCGCTGAATAAGTTATGTTCAAGATTTTTAGTTTTTATCCACCATCTCACAATCTGCACAGAATCTCATAATGTCTAAGGTCAGCTTTCAGTTTATATAAACAAATAACCTTCAAGTGGAACTTTATACAGTATTTCAAAATACTTTATGTTAAACTGGGCTATCTGGCAGATGAAAATAGAGAAGTTAGCACAGATTGACCGACAGCAGTTTAAAATCCAGAGCAAATATCACACCCTGAAAATTGTTTCCAGCATGGTCATTTTCTTTAGAAAGATTAGAGGCTTAAGTTGTGAATTTGATTCAAATAATCATCTTACACTTATATATTAATATATAAATGAGTTTTGATAATTATATAGATAATGAGATTTAAGAATTCAACTTCCCTAGAGATACAGAACTTTCTTGGAAAATTTATTGTGAAACTTAAACATATATATGACATGGAGCATAATAGTGTTAAACTTCGTTATTCATTTTGAAAAAAAAATGGAGGGAAATTAGCAGCCAATTGTGACAGATAAATGGTAAGTTATAATTAAATTACATGTAGTTCTTGATATTTTTAATATTTCATATAATAATGAATTTTGTAAGCCCAGTATTCTGAAAAGATTTTAAATAAATTTCCAGGAAACCTGTTTTAAAATATGGAGGGAAAATAGAAATCATTCTTAATTTTTCTAAAATAAACTATACATTTTGATCATTCCATTCTAGAAAAAAAACACTGAAGTCTTAAAATGAATTAAAAATTATAACATGATTGCATATTTGTTTTTTTTTCTACATCCAAAATTTAGGTTGAAGCCAAATATTTCAGTAACATGTGACAAGAGGATGAAGCAGAATAAAATGGTGTAGTTGCAGAACAAAAGAATACAATGGAAGAAATATTACTGGTAATTTTATTTTCTTCATTTAATTCTATCAAAATTAGTTTCAGTTTTAATTATCAAAAGTATTCATCCTTGCAAATATCGTAGTATTAATGACTTCATAAAGTCAGTACATAAATGTCTATAATGCTGGACTTCTTTCAATAATTTCATCAATCATTTGTTCTTTTGATGTTTTGATTGCAATTAATGAAATATACCTTTAAAACTACACTGTATGGTCATATTTCTCTAAAATTATTAAGGTGTAACATTTTCTTATAGATTAATGTATTATAAATTGAAAGTTGTCTATAGCATATTCCTACACTGCTTTCATATATTTATGTATTTATTTATTTTATATGTTTACAGATTGTGAAGCAGTGGAATTATGTAATACAGCTGGCAGATATCTAGTGGAAATATCAAACAAGAATGCCTTTTGAAATGTATTTAATTGTATGAAAATCAAATACAGATAAGTGAAACAAAATTCTGAATTAATTATTATTTTGTCAAATATTATGGATGAAAATTTATAAGCAAATAGCCATGTGACTGAATTGTGAAGATGATCAATTCAGCATAATGTTCATCAAATTAATTTGTTTGTTTGTTATGAGCTATTTTTTATCACCTATTATTCTAAAATACATAATGCTCATTATATGATGCAATTTATTTAAGAATATTTTCTTGGGCTGGTTCTAAAATGATCAGGAATCTAGGTGGATTTTTATTTTAATTTCAGGGTGGGATTTGCAAAATTTTAGGGCGGGATAATAACAGGAGGAAAAAAGTCTGGCCTGACTTTTTAAACAGAAATCAGGGTGAATTATGGCTCATTTAAATATTTCAAATTTATCCCACCCTGAAATTGCTCTCAATTTAACTAGAAGTAAATCTATTTTTAGAAATCTGTGTGAGTGAAAATTCTGCCCTGGATTTCCATTTCTGGGTGGTATTTTTTCTGGCTCATTTAAATATTTCGTTGAATCCACCCTGAAAACACTATATATTGTATACTAAAAAATCTAAAAATAGATTTCTGTCTTCTCTATAGTCAACTGAATAGCTTAAAAAACCTGGCTGGAAATAAATGTCTTATCCCATGTCAAATCAGGGTGTAGTCAGGGTAGGCATTTTCGTACAGGTTCAGACAAGAAGATTTTTTAAATTTTTTAATATATGTACATAGTGAAAATCAATGACCCCT
Organism: Ruditapes philippinarum; assembly: GCF_026571515.1. Classification (NCBI taxonomy): domain Eukaryota; kingdom Metazoa; phylum Mollusca; class Bivalvia; order Venerida; family Veneridae; genus Ruditapes; species Ruditapes philippinarum. Next base: position 417,029 of record NW_026860476.1, read on the forward strand.
GGGGGGTGGGGCCAATTTTGACCCCAGGGCTATAATTTGTACAACCTTGCTAGAGGTTCACTACATAATGTTTCATGCAAAATATCTTAACTCTTGTCTTTGTAAATTTAGAGAAGAGGATTTTTTAAGTTTTTACTATATACATATAAGGAAAACCTATGGCCCCTTGGGCGGGGCAAATTTTGACACTAGAGGCAAAATTTGAACAACTTTGGTAGCGTACCTAAAGATGATACCATTTAACAAATATTAAAGCTCTAAGCCTTGTACCTTCAGACAATAAGATTTTTTTGATTTTTTACTATATGTATATATTGACAAGCAATTATCATAGTATTGCGAGCAATCCATAAGTCCCCTACCGGTAAGAGCCCAAGCAACATTCTGAAGGGCCATTGGCCATTCACTTAGGTTCCTATTTTAAGTAAATTTGTTGAAAAAGTTCTTGAAAAGTGATCACAGGAAACAGTTTTTATGTACAGACAGATAGACTGAAGGACACTCTAAAGTTATTTTTTAAACATCCCTGTTATCAAAATGTAACATTTTTTTAAATCCTATCATTATTGAAGAAGTTGGAGTAAAAATTACCAATTTCTCAAAAAAAAGTCTAAGTTCAAAAGGGGCATAATTCTGGAAATAGTCTTGCTAGAGTATTGAACACTCACAAATGTTGAGTGATAACAAGAAACATTTATATGAAGTTTGAAGTAGATACATTCAGAAAAAGAAGTTATTAAAAAAAAAAACAATGTTTTTTTCATGAAAATTTTAAGTTCAAGGGAGGTAATTCTGATAAATTTTGTGCTAGAGTTGTAAACCTTGTCACATATGATGTGGTTGATGACAATCAACTTATATTTAAAGTTTGAAGAAAATACCTTAAGAAATAAAGAACTTATAGTGAAAAAACTTAAAAACTAGAATCAGAAATCTTGAAATTCAGTCTATTTGTTGCCATAGCAACCAGAATTTTCAACATAGGAAGATAAAAAAGAATGTGCATAATTTCCATACTGCCATCTACCCATATGTCAAGTTTCATAAACATATTTTCAGTACTTTTTGTGTTATCACTGGATCCAGGTTATGTGTAAAATTTGCCATATTTTCAGTCTATTTGTTGCCATAGCAACCAGAATTTTCAACATAGGAAGAAAAGAAAAAAGACGTGCATAATCTCCATACTGCCATCTATCCATATATCAAGTTTCATAAAAAATATTTTCAGTACTTCTTGCGTTATCGCGGGATCCAGGTTATGTGTAAAATTTCCCATATTTTCAGTCTATTTGTTGCCATAGCAACCAGAATTTTCAACATAGGAAGAAAAGAAAAAGACGTGCATAATCTCCATACTGCCATCTATCCATATATCAAGTTTCATTAAAATATTTTCAGTACTTTTTGCGTTATCGCGGGATCCAGTTTTGTGGACGGACGGACTGACGGACGGACAGACGGACGGACTGACGGACGGACAGACGGACAGACGGACGGAGGGTAAACCTAAAGTCCCCTCCGGTAAACCGGTAGGGGACTAAAAATCAATGACCCCCGGGGTGGGGCAATTTTGACCCCAGGGCTCTAATTTGAACAATCTTGCTAGAAGTTTACTTCACAATGTTTCATGCAAAATATCTAACCTCTAGCATTTGTCAATTGCTAGAAGAAACTTTTTTACTATAAGTTTTTACTATAAGGAAAACCAATGACCCCCAGGGCGGGCCGATTTTGACCCCAGGGCTATATTTGAACAATCTGGGTAGAGGTCTACCAGACAATGTCTTATGCAAAATATCTAAGCTCTAGGCCTTTTGGGTCTTTACAAGAAGGTATTTTAAGTTTTTACTATATGTACATAAAGTGAAAATCAATGACCCCCGGGGCGGGGCCAATTTTGACCCCAGGGCTATAATTTGAACAATCTTGGTTAGGGTCTACCAGACAATGCCTTATGTAAAATATCTAAGCTCTAGGCCTTTTGGGTCTTTACAAGAAGGTATTTTAAGTTTTTATTATATCTACATATAGTGAAAATTAATGACCCCCGGGGCGGCGCCGATTTTGACCCTAGGGCTATAATTTGAACAACCTTGGTAGAGGTCTACCAGACAATGCCTTATGCAAAATATCTAAGCTCTAGGCCTTTTGGGTATTTCCAAGAAGATTTTTTAAATTTAGTCTTATAATTCCTTTTGGTTGCCATGGCAACCAGATTTCTGCATGGAATGAAATTCTTTGAACAACTTTGGAAGCCCTTCACCCAAGGATCAATCCTGCCAAGTTTGGTTGAAATTGGACTAGTGGTTTTTCACAAGAAGATTTTTTAAGTTCACTATATAATCTATATAACACACACACACACAAACAAACACACACACACACAGGTGAATCGCTATATGCCACCGCATCGCAGATGCTGCGGTGGCATAAAAAGTCGATACTATATTGAAATCCGTTCATAGTCGCCTTCTATTTTTCATAGTGCTTCATAGTACCGCGTAGTGACGTAATCAAGGGCCAAATAAAGCTTAACACTAAATATGTTAGTGTTCATCTTTAGCTGTTCTATAGAAATTAGAAACATTCTCCTGTCGCTATAGCTCCCGTCGAAGTTTCTAATTTCTGTAGAACAGCACGGATGAACACTAACATATACATGTAACATTTTGTGTCTACAAAAAAACCACTTATTGTCGCTTATTGAACACTCCAATTCAAACTTTCTCTTAATAATATCAAATCACTGCCGGTATTTCTGGACATTTTGTTGAATTGCGAGACGGAAAGTTAAACATGTATTTACGAGCTTAAAGTGAATAGGCCTACGTTTGATTGCTTAAACTAGAAAGCATGATATTATATTCTTATAATTTACATTTTCCCCGAACGCGAGTCTGTGTTCTCCCGTTAGCGACGGAGTTAGTTAAAGTAGACACTGTGGTAACAAGCAAACCAATGCTGAACGTATAGTGAATCAGTTTTCTTAATATTTTTTTGTCAGATTTGCATGATAATGTAGTATTTGTTGGCGTTTTCTTGTGAAAGTTGAAACCTACGGAAAGTTTTAGCGCACAAACATCGCACCCGAAATAAGAAGGGTAACATATTTTTGTATCCCATCGAACGTGGTCAATTTATTAATTTTTGAATAGATGATGCACACTAATGGACAGAATTCAGACAACTACAGAATTATTTAAATTAAACATTGATTAGCGAAGAACCATTTTTATAGTCTTCTAGCTGGTATTCCCGCTCCCCTACGACGCGTTGCGGTATTCACGCGCTTGATTGAAAAGCTATAATCAAATCACTTTCTTAAAAAAATATGAAATACGACATTATATCATGGTAACTAATTAAATCTTTGTGTGTTAGAATTTATAAACCTTACTGATATTTTCACTTCAAATGATTTTGATTATTTTAAATAATGGTTTGCTAGTAAAATTGCCTTTTTGACTCCAACTTTGTTGTCATTTTTCATTTTAATGATAACCTTTAGCTATTGACCAGTAAGTGAATAAGGATAATATTTTTTTATAATTACCGAGTATATTTCACGCTAATTGTGAGACGAACCCTAAATGACGTCTATATGGGCGCCGCCATTTTGAAATGGACGTCACGTCAGGTTACAACGTAAGTCAACGGGAAAAAATATAATTTTAGCATTTTGACAACATTCGTGACTTTATGAAAAAAATGAAAAACATGCCTAGAGATATTGACGTCAGGGTTAACATGACATTAATTTAAATGATTTTACTATTATATTAAATAAAAAATGGAATGTTCAAATTTGATGGGACAGACTATAGACAGAAATACTATGCTGTTGTTTTATGACCAAGTTATATGAAAATTGAAGTGAGTTAAGACTAAAGTCTGGAAATTGTCATATTTTACACTCGGGCTGAATATCTGAATCCGTAAGGGATTTGCTGAAGTTTTCTCTGAAGTGCAGTGCAGTCTTTAACAAAATCACTTCTTTCAATCTTCCTTGGCCTTCTATGATTAGATATCTCATATCATATTCTTCTGACTCGAGCAATTTGTCAATCATTTATTATAAAATTGATAATCTAGATCTAGATGTTAATAGGCTAAAATGAATTATATTAACATGATGATCATGCAGCCATTATTAAGAGATAAATAAATGAATTTGTTAAAAGCAGACTACAACTATATATTCATGCTATACTCACTGAAAAAGCAGTAAACAAATTATTATAACTTGTTAAAGGCCCCCCCCCCCCCAATCCAAAGTAGCCTCCCCAGCTAAATGAATCTCTGCTGTTAAGTTTTCAACCAAGCATTAATTGTACAAATTTAATAACTTTTATCATGCAATTTTAAAGGAAAATAATTATAATTTCCGACAAAAAATTGCTTTATTAAATAAATTTTGTCAAATGGAAATTCAGACTAGAGCTATCACTAAATGTGATTAATACCCTCAGAAAAGAGAAAGTGACTAGTAACAGAATACCATGTAAAAGAATCAAAATAGAGTTTAGTGTGGGCAATTAAAGATAGTTGTGGTTCTTGTATTTTGCATTTCCTTTCACTGTGGTTGACCATTGATGAAGTTTTATTGAATAACTCTGTAATATTAGTCCTGATAGAGTAACAGTTCTTGAGCACTGCACTTTCTCTCATTGAGCTTGACCATTGTAATGCAGTTGCATTGAATTCCAAACATGAGTTTTTTAAGTTATGTACCGGACAAGGAAAGGAACAAAGGGCAATAACTCTGCAAATACTGAAGATGGAATTATGGTTATTGTACACTGCACTTCCTCTCTATGCTTGTGACCATTGTATGAAGTTGTATTGAATTCCAAGTACTAGTTTTCAAGTTATGCACTGGACAAATAATGGGGATTACATGCCTGCAAAAAAAAAGTAACAAAGGGCAATAATTATGTAATTAGTCCAAATACATTTATGGTTCTTGTGCATTGCACTTCATCTCACTGTCACAACTTGACCATTGTATAAAGTTGCAATGATTTCCAACCACTTGTTTTCAAGTAATGCACTGAACAAAAAAAGTAACAAAGGGCAATAACTATGTAATTAGTCCAAAGATAATTATGGTTCTTGAGCACTGTACTACATTTCACTGCACTTGACCATTTTTAGAAGTTGCATTGAATTCCAACCATTAATTTTTAAGTAAAGTAATTGCTCCTGACAATAAAAAGTAATAAAGGGCAATAACTCTAAAATAAGTCAAGAAAGAGTTATGGTTCCTTTGCACTGAACTTAATATACTGACCATTGTACAGACTATTATTGAATTCCAGGTTATGCTCTATTACAAGGAAAGGTAACAAATGGCACTCACTATATAATTACTCTGAATAGAGTTATGGTCCTTGTGCACTGCACTTCCTCTTATTGTGCTTAATCATTGTATGAAATTGCATTGAATACCAACCATTAGTTTTCAAGTTATGCTCAGGACCAGACAAGGAAAATGCAACGAAAAAGTAATTCAGGGCAATTACACTATATTACTTAAGATAGAGTTATGGTTCTTGTGCACTGCACTTCCTCTTATTGTGCTTGACCATTGTATGAAGTTCTTATGAATTCTAACTAGTACTTTTCAAGTTATGCTCCGGACAAGGTTGCAATATAATTTTAAGGGAGGTCAACTTCAGAATTTGAAATTCCTCTTTGCAAAAATTGGATTAAAGATGTTGAAAAATGCTAAAAATCTAAGTTTTCAGTGTAATGTACCTGACAGCTTGCATGATCTTAAAAAACATGATATCCCTCTATAATTCTAGATACATCATTCATTATTGATTGAAAAAAACTATAAAACAACTTCTTCAGCTTTCATATAAAAGGAAAAGGTTAAATATTTATACTAATGTCTTTGCAGGCATGTAATCCCCATTATAGTCAAATTTTGTTTACTCTTAGTGCGAGTTCACTGTGGAAAAAAATTTCACTAAGAGTACATTATGCTATATATGTGATGACTAAAATAAGAGTAAAACATTCTTTTTTTTCTTTCCAGAAAATGCCAATTTTTTGGACAATTTGTTTAATATACAATCTCAAAAAAAAAGCTTAGATTTGTAAAGCAGTCTGCACGCTCTAGTTTTCCTTAGTTTGAAATTATAAAAATATCTTTATCAGTTTATAACAAAAATCTTAACATAATTCTGAAATAAAAGAGCATAAAGGTACAGATAGCAACATTTTTAGAGTCAAGATTTTTTGGTAGACAAAGACACTTAAAGGAACTCCATTGAGGTCCAAAAGGGTCACTGGGTCACTTAAAACAGGATAATTAGGAAAACTTCTCAGAAATAAATTGAAATTTGTATTTTTGTATTATAATTAGTCTGATTAGAGTGTAAACGTTTTTCATTTTCTGTTCTTTTTCAAAGTAAGAATAATCATTTTGAAACAAACAAAACAGAATGTTTTGCACACAAGTTATTTGTCTACACCTACATTAAATGGAACTTTAATCTCGAACTGTCATATCAAAAAATCTCAGTGGAGTCCCTTTAAGCTTGCATTTTGGTCATAAGAAATCTATTACAGCCTTTAAGAAGAAAAAAACATGTTTTTAATGAGAAACAAAAGCCAAATTCAGGTCTGATTTGAAATAGTATTTGCGTCAGGCTGAAAATAGACACGATCCAGAATTTTCAATAAATCTCATTAGGAATTCAAGATTTTTCTACCATGGCATTGCCTTCATTTTAATATATATGAAAATTTTTGACAATGATTTTAGTATTTTACTAATACAATTGATCTGCATATGAACAATTCAATTAGTAAAGTTTCATTGGTGACCATCCAGACCAACTTTCCTTCAAAACCATGCAGCTATAAAACCACCAATAGGTACATAATGGAATATTTGAATGAAATTTATGAACTGGATTAGTTGTGGAAATATATAACTTTGAAAATTGAGAAAATAAGATTTACATAGTACAATCAGAGCAGCATTGCATTAATGCTAATAATTAGTAGCCAATAATCTAGCTAAAATCTTTAGCATTGTCATGGATGCTGTTGTTATGATTTAATTTACAGTTAAAATATTTTCCATTTTAAATAATGTTTATTGCAAGTGTTTATAAAAAGCCTCACAATCCATTCACTTTTACAAGAATCAAATACAAATACAAGAATCTGATGCATCAGGATTTCACATTTAACAAAGGAGGCTGCTTCAAAATCAATTGATCTTGCTGAAAATAGCACAAACTTTTCATTAAAATATTGTTATATTTGTGTTTAGCCATGCATTCTTACATTTTTAGATTTTTGCTTAAATTTCAGTAAAATTAAATTCTATATTTTACATATTTTATACTTACATTCAAAGATGGCACTCAGAGCACGTGCCCTTTTCGTAATTTGTCTCTTGGTTTTATCGGCTTTTGCCGGGTAGTTCACAAGATACCCGTGCATTAAGTTAGATTCTCATTAACAAAACATTACCCATTTTTTCAAGTTTAAATTCCTTAATTCTGAAAACAGTTGTTGTTGGATTTTTATTTTCTATGTTCACACTATCACTTTTTTCAGCAATAAAACATTTTCTACACATAAATTTACTGTTTTTCATATTAATTCTTTTTCATGTTAAAAAATTTACTTCTTAATTAAATTTCTTTCCTATAACCACTAAACTCCCATATTTCCATATTATAATACAGTTTCTATCAAAATTTTTCTCAATATCTGAATAAAAGTAACAACAAATTTAAACACAAAAACACATCAAAAAACAGAGCCGTGATAACATTTCTATAAAACATGCTTTAAAAATCCCTTTATCTAATAGTTGTAATGTAATACAAAACAATAATAAAATTCTCTCAAATGAATTTACAGCAATTCCAATAACAGCAAGTTTTCCCTCGATTTCTCAGAATTATAAGCTACCAAATCCTAGTGAACTACTGCAGTAATTTGAAATATGAATTCAGTTCTCTTGGAGTTCAGCACAAATTATTCAACTTGAAAGCAAACTTATGAAAGACCTATAATATGTGTTTCCCAGCCTCTTTACTTATGTTTTATCTAGAAGTTCTAAAACCATGTACCATGGAAATTAACACAGCCTATCTATCCTAGCATTTCCTTGTTCTCACAAATTCTCACTAAAGGTTTGTCTGTATAAATTATACTTCTTATTCTGAATGATTTTATAAATATTTTATGAAATATAACCACGATAATATAACTATGATAAAACTCTCACAAAACATCAAACAAATTGCTACAAAAGTAACAAGAGCTTTCTAAGGAGCAGCTTACTCCTCCAGTAATTTATAGTTATTTAAACAAAGGCAAAGTAGATTATGAAATATGAATTTGATAGTCAATAACTAATTCAATTTTGAAGCAAATATTTTCTATGCTTCTTAAGAAAATTATGAAAATATAAAATTTGAAATAATTATGCAAATATCCCCTTTACAAATGCATTCCAATTTCAAAATAACTGGTTTTCTAAATTTAAAGTGAATGTCTTTAGCTAAATATGTTGCCATTATCCTGTATACATGGTATAAAAGTTAATATAATTCTATGATGATTCTACAACTGACTTCCCCAAAATCTAGGCTATGTGTGATACATATTGTAACTCCTTTTAGTCTCAGAGTTTGAACACTCACAGTAGACTGTCTGCATTGTTTTCTAGATGATAGGGAGTCTTATACAAATGTCCTCCACTATTCTGTTTCAGATAATTTATATGCAAAAGTTGACAAAAAATTGTTAAGTTCTTTGAGGAATCCATGGACACTACAAATTTGTTACCAGTACATGTAAAAAATTCTTCTTTGATCTTGCTGCTTAAAAGGTATACTAGTACTTCAAAAGAAGATATTAATGTTACGTTTTGTTGTCATTCAATGTACACCCAGAAAAAGTAAATTCATAGGATATTGATTTATTCAAAGAACTTTAAATATTTGTTTGTGTTTGACTTAAAGTAAGCATTTAGTGACATCCAGTATAACCTTTCTATGTAATTATACTTGAAATTGAAGTATTTTGTAAGTGCCACTGATATAAAATTTGATAAATGAAAAATGTATGCATAAATGCCATATTTAAAAAAAAAAAAAATTATTATGTTTTGCACTGATGAAGGCATATAGCCGAAACGTATGCAATAAAAATTAATTACTGAATGTTCGTGTTTGTGTGGCTTGTCTGTTTATATTTTTTTTTATATTTTTAAGGTTATAATTATAGAAATAGTTACAAATGTTTTATTATAAATGCATTATGAGGGTGGGCATGAATGGCTGATTTTAAACTACCATGAAATCATTATTGTTTTGTGTAGGACAAAAAAGCCAATAAATAATAGAATAATTCAGGCATAATCAGGAACTTTGATTCAATAACCTTCCATAACCTTGTGGCTTCCTTATAAGGCTTAATACACTAATAGGATTTCAACCAACAGCACTGTGTGAGAGATACTGATCTTGTCAATGATGTTCTAAGCAAACTTCAACTATTGACTATTAGTCTCAATTGCCAAAAAGAAACAGACTTTTATTAACTAATTAATACTGATAAAGTGGGAAAATTTTCAGGAAAAATGTTTATTAACTAATTGCAGAAAAAATAATCTGATGAAGAATTAAAAACAGACTTTTAAAAGTTACAGAACCACTTTGGTCAGTAATTATATTACTTAAGTACGGTATTCATGTGATCATTGAAGCGGGCACCAATGGAACACCAGATAGCATATATGTACCCAAAATTAGATCAATTGATGACAAATAAGAACAAAATCCAGCCAAAAAAAATCTTTGCATTGTATGTCTCCTTTAAAATACTTGCCTGACCAAAAACACAAATACAGTTACAGCTAATTTATTTCCAATTCTGCAATTTGGCCATTGCGCCATTACATCAAATACTCTGTTTGTAATTTTCATCAATTTTAGATAAAGCTTCTATTTAGATTTGAAATCCACTTGTTTAACCTATATGCTAAAATAAATATATATATAGAATAAAGCTTTTTCTAAAACTATATATTGCATACTTTATTACAACCAACAAAACTCAAAAAAAGTGGGTATGGAAATCCACTCTTACTGCCACCTCGTTCATAATGTCTGTCACTTTTTGCAAAAAATAATAATCCTCATTATTCAAACAGCAATTCCATTAATTATATCTGGTCTCAGGGTAGAAAGCTTTACATCACCACAAACAATATCTACAAAATCTAAAATAACACTGAAATAAGCACATTGAAAATGAAAAGAAAAATGCTGCATTGTTATGTTTTGGGGTTGTTTGTATTTTAAATAAAAAAATATTCTGCATTGATTGTGTAAACTTGCCTTTTAGCCAAAACATACTTACAAGGATTGCATTTTTGTCTGTAGAACACGCAGATTTAATAGACTTTACTTGTATACCTGTCAGGCGAAAAACATTTATCCAGATCACCTATTATTTAAATTAATGTCTATTTAATTTTCTGCGCGTCTTACAGTCAAGACAAGTGTTACATTGTATGTCATTTTATCTCATAAAATAGCCAACTGTTCCAATAAAATAACTCATTATGCTGCACTATATGAACACTTTACAACCAAACTGACTCCTTAAATTCGCTCATTAAATGTCTGCAGCAGGAAGCTGGACACTTTGATAGTACCAAACAATAATGATTATTCTAAAGATAAAACATGTTTCAAAAAGCATGTGGGCTGTCATCAAAAAAAATAAAGATCAACCGTCATTGGATAGGGTTGTAATACAATACAGCAGAGAGAGGCGATATTGCAATTATATTGCCATTTTGCTGAAGCGTATTGCAATATTATTGCCAATACGTATTGTCAGTTATAAAGTTTTGTGATGTAAAGATGCAGTAACATTTATATATCAATTTTTAAATATATATATTTTTAGTAGAAACTTAATAACAAATGTAAGAATAAAATAGAAAGTTAAGTGTCACACCAATTTGATAAACAAAACTAGCGCGTGTGACCTTTCACATCTGGGCCCTCTTATGTAAATTATGCGGACCGCTTATTGACTTTTAAGTTGTACTAGTTGTCGGATACTATTATGTTACGTGGCCGCCAACAAAATTCGCCAAATAAAGATTTTATGTGAAATTTGTAACAAAATTATAGGCAATAATTGAAAATTATCCATTTTTATAAAATCGGTTTTTCCAAAATCGTACCGCCGGTACGAAAAATTTATTTTTCATATTGCAATATATCGTATACGGTAAACGTACACCCTTAGTCATGGATAGGCCAAAAGAGCGTCTTACCACTTATTACTATAAATAGTTACCAATTTGAAGCATTGCGTATGAATGATTGCAATGTCAACTGCGCCCAGTAACAAAAATGGCCTGCCAAACATCACGCAGGTGCAAGTCACTGTACTGACAAATCGTTTTGTGTTTATAACAATTTTTAAGGGTTATACAAGAATAAATCCATCAGAACAAATTTTTTTTCTTCCAAATATTAAGTTGTAAGATTCAGCATATCATTGCTGAAATTCAGATGTAATTCGCATTATGTATTTTGTAAAAATAAGGACTGGATTAATTGTGGAATATTAATAATAAAACTGAAACAAATATATTTTATTCAAAGTCAGATACCTAAATAATAACAACTGAAAAACTTGGTGAATTATAACAGAAAATAATTCATGAAAAGGACTGTGATTATAGTCTGTGGCGGATGTTTTTCCCTAATCAGTAAATCTAGAGCAAGTAATGCTTTTGTGAGAACATTAGGAAGCTTTATTGGCAATAAGAACATAATTTTTAGCCTCTGGTCTTTAAAACCTCTTTTCCAAAAAAATTTTCCCTTTTTTCGGGGAATTTAAATTTCATAAAACCTTCCACAAAAATTTTAAACATGTTTTTAACTTTTTTAACAATTTTAGGGAAACAATAAGTAGATTTTATGATAAATCTTTTTTTAAAAAACCTTTCATTTTTCCCAAACCCACAATTTTGCAAACATGGAATGGGGGATTTTTAGGCACCAAACTTGAGGCTTTAATTACATTTTACATTTTTCCTTTATACAAAAAAATTTAAAATTATGACATTTCTTATAATGTTTTATGACTACCTAGCAAAGATCCCGGGATTTTTAAATAAAAAAAGGGCCAAGACCCATGTGTCTAGACATTTTTTAAATTCCTCAGAAACTTTCTTTTTTAACAAAAACGGGTTTTATCTTTTTACTTTTATTTAACTTAAAAACTACCCAAATTTTAATAACGGGCACTGGGTATGTAAATTAAATAGTATGTTCATTTAAAAAAAATTTTCTAATACTGGGGTAATGAGAAGAACTTTGATTTTATCAATCATTTTTTAAATATAAAAACAGTTAGATCATTGTTTAACTAGAACAGTAATAATTAAAAGTTTTACTTTAAAGCAAAAAATAAAAATATGCCCCATTTTAAAATTTGGGAACTTTTTTTTAATGTAGCCCTTTAAAAAGAATTTAAAAAAAACTGTAAAATGACATTTGTATATGAGCCCCACTCACCCCAAATTTCTCAGTGCTAATGAAGTAAGAAAAAACGGGCATATCACTGTAAAAGAAAAAACTCAGATTTTATGGAACAATTTTTCCCCATCTTGTTTAAATAAATTTGTGTGAATTTAAAAAGCACACCCCCCTTTCTGTAGTTTTTGGAAAATCCCAAAACTTGCACCCAAAAAATTTTTAATCTAAGTGTGTTTGCTAAGGCCCAGGGTAGTAAAATTAATTTTAAAGGGACCCCCTTTTATTCTTAAAAAATAGTGAAGCAATGAACAAAAATACTAAAGGTTTTGGGAAATTATAGAATTATTTTTGTGTTTTTAAATGCTGTCTCAGAGGGGTTAATATTACAGAAACTTCTGTAGACAATCAAACATTTTTTGCATTCAGCTTTTCAATCAAAATGATTAAAAAAACCAATTTGGAAAACCCCCACTATTTCAGTATTAGTAAAAACAAAGACTGAAAAGGCAAAAATAAACTTCAATTTGCCCTTTAAATTTAAAAAAGCTTTTAAAATTCTCTTCTTTAAAAAAATTTCTAGAAAAAAACCCACTGTCATATCCAGCATTTAAAAGTAAGTTTTTAAGTTATTTTTTAAATTGTTAGGATCTGCCCCAATTGCCAATAATTTCACTTTCAGAAAAATAAATTTAAAACCTTTCCTTTTATAGACCAATTATCGCCTAGGTTTCAGGGATTTTTAAATATGAATCTGAGTTTCTTTCTTCAACAATTTGAAAAAAAATAAACCCTTTTATTTAATTTTTCATTTTTTCGAGATATAAACAGGTGAAAAAAAAAATGGGCTCCAGCTTGCTTTTAAAAAGAAAAAAATTTTAAATTAAAACAACAAAAAAGGGAAACCCTTTAAAATTTACAAAATTTTTCCCAATCCATTTCCCAGAAACCCTTAAAAACATTCAAAAGTCTATATATCATAGTTTTTTTGTAATTTTCATTTTGTTTTTCTAACAAAAAATCAAAAAGGGAAAGTTTTTATAAACCAAAGGGTGGTTTATTTTTTTAGAATGCCTCTCTTAAAATAAACAACCAAATTACTAAAAAACCTTAAATTTAAAGTTTGAAAACAAGAGCTGGGCAGTTAGAACAACATGCCAAAAAATTCTTATTCTTGGTAGTAACAAAAGAGCCTGGATGATGGAAAAAATTTTTAAAGTTCAAGAAGGGCCCTTATGTTTAAAAACCATGATATAGTTATGGGCCTTAAAACAGGACCTCCCTTTTATTTTTGTTTTTAAAATTTAAAAGTTGAAGTTTTCCCAAACCCCTTGTCCCCCTGAGTTAAATCACAAAAAACCCTTTGCCCAAGGGGCGACGGGGCCCAAAGCGGACACCTGGGTTTAATAGTCAAAAGCTCCCCCCATTTTTTCAAATAGTTGAAGGTAAAAAGATTTTGAAAAAAGGGGCTGGGAAAACTAAAAAGAGTTGACAAAAAGGGCAGAAAAAACTGAACTTAAGTCAGAAAAGGGGATTTTTTAAATTTGGGGTTGTAAAAACCCCAAAATTTTGGTCATTTTGGTGCCCCGAAACGAAGATAATTTTGGGGTAGAATTGGGTTTTAACAAACTTACAAAAGCAACACCCAAAGGGCAAAAACATCTCACCCCGCTCACGGGGGGCTTTTGAGATGCACAGGGCTCCAGTAATTTAAATCCCCTTTTTGTAGCTTTTTTAAAAATTTTGACCCACGGGACAAATTCCTTGGCCCGGAAAAAATTTTTAAAAGCCTCAAAATTTCCCTTAAAAAGGGAACCACTCAGTCCCCAAATGGGGTTTTTTTTTCGCTTTTTTGGGCAATAACTAAATGGGATGCCCAAAAATCCCAAACTTCCTTTTAAAAAACAAAAAAGGAAAAAACACTAAACCTATATCATCAAAATAAAAAGTTTCATTAAAAAATTAAAAATGTATTGTTATGATTCAATTTGTTTATCTAATAGAAAACAAAATAAACAGCATTTATTTGACAAAGATTGTTTTTAAAAAATCTGAAAAAACAAAAAAGAAATTTTTGCCCGAATCAGTAAAAAATGGCAAAAGGGAGAGTAAAATTTTATTTTTCCCTTTTGATTTTAAAACTTCTTTTACTACCCAATTTTTTTAAATTTTTTTAAAAGAAAAAATTCAATCAAAATTAGGTAAATTTAGGAACCCGTAATATTTTTATTTTTTTCCCAGAACAAGAAAAAGGGGGGAAATTTTAAATTTAAAATTTCTTATTGACTCTCTGATACAGTACTGCAAGCCTTATAGTTGGATCAAAACCTTGTGTTTTCAAAAATAAAAAGGAAGGAAACATTTTTTCTTTAAAAATTAAAAAATTTCAAATTCAACCCCTAAATTTTCTGGGGTTTAAAAACACAAAACAAAAAATTCCCTTGTAAAATAAAAAGATTTTTTTTATTTTTTATAGTAAAAATATTCAAAAATATTATTCAATGCCCTCATGTTTAGTTTTTTTTATCATTTCTACAACCCTAACAGAAAAAATCTTTTTGACTAATTTTAAAATCAAAAAAAGTTCAAGAAAACCACACATCTAAAAAGGGCAAAATTTTTAACATTTCGGCATTACATGAACATTTATTTTTCTTTTAAATTAAAAATACAAAAAATTTAATTCAAAAATTAAAAATTCAGGAACAATCCTAAATTTTTTGTTTTAAAAAAATTTATTCTTTTCCCTTTAAATTTTATGAGTTTCCCAAAGTTTGTATGAGGTTTTTAAAAAACAAAAGAAATGCTTTTAAAAATTTTTTAAAAGTTAATTTGAAAATTGAAAAGAGAAAACAATTTCCCTAAAGGAAATGGGGTTTGGGTACCCAGATTTTTTTTTTTTTGGGATTTTTTTGTTGGAGGAGTGCAAGTTTTATCAAAAAAATTGATTGTGAAAAAGATTAAAAATATTTAAAAATATAAATCCCGGTGCGTTTTACTTACTGTGTCAAGGGTTAAAACCCCGTGTCTCTTCCATGATTTTAATTTTCCCCAAACTGAAACAAGACAAATTTATTTTTTTATAAAAAAATGATACCCTTTTTCACCCCTCTTTTCCCAAAAAAATTTTCCTATTTTAAATCATCAATTTTTGCATTCAAAAAAACTTTTTCTTAAATCCCTTTTTTTTTAATTTTCAAAATATTGCTGTAATACTGTTTGAAATTTAATAAAAAAATTTACATTTTAAAAATTTGGGCACAGAAATATTTTGATGTTTTTACTTTACAGTAAATTTATTAAAACCCGGTTTAAAACAATTTTAAGCATTGTCCCGGGGATTAGTAAAATGGTATTATTTTGTTTGAAAGTGGCCCCCCGGGGTGCCTGCCAGGGAAAAGAATCACTTTGGGTATGTTTTCAAAAACATCCCATTTTGCTTTTTAAAAACCCAAAATTTTACAAAATTTAAAGTTAAAAAAGTTTTTTTTAAAAAAATTTTTTAGGGAGAAACTTTTCAAAAATTTTAAAAAAAGCAAGATATTCTATTTTAAAATTTTTTTTAGGGAAAAAATATTTTGCAGTTTCCCCAAAACTTTCTTTTGAAGGGAAAAAAAAAAAACAAAAAAATCCATCTTTTTTAAACAAACCAAAAAAAGGGTTGTTTTTTTTTAAAGAAAACTAAATCTTTTGCAAGAAAATATTTGGGAAAAACCAGTTAAATGTTCAACATATTATTCAAAAATCGGGAAAAATGCTTCCCTTTCAATTCCCAAAAACTCCCCCTTCCTTAAAAAAAAAATACCAAAAACAAATTTTTTTTCAAAATAATAAATAAAATTCAATTTTTTGAGATCAATTTTTTTCAAAAAAAATAAAATTTAATTTTTGAACTGAGATAAAAGGCACCAAAATTTTTTCCCCAAATTTTTTCCCCCTTTTTGGAACAAAAAATTTTAAAAGAAATGTTTCCCCTGTCCCAAAAAAAAGTCCCCCATAAAACCAAACTTTTTCCAAAAAAACTTCCCAAACATGCATTACTCCCTTTAAATTTTAATTAAATGAACACCATTTTCCCCTTCATAATGACAAAAAAAGGGTTTTTCCCCAAAAATAAATTATAAAACAATTCAAAGTTTAGAGAAAAACCCAAAAAAGGGGGAAAAAAAAGTCTTGTTTAAATTTTTTTAGTCAATCTTTTTTGATTTTAAGACAAAAAGTCCCAATTAAGATTGCATGACGAAAAACACATTCGTTTAATTTTAAAAAACCCAAAAGGGGCCCCTTTGATTTAAATTTGGGGGGCTCCAGTCTAGAATTTTTTTTTCTATCCCAGAGGAAAAAAAAAAAAAACCTAACCAAAAAAAAAACTTATTTTTGTGGTCTGCAGAAAAAAACCATTTTTGTTTTTTAAAAAACCTTAACCACCTGATAGTCTGAAAAATTTTCTCTAAAAATTGCTCCTAAAAATTGAATTGACTTTTTGGGAAATTTTTCAAATTTCCCTGAATTACAAATTTTTAAAAAGTGGACTATGTAATTCAAGTAAAGTTTTTCCCTTAAAAGTTATAGAAGAAAGTTAAGGAAAAAGGGAAAAAATAAAAAGCCCAAAAAAATGGATCAATCCCTTACATGTTTGGATAAACGAAAAAACAATATCAATAATTAAAAAACCCCGGTAGGAAGTTAAACAAGACAAATATCAGCATAAAAATGGAAATTGAAAAGGGGCTAAAAAAACAAGTTTAGGGAAAAACAAGGTGCGTTTGTTATATATT